>NC_090838.1:85871385-86174415 GCF_028021215.1 Eschrichtius robustus
TGTCCTGGTGCAAGGCCACAGGGTGAAGGCTGGCCACGGAGGGCTGCAGCAGGGGGCCTGAGCAGAGGGGAGGCCCTGTGCTCTGCTGGCTGAAAGGGGAGGGCTTTCAGCCCTGCTCCAGGGAAGGGAGGGGTCCAGGTCACAGAAGAGTCTGGACAGATAGGGCTTCAGGTCCAGAGGGACTGGGCAGTCCTTGGGGGCCATCTGGCAACAAACCAAATGTGACCTTAGGAGAACTTGTCCTCGAAGGAGATAATAGTGAGCTGATGATGCAGAGATAATTTAAGACAAGGTGTGCTTTGCCGGGCACCAGGAGGACTCTGCCCGCCTTGAGACATCTCCTTTACCTGTGTGTTACTGGTGCCTGAAATGCTGCTCTGAGACCCCTGCCTCTGAGAGGATGGGCCTTTTCTCCCCCTGGGGAAGGCACTGTGGGGGATGGCGAGAGGTGAGCTGAGCGGGGCTCCATCCTCTGACGTTCTTCCCTGTCTTCAGCCTCTCACCTGTGAAACACTGGGGCTGAATTCCATGCCCTTTAAATCTCTCCCAGCAATGGTTGGAAAATGTCGAGTCCCTTTTTAAACTGTGCTCTGTCTTAGAAATGTGATTGTGTCTATTCACTCACTCATTTTTACACATTCAACAAATTTGTACGGCACCCACCACGTATGAGCCTCTGCTCTAGATGCTGAGGGTTTGGTACAGAGTGGGCAGATGAGGTGCCATTCTCATGGAGCTGATGGCAGTAAACTAGTACTCAGATAAGTAAATAGCACACAGGTGCTGTGAAGACCTTAACACAAGGTGACGTGGTAAAGATGGGCCGGGTAAGCTATTTTTCTTCTGGGTGGCCTGGGAAGGTCTGTGCTGCTGTCCGGTAGCCAGATAGGTGCTGGAGGAGAGCTGGGTCTTGCTGGGGGTAAGGTGGAGTTGCGGATGGGTGGGGAGCAGAGGCCTGCTGGGAGCCTGTGTGGGGCTGGGAGTGTCCAGGGTAGGGGCCCTGGATACCCAGAAGGAGGGCCCTGAGGGCCTGCTGACCCCTCACCTAGGATAGCAGCTCTGGGGTCCTGGCTCAGCCACTGAGCACGGCCCCACCCTGCTCCCTCCCTCCCAGTACACTGCCAAGCTGCAGCAGGAGTTGCAGAAACTCAAAGTGGACGTGAAGAATCTGGACCTGCTGAGCCCAGCAGCCCACCAGGACCTGGAGGCCCTGCAGAGCAGTGGGCTCGAGAGCATCCACTACCCAGGCTTCCTTGTTGAGGTCAGCAGTGGGCACCTCAGGCCAGACCACGGCAGAGCAGAGGGGCCCGCAGAGGAGCTGGGGGTCGGGGAGCTGTCTCACCTTGTCTTGGCCCTCCACCGTCCCTGGACTCCTCCACGTGTCCCTGGGGCCTCTTCTGCTGGGGGTGTCTCCAGACCATGTGCCCCAGGTGCCAGCCCCTGGGCTGGGCGGGAATGAGTGTGTCTCCACCCAACAGCGTGTGTTGCTGTCCATGGTCCTGAACCCACTGCTGTGACGAATGCTGGTGGGACGTCACCTCTCCGTTGGGTTACACCAGAGGGTGCCTCATTTTTTTTTCTTTCCTAATGGAAAATGTCTCATATGTTTCACAATTTCAGGTCAAACCCACTGTGACTGATGTGTCACAATAGACTTAGCTGGTGTGGGTGCTTTTGAAAAGACTGGGAATTCTGGGGCTGGGGGAGCCGGGGTTCATCCCATCTTGGCCTCTCCTGTCCGTCTCCAGATTCAGAAGCCTGTGGTGAACATCAGCGTGGAGAAGCTGGCCCAGGAGCTGGAGAGACTGTCCCAGACCCAAGTGAGAAGGGAGCAGAGACCCCACTTGGCAGGCCGGAGCCAGAGGCCTGGGAGGGGGGATGGGGTGGGAGTGCCTGGATTGGGGAGGGGACTGAGGGCCCCTGCCACCGAGGGCTGAGACTCTGGACCCCCGGCTGGGATGAAGGGTTCTGTAGCATCTGTTCTGGCTCAAGCTCTACTACCAACTGGCTGTGTGGCCTTGGGCAAATCATTCCGCATCTCTGGGCCTCAGCGTCTTCATGTCTAAAGTGGATTATCACCCACCTCAGATCAGATGACGTCAGATGTGGTCTGACATCGCAGAGCTGGGCAAGCATTGCTAGGTGCACACCGCTTGTGGAATTTGCTGGGACAGGTGCTGTGAGGACAGCCCGATGGATCAGATATCATGACAGTTGCCTCTAGAAGCTTAAAATGTACTGGAAAAAGTAGCACTTTGTATTTATAAATATAGGGAGTTTAAAAAGTTCTCTTCAAGACATCTCATAGACACCCCTCCCCTACCCCCCACGATGCGCAGAGCAAGCTAGGGCCGGACTTGGAACTTGGGCTCAGGCCCCCAAACCCAGATCTGGCCAAGGAACTTAAGGATGTCTCAGTTTTCTGCCTCTGAGCCCAACCTCCGATTCCAGCACTTTCCACATCCCTCCATTATGTCTGGTCGAACAGTTTGGTGAAGGACGTGTCGGCAAAGGCTGTCTCGGCCCGGGCAGAGTGCCATTCTGATCTGTCTCCCCTCAGGGCAATACTGTGCTGGGGCAGCAGCTGCAGAAGGAGGTCCAGGGGCTCAGAAACCTCCATCAGGAGAAGCTCCTCCTCCAGCAGAGCCTTGCGGTAAGTCTGGAGGCTCAGGGAGTCTGGGACCTGGAGAGGAGATGCAGGGAGGGGGCAAGGAAGAGGAGAGGGATGCTGGGAACACTCCCTCCTACCAGTTCCTTCCCCTGACCAGCCCTGCTCTCTTTTTCACAGGCTAAGCTCAACCTCAGTGTCCATGCCCTGGCATCCTCTGCCCCACTTCTCCAGGTGGCTGCTGGGGATGGATGGGGAGGGGGGGTGGGTGGTGGAGCAGGTGGGCACCAGAGGGAGGAAGAATGTGCGGGCCCAGCTGGCTTGGGACCTCGCCTGCTCTGCCTGGTCCCCCTGGAAGTTGAGGGTGGGGTGGGAAGGGTGGGTGGGCAGATCCTTGAGGACCACCATATTTGGCCTCTGTCCTTAGGGCCTAACACCGCCCACCCCAAGGTGAGTACGTTGTGTGTCGTACGTTGAGTTAATGAATGGATGAGTGCATGAGTGGCTGTTCCCTGACTGAGCCCCTCTCCTCTCCCCCAGCTGGAGACCTCAGATGTCCTGGACAGAGTCACTCACCTGAAAGGAGAGCTGCCTACCTGGGCCACCCATATCCTGAAGAATGTGAGTGGGAGGATGGGGCAGTGGTGGGGGGGCGGCTTCAGAGTCAGAGGTGAGTTGAAGGGTTCAGGCTCACAGGGCTCTCACCCCAGGATTGCCCAGCCCTGCCCCCTCACCGTGGCTCCCAGGAAAGCCAGCTCGGCCTGTCCTGATGGTGCCAGGCATGCAGGGCAGGGCTGCTGGCCCTGGGACTCCGACCAGTCCAGGGCTCCTCTCTTTCCTGCAGGAAAGTGAGTGTTTCCTGACCCGGGAGATGGGCTACTTCTCCCAGTACATGGCCTGGGTGAGAGAGGAGGTGAGTGGGGGGCTCAGACCCTCCTGGCCTCAGGCAAGCTTCCAGTGGTACCAGCTGTTCAACCTCCTCTGCCCCCCGAGAGCCCCTGGGGGTGCCCTAGGCCTTCAGGATTGAACCCAAACTCCCAAACCTGGCATCTGGCTGGCTGGGTTCTGCCCATCCCCCAACCTCTGCCATAGCCCTTCTCTGAGGCCTGAGCGTGGACCGGGCTGGCTGTGCCTCTCTAGGACATGCCGTCCACACCTGGCCCCCCTGCCCTTCCTCGTGCTGGTCCCCTCGCCTAGCCTGTCTGAGGCCCACCCTGCCCTCGAAGTCCACCTCCTCCTGCGGACCCTTGCTGATCACAGCCTCTGTGGGCTGTCTCCCACCCACACTGGACGGGCAGGGGTCTCGCTTAACCCTGAGTGTGTCTGAACATGCGTGTGCGAGTATGTGTGTGTGCAAGTATGTACGTGTGTGCAGTGCATTGTGTGTGTGTGCACACGTGTCGCCTCCCAGTGAGAGTGTGACTTAGAGAACAGCTCTGGGCACACAGTAGGGGCTTAACCCAGGCTGGTGAACGGGGTGGGAAGGGCAGGAGGTGAGCGATGAGCTGATGGCAGTGTGTCCTCCCCTCTCTGTGTTGCCACATCCGTGTGTCTGTGTACAGCTGTGCAGTGGCTCCCCGCTGTGTCCCTGGGCCTGTCTGTGTCCCCGTCAGCCTCCGTCTGAGCACCTGTGGGTCTGTGTGTGTCTGCATGTACCTGCCTCACGTTGACACCACAGGTGACTCAGCGCATCGCCACCTGCCAGCCCCTCTCCGGAGCCCTGGACAACGGCCGTGTGATCCTGTGTGACATGGTAGCTGACCCCTGGGTGAGTGCCCCCCAGCCCATCAGGGCTCGTGGACGTGGAGGCCCCCATGGGAGGGGCAGCATGAGCGGGGCCCTGCCCCGGGCCTACACCCCCGTCCTTCCCCTCAGCTCTGAGAATGCGTCCCCGTGCCCCACACTGAGTCAGCGGGGGGACTGGGGGTGCAGAGCGGGGTGGGAAAACGCCAGTGCCCAGGCACGGTGCGCTGACCTCGCCGCCTCTGCTGCAGAACGCCTTCTGGTTCTGCCTGGGCTGGTGCACCTTCCTCCTGATTCCCAGCGTCATCTTTGCTGTCAAGACCTCCAAATACTTCCGTCCCATCCGGAAGCGCCTCAGGTGAGGAGGCTGCCAGGCCTGTGGGGTGCCGCAGGGGCCCAGGAAGGAGCCCTTCCAGCTGCTGGGCCCGGCCCCTGCTGCACCCCCTCTTGAGACCTGCAGGCAGGGGAGGCTTACGCCCAACCCTGAAGAGTCACACAATCTGAGGTGCTCCAGGGCCAGAAAGTTCTTCCATGTGTCTGCCCCGAATCCTTCTTGCTGCAGCACATCCACCAGACCTAGCTTTGGGGCACTCCTGCTACCCCTGAAGAGCTTCTGAGGCAGGAGATTCCGGGCTCTGGGCTTGTTCCTGTGTCGGGGCTCAGGGTCTGGCCTGGGGGCCTCACTCCCTCGTTCCCTGCGATGCTGTAGCTCCGCCAGCTCTGAGGAGACTCAGCTCTTCCACATCCCGCGGGTCACCTCCCTGAAGCTGTAGGACCCCAGTGAGTGAGCTTCCCCCCGCTTAATTCCTTGGTGCCCAAGGGTGGGGCTGAGAGGGGAAGGGAAGGGTTTGGGATCCGGGGTCTCCAGGCCCCAGGAGGGCAGGAGGGTTCTGGGACTTGGCTGGGACTGATAGGCCTGAGCTCAGCTCCCCCTCCCTCCCCCTCCCCCTCCCCTGTTTGTTCTTAATCCACAGCAGGGATATGGCCGCAAGGTGATGCATGGGGCTGCCTGCCTTCCCTGCCGACTTGGCCTGGACCAGAGGATTGCTGTCGCTTTTGCCACCAGAGCCCAGGCTGGCATCCAGGCCTGGATTGCCCCCCAATTCCAGTTCCCTGAGCCCATCTTGCTACTCCCTTTGCACCCCTTTCTGCTCACGACCCCTTCATTCACACTCAAAAACACACTTACCTTCTGTTGGATCTCAGAGCCAACAGGTTCCTCCAGGTGTGTCTCCCTCACCCTCCTTGCCGCAAGATATTAGCTCCAGGACGGGCCTGTTCTCCGCCTAGTGGAGCCTCCTCAGCCCCTTGGGTAGGACAGAGGCCCTGCCCAGCCCCACTCTGTCCCATCTGCCCCCCACCATGCCTCCCACACCTCTCCAAGCTCCTTGCCCCTTTTCCTCCTCTCCTCTGACCTCCCACTTGCCCCACTTCACTCTGTCCCCTCCCCAGCCCTCACTTCCTCCCCCAAGGGAAGCCCTTTCCCCCCTTTGTCCCCTCTTTACCTTTTGCCACTACCTGTCGGCCACAGGGACCCCTCCTGCCCAACCACACTAATCAGGTAAAGCCACCAAGCAGGCCACGGGCCACCATGGCCTGGGCCTGGGCCGGCTGCAGGCTCTGCCTCGTGGCCCCTGAGCCCTCCACTGCTCAGGGGGCAGGACCCTCCACAGACCCCGGCCTGGATGTCTGGCCCCCAGGGGATGTGGGAGGCCCGTGTGAAGGCTGAGCCCCCCGTCTGCACCTTGGGCTGGAAGTCACACTGCTGTCCCGCGGCTCCTCTCTGAGCACTGACTCCCTAAGGAGGGACCTGGGATGTGGGCTGGAGCGGGGGCTCCCCCTCGGCTCCCCGGAAGGTAGCCTCTTCGACAGTCGCCACCCAGCTTTCCCAGGAGAGATCTGGTGGCCACAAGAGGATTTTGCACTGTGGCCCTTCTTCGATCCTATGCCCGTGACTGGGCATCACCCCTGGTCCATCCCTGTGCCCTCCCTGCGTGCTGGACCCTGAGTTCCAGAAATGAGGAAGAGGAGGGGAGAGAAGAAGAGGTGGACAGCACCTCGGATCCATTAAAGTGTTCTCACTTGGCTAAGTCTTGGCCTTGGATCTTTCAGCTCTCCCAGGCTAGGGCCCTGGATGTGGTTGGTGCTTAGTGAGTGTTTGTGGAGAGGAGAATCCAAGGCCTCCTCTGACCACAGGCATCCAGGGGTCACCCCAGCAATCAGCAGGTGGGGAGTGGGGCCCACACTGGGAGCAGGCAGACCTGGGTTCACACCTGGCTCTAACGTTTGGTAACCAGGGCACCTTGAACATGGTCCGTGGGTCCCCTAGACCTCAGTTTTTCCACCTATAAAATGGGGAAAATAGTCATAGCCGCCTCCTAGGGTTGTGAATAATGTGACAATGTGTGGGAATGCCTTGGCAGGGGCCTGGCACAAAACAAATACTCAAATGCTGCTTTTTTTTTTTTTTTTTTTTTTTTTGCCATGACTTCTCTGGGCCAGGGGCAGAGCTGGGTCTGGGCAGATTCAAGCGAAGAGGGAGATGGGTCCCTGTTCAAAGGAGCAAAGCCCTTCAAGATTAGAGTCTGCTGAGTTTCAGAGGGTGTCTATGTTTAGTTGCATCTTACAAACCAGCAACAAATTTGCTACTAGAAATTGGGATGGTGCCTACACAATGTATTGTCACTATTGCAAGCACACTCTCAGACCAGCATCCTTGAATGTAGCACAATTGCCTCTTTTGGGCTTTTCCCAGAGGATTCTTGGCTTGCTTTTCATCTGTTGCCCTGTGTGGGAAACTGTAGCACCCTGCATTTTAAGAATGAGATTGATGGGATAAAAACAGAACTAGAAAATGATTAAAAAATCATTTCTAGTTCTCTATCAAAATTGCCTATCTTTTATGTATTTGAGCAAACTCAGTATAGTTATTTTAAAGTTCAATAACTCCCTAATATGGAGCCTCTGTGAGTCTGTTTCCAGTGTCTGTTGTTTCTCTTGGTTTTTGTTAGTATTGTCTCGTCTCCTCGCATACTTGGCAAAAATTGAGTGCCACACATTTTCTATGAAAACCTGTAGAAATAATTTGAGGCACAGAATGAAATCTCCTTGCGCCATGAGGATTATGTTTACCTCGGGCAGATGCCTTGGGATCCTGCAAACCAGGTTGTTTTACTTTACTTTCAGGGACTGAGATGATTTGCAGTCCCTTGGAGCACTGGTCTATTTCTCGTTCATTCATATTCTGGGGGTGAAACCCTCTGGGGTCCCAACCCAAAGCATGAAAGATTTGCCGGGTACCCCCTGCTCTTGGTGGGCCTACTTTTGACCTCCTTAGTCCCAGAGGCTGTTAACAGCTCTGCCCAGCACCTTTGCAGTATCTTCTGGGATCAGCAGACCCCCTAGGGAGAAAGTAACCCCAGCTGCCAGCACACATCTCTGGGTTTCCTTCTCTTCCCAGATCTTGGCCCTGTGATTTTTTTACTGCCTTGTTTGCTCCCTGATACCCCTGAATCAAACTTTAAAAAATATATTTTTTGAGTGGCTTTTAGTTGTCCTCAGTTGGGAATTTAGTCCAAATTACCTAGTCCAGCATGATCAGAAGTTAATAGTCCTAAAAAAATTAACTGATTTTCCCCCTGTGAATTGGAAAAGGCTGCCACTCATTGAATTTAGTATCCAGAAACCTTGGCCTAGGGCATTGCACATGGACTTTTCAAAGGAGCTCAGTTCAGAGCATCAATGTGGGCTCTGGTAACCTGGGGGTGGGGTGGCACTCAGCAGGTGACAGACAGAAATAGCCACAGAGAGAAGTATATTACATACTTTCCCAGTTGTAAAATGCTGGGATCCTACAATGCTCATCCTACTTTATGTGAGAAACAAAGCCCCTTCGAGGTCACAGTCTCATCTCTTCTTATGACATTCCCTGAAGCAGGTGGGGACCGTCATCCCTGTTTCACGGTTGAGCAGATGAAGCTCTGAGAAGCTCTGTGGCTGATTCAAGGTCCCATAAGTTGAAGCCCCGCCAGGCCTTGATTCAGATACCCTGACCCCGGTGGCCTGGAGGTTTCCTCCTGGGCACGCTGTCAGCCTGCGTTCCCTGTGGGTGTGTGGGAGGGAGGCTCCGTCTCCCAGGAGATGCGATCCAAGTGTCCTTGCTGTCCCTGTGGCAGGAGGGATGACAGATTGGAGGCCCTGGGAGTTCTGCCAGCCTGGCCATCCCAGAGCAAAGGCCATGAGCAATGAGTGGCAGATTCTGCCAGAGAAATGCTACATGGGCCAGGGTGTCAGGTCCCGGGTGGCTGGCCAGTGTAGTTCCGTCTGGCTCCAGGTGTGCAAAGGAAGGGCCATACGGCTAGGGGCCTGCTCAGGCTACCTGAGGGGAACAACAGTTTCATTTATTGAGCTCTGAGTATAAATCAGGAAGTGTGCTAAGCACTCACATGTATTAGCTACGAGATAGACACTGTTATTTACCTATTTATGGTTGAGAAAACTAAGGCACAGGACTGGATGTGGGCTGAGTAGAAAGGGCACAACTTACCCCAAAGAATCAACTGATAATGGTGGCACTTTATAACTCAGGTGATACCTGAATTCTCTGAGTGGTCAAGGTCAGTGTCCCTCCTACCCTCCTGGACCCAGGGCCTGTGCTCTGAGCTCCTAGTGCCCTGTCTCTCCAGACCTGAATGCAGGGACTGAACCAGGAGGCTGGTGGTCAGCCTGGGCCACACCCCAGGAACGCTGGAATGAAGCCTCTTCTCCATGGCCCCTAATCCTTCCTTACACTTCACGGATGTGCCACCCCTGGAGCAGTTAGCAGTTACCCATCTTACAAACACTGAGCACTGCAGCACAGGGGAGGGGAAGGCAGGGTGTGCACAGAGATGACCCCACCCGGCCTCTGACTTCTGCCCGCCAACGATGCACAATTTCAGCAGCCCGAGCCCTCACCATACTGAGGGTACCCAGGAGTCAGGCTTTGAGGCTGGGGGAGAGATTTGGGGGAGGTGAGATGAGCCCAAGGGAAGGGGTGGGGGACCCTCCCTTCACATCAAGCCAGAAGGAAGGGGCTTTAAAGAAAGACTTCAGAGCCTTCCAGGTGTCCCCTGCAGTTTGAGAAATTCAGCGGACACGTCCCAGCCCCGCCTGCGAGGTCTAGAGTGCAAGAGACAGGCTGGCTGCTTTGCCGGCAGAGCCAGGAAGAAGGCTGCTGGCCCAGACAAGGGCCTCGTGTGAGGGAGGGTCAGCTGGAGGCTGCCTGGGGGTGGGGGGGTGGACAAGCCTCAGCTGTGCAGAGATGGAGCTGCCTGGGGGGGTGGGGCTCCTTGGCACCCCTGAGACCTACGTGAAGTACCCTGGTCAGGGGGAAGGTGCAGAGGTGCCCAGTGGTGGCCAGGCTCTGAGGACCCATGGAGGTGCCTGCAGGAGGGAGAGGTATAGTTTCCAACCTCTGCCAAACCCAGAGTGACGTTCAGGACAGCTCCAGTGGGAGGCCCCAGCCCACCTGAGCTGGGCGGAGGCCTGGGCTGTGCAGCAGGAGGGCTGGACCCCAGCTGAGACTGTTGTCTGAGATGAAGTGAACGGCCGTATCTCTCTACCAAGTGGCATCCCGGGTCTGCCAGGTTTCCATCCAGCCGCCGGACGGCAGGCAGCGAAAGAGGTTTCCAGGGCCAGTGGAAGACACAAATATGGCTGCATTAGGTGGCTTTCCAATTCCACAGCTGTGCCAGCTCATGGTGACACCCGAGTGCTGTGGTGTCCAGGGAAGCACTGTTTTGGGGCAACAGACGTTTCTTGAGCTCCTGTGGGGAGGGGCTTCCACATGCCTGGTGACACCCACCTCCACCCAGAGGGGGCCTTCCTCACAAGCAGGGGCTCTTGGTGGAGCAAGGGCCCAAACCCTGAAACTGTATTGAACATCTTTCTGTCTGTCTCTGTCTGTCTGTCTCTCTGTGCCCCTCAGCCAGGGGAAGGCAGAACCAGGGCCCGAAAGGGTCCGGAAGAAACATACAGACTGGGGACTCCATGGGGCCAGGTTTGGGGTACTGAGGAGGAGGGGTGTGAACTTGGGCCTGGAGTGGATAGGATTGTGTGTAACAATTGAGGAAGGTCCGGAAGACCCCCAAGGCTTGTGGGTAGGGGTGGTGTGAGCCCCTCACCAAGATGGGATTAGAGTGAGACCCTGAGCCAGCTCAGATGGCTTGCCACTGCTTCTTCTCAAATGCAAGCTACTCAGTCTTCCTCCAGGCTTGAAATGATCCCCTCCTTCCCCCTTCCAAACTCCCGCATCCTCGGGCTTGCCACTCTGCAGCGTGAGGAAAACCACAGCTGAAGCTTATCAGGCTGAAGAGTTCGTGGCCGACAAGGCGAGGTCGTCCTGAAGCCTTCCTTAACCTTTTTTGGGTCTGATGCACTGCCAAAGAATCTCCGGAAACTCCCAGACATTCTCAGGGAGAGTTAGCTGCTGCCCATGTGCCCACACCACTGTCGGGCCCGCTGAGGCCCACGTGGGGAGCCCTGCTCTGGGGTGTCCTTGACCTCCACGCTCTCCTGCCCTTTCTCATCCCTGCATTCCCCACAGGCCTGTGTGGGACCAGCTGGAAGCGCTCTAGAAAAGCCCCCGAGGGCGCTGGGGGAGGAGGGAGGATGGGGGGCACAGATCATGGCGGGGCACCCCCCCATGTGTGTTTTATGAGGTGCACCCCCTTGGTGGCAGCCGAAGTGGAAGGTACCCCAGGCCCAAGGGCGTGGCGGCCTGGCGGGGGAGGGCGGCTGCCCTGTTTTCTTGTAGCTGGGAGCTCATTAGCTTGTTAATTCAGAAGAAAGCATCTCTGGGTAGTGGAAGTTCAGTCCTGACGCCAAACCTGGGGGGAGGGGCCTTCTCTGGTTCTACCTCCGAGGACCAGTCCATAACTAAGGCCAGGCCTGTCCTGGACGGCATGACTGGCAAGGTGTCCCAGTTTATGTATGGAGCGTGGGAGGTTTGGCGGGTCTTAGCCACGAGTTCACTTAGGGGTGAAAGGAACAGGCTTTTTGCACCAGCTTTGTCACTTTCTAGCCTATGACCTTGGGCAAATCCTTTAACTTTTCTGGGTCTCACTTTCATCATCTGCGGAGATAATGACACTTCCCTGCCAAGGCCACTGTGAGGACTCAACATGTTCAGGGAATCCCTGCTTGCTCAGAGCCAAGGTCACCGGGTGAAAAGGCCCCCAGGCTCGCAAGGAGCTCGGCCTCTGAGCCTGACCCTACAGCTGCCCTCACCTCTTCCAGGGCACAGCCATGGAGGTGGGGGTGGGGGGGGGGTCCAGGGTCTGCTGAGTTCCTGCCTGGCATGAGGCCCAGGCGGTCCTGGAAGTCCAGCGGGGCCAGACACCCGGGCTGCCTCCTGGTCTAGAAATAGTCCTCCTCCCTCCGTGGGTAAACAGCTCCAGACTATTTTCTTCCTCCCAGGATCTGAAAGTTGGAGCTGATTGGCTGGCTCAAAAAAAAAAAAAAAAAAAACCACCCAAAAACAAAAAACAAAAAAAAAAGAAGGGCACGCAAGTGCTCTTGTGTGCGCAGAGGAGGGGGTGTCTCAGGGCTCTGTTTCCAGGGGAACCAGTGGCACAGGCTGGCTCCTTCCTCAGGGTGCAGAAAAGAGAAACTTGGCTGAGGTTTCAGGCACCTGGCTCCTGGGCGGTTTCCCTGGGGGCTGAGCAAATGCCCAGGAGTCTGCCCTCCTGAGGGGCAGCAAGGGTCCCCCCTCCCCAGGATGCTCAGGGGCCCTCACCCCTTTCCTCCACCACCACAACCCCCAGGAGGTCTGGTCAGGTCCTTCAGCTGCCCTGATGTGGTCCCAACCTGAGGCACGGACGATGGGAACAGATGCCAGGCTCCCTGGCGAGTATAAGGCGCTCAGGTTTGGAGAGGGCTCCCCTACGGCAAGGCCCCGCGTGCGGTGAAAGGAGATTAGTAAGGGTGGGGCACCCATGAAACTAGTTGAAGGACCCCTGCCTGTGACCCACGTGACGTGGCCCTGGTAGCCATCACCATCTCTGGGTGGTGAGCACCCCTCAGTGGGGCCATTGAGGGCCCAGTGCCCAGAGCGATGTCCCCACCAGGAGGACGCTCCGGATGCCAGGGGTGCCCAGGGGTCATCTGCAGGGTGGCTGGAGGGACACCAGGGAGACCCCCCTCCACAGCCCACCTGACTGCAATGGCCCGAGGTCATGGGGGGGTCACTCCACCTGGTGTCCATAGGAACCAGTAGGATGAGAGAGGGGGCAGCAAGGAGGGGAGGGCTGGCCTCTGCGCGCTCCACTGCCGCGCCTCCCCGTGCTGGGACGAGAACTTGTGCCGGAGCTCCCTGCCCCCAGCCCGGGCTCTCGGCAAGCCCCCACCCCTCCCCGCTCCAAGGTTGGGGAGCAGAGTGTGTGCTAGAGACAGACGGGGCGGAGGAGGGGGACACACGGAGAGAGACCCCTGGCGACAGGCTGAGAGGGCAGGGTTAGGAGTGGTTTATACCCAGAGTGTGGGACGGAGAGCCTGGGAGAGAGACGGAAAAGATGAGAGAGGGAGAGGGAGAGACACACACGCGGGGATGTTGAGCGGGGGAGGAGACAGAGCAGAAGGGGCGGAGCTTAGGGTAGAAGCGCGCCCGGAGGGCGGGTGGATAGGGGGCGGGCGCGGAGCCGCCGGTAACAATTACGTCTGGGTCCCAGCAAACATGAGGCAGCTGCCAGCCCGGCCCGGCAGTCCTGTTCTCCTCGGCTGCGCAGTGGGGAAGCCGGCAACAGTTTCCTCCGGTGCCCAGGATGCAGCGGGCCAAGGTAGGCGCCGGCGCGGGTGGGGAGCGGGAGCTTCTGGGGGTTGCCCTGGACCCGGGAGCCTTGCTGTACCTCCTCCTTTGACCCCAGCCCCCGCTGTCTCCTGTAGGGTCGCTTTTGGGAAAGTAAGTGTTGGGGTGTCCTGGCTGGAAGGCTAGGCTCCTGGGGCCCCCTTTGGACGGCAGGGGCTTTAGGTATTTGTGGAGCAGAAGCTGGACGGAGGAGGAGCTTGGGGTCAACCACCCGGTTCAGTTAAGTCCCTGGGACAGGTGCCAGAGTGCTGACCCTGAGCCTGGGCCCATGGCCTTTTGCGTTGGGGGAAGGCTGAGTGCTGGGAGGGGGTGTCTTACGCTTGAAGGCTGGTCAGTGAGTGCATCGTTTAATTATCCAAGTAATTAATGAATATCCACTTCCTAAAGGGCTAGGAGACCCCTGACAAGGACGAATGTGATTAGTTCCTACTCTGTGGGGCTCTTGGGAGGTTGGAGACAGAGAGTGCAAGGAAAATGCCTGGAACAAAGTTCAAGAGATGGTAGCGAGGTGTTGGGAAGGATGAAGGATAATTAAATGAAGAATAAAGAGGGAAAGGAAAATAAGCTAACCCTCAGAATAGTTAACACTCAGAAAATCTGTCCTGATGCCTTGCCAGCTCCCCACGTGTTTGGGACAGTCTTGCTTTGGAGGGAAGAAGAAACACCAGGATTAGATCTGGCTGCTCGTAACAGAACAGCCCAAATAACAGTGGTTTGAGCAAGGTTGCTTGCATTTCTCTCTCATGCAGAAGTCCGGAGGGAGGCAATAGAAGGCTGGCACGGAAGCCCTACGGTCAGCAGGGACTAGGCTCCATCTGTCTCACTGGCTTCCATTCTTGAGGTTACCTTAAGGTCCAAAATGGCTGCTGGAGCTCCAGCCAGCACATACAAGCAGCAGGAAGTAGAAAGAAGGGCAAAAATAAATCTCAACTAAAATCAGGGTTTTGTGGGTAAGGAAGAATGGATACTGGGCTGGCATCTGGCAGTCTCCCCCAACTCCACCCCCCCCCCAGAGATGGATTCCTGCCTCTCTGTCACCCATGAGGACAAGCAGCCCAGAGTGGGCTTGTGGCTGCTGATTCCAGGCCACACTACCCCAGAGCCCCAGGCCACCCCTGCTCTGTCTGCTCCATTGCTCAGGGGTGCCAGGAGGATTGACAGAAGTGCTGACAGGAAACCCTTCGAGGCTGGCGACAGGGCATGTTGAAAAGGTATTTTCTCTCCAGGCACCTTAAGTCTCTCCTACAACCTTCAGGCAGACAGGGCAGAAGTAGAGAAACTTAGCGCCTTGTTGCATGCACGCTCACATGCCATACTCACTGCACACACGTGCCATAGCTGGCACAGGTCACATGCATCCAGGGTCGTCAGTATGAACATGCAATGCACAGCCATGCCCTGCGACTGTGCCCACAGCTGCCTGTGCTGCACAACCTGCGTGCACACAGAGGTGGGGGTTTCTACAGAGTCAGGCTGCACGCAGGTGTGCACGCAGCCCACTCTGCCCACCAGGCATGGGACAGTCCTCCTTCTCTTGCCTTTCCTCTGCTGGCCCTACCTGCCAGGAGGCCACTCCCTGTCCCTGCCGGATGGGTGGAGTGAGTGGCTCAAGTCCCGCAGGTGCATCTGCCCCTTCCCTTGGCCATTGTGACCCCACACTGGCCTCCACCTTCCCTCACAGCCGGGCCCCAGCGGATCTCGCGGTGCCTGCTGGGGGCCCTCCTGCAGCTGGGCTGGCCAGAGGCTGGAGTGGGTCCCACACCTTCTGGTGCTGGGCCAGGCAGGGACAGTGGTCTGAGGGAAGCCACCATTGGGTCCCTCACCAAGGTCAGCAGGAGGATTGTGAAAATCACCTTCCCCTCTAGTGGCAACAGGGACTACGGTTCAGAGCACAGGCTGGGAGTTGCCTGACTCATCCACCCTCAGTGCCTGTCACTGTCATTTGTGGATCCTCACAGTGTCCTGGGAGAGCAGGCACTGCCACTTCCCCTTTCACAGACATGAGGCTCCAGTGCGGTGGGGACGGGGGGGCGGGGCTCATCCAGCCCAGCACCAGGACTTGAGCTCCGTGAACTCTTAGGAGAAAGGAGCAAAGAGAACTGCAGGCTCTGCTCCTGGGTCTTCAGGGAGTGATGTCTTCATGACCTGGCATGTCCATCGGGACCCGCTACCTGCCCAGGTTCCTGCCTTCTTGCAGGGCATTTGTGGGAGGTGGGCCCTAATCTTTTCCCCTATTTCCAAAGTAATCAAAGCCCTGAAGTGTAATGGGGAGTGAGGTGGTTCTGACTGTTCTCTAGGTGGAGCCTGGGACAAGGTCAAGGCTGAAGGGCAGGAGCCCTGAGGTGGCCACTCCTCCCTCCATGGTCTTTCCAGCAGGCTCTGCACCTGCATTATTTCCCTGGACCCCCAGGCAGCCCCGAGGTCGCTCTTGGTATTGCACTCCCTTTACAGATGAGGAAACTGAGGCCCACCCATGATTGCAAGCTATAAAGTGTTACAGCTGGGATTTGAACCCTGCTCTGTCTTGCTCTAAAGCTCAGTTGCCTACGGCTTGGGGGGATGGATGGGGAGGTCATGGGAGAAGGCTACAGGGAGAGAGGGGCGTGCCTGTGACCAGGCAGCTGAGGAGGTGCCCCATCCCAGTGAGGGGCTGGCTCCATGGAGTTGTGGCCTGTTGCACCCTCCGAATCCTTTAGAGAGTGCACATAAGTCAGATCCCGCCCCTGGCCACGTCTCCTGGTTAGCCATGTGACCTTGAGCCAGCCACAGCCCCTTGTCTGGGCTGCAGATCCAGAGCTGCAAAGGAAAGGACCCCAGTGTTTTGAAATCAGGAGCCCTTTTCTCATCAAAATCTTCTGCAAGAGAGGGAGCTGCTTTGCCACCTCGGGCTGGCTTGGGGCCCATCTACTCTCCCGCCCCACCCCAAGGCATCTCTGGTGATGCCCACGAGCAGCTGCAGAGCCCTGAATGTGGCCTCTGTGAGGAAGAGGGGCAGCCTTGGTTTCCAAGGCAAAGAAAGGAGAAGGGAAAGAACTTGGCAAGTCTTCCTTTGCTGGTCCTCCAGCCCCGGGCCGGAAGGAGACAGAGCAGAAAGGAGGGCGCAGTGTGGAGTGAGTCACTGTGTTGCCCTCCCCATCTCCCCATCCCCAGCTGACTGATGTTTCCCTGGAACAGGTGCATCTGTCAGCTGTGATCAGCCCACATCCTAGAGCGCCACAGAGCGGCCATGTGACAGGGAGAGAACCAAGGGGACCTGCTGGCACCAGAGTTGGAGGGGGGTTGCAGAGCTGAGCTGAGCAGGACAGCTGAGAGGGGCCTGTCCCGTCTCCCGGTTGGCCCAACCTCCCCGCTCTGATCTGTTGCCTGAAGTCTCTGCCCAGCCCTCCCCTCCATCAGGCTGGCCCGCGCCTGTGCCGTGCTCAGCTAGGCAGAGCAGCTGCTGGCCTTTGCCGGCCTCATCTCCAGCTCTGCGGCCGCCCCCGTCCTCCCCTGCTTCCAGCACATGCCTCTGGGGCAGGCAAGGGATAAATCCGAGTCCCCGCTGCTGGTGCTATGCCTGGCCCTGTTTTAAGATCCTCTCTTGGGACTTCCCTGGTGGTCCAGTGGTTAAGACTCCACGCTTCCATTGCAGGGGGCATGGGTTCAATCCCTGGCTGGGGAACTAAGAGCCCGCATGCTGTGGGGTGAGGCCAAAAAGAAATCCTCTGTCAAGATGGGCACTCTGGGCAGTGAGCCCAGAGAGCCAAATTCTAGCCCCAACTCTGCCCAAGTGACTCTGTGAGCTCGGGTGGGGTCCATCCCCTCCCTGGGCCTCAGTCTCCCCATCTGAGCCTCAGATGCGCTCATAGCCTCTGCCAGGCCCCCACTTGAGGTCGGGCCCTGTGCTGAGCAGTGGCGGCTGGGTGTAGAGGTGAGGGGGGCCACCACCAAAAGCTCCAAGATGCTGTGATGCAGATCGCCCCGCCCCACACATATGCCTCCTGGCCTGTCACAAGGCCCACCCCCGCTATTTGTAATTGACGAGCCCGGCCAGGAGCGAAGGTGGCTGCGGAGATAACACAGCTGCACCTCGCCAGCTGTTAGCCCAGCTCTGCATCAGCAGATCTGGGCTCAGTCCCAGCCCCCTCATGCCCAAGCTGTGTGTCCTCAGACAAGTTATTTAGCTCCTCTGTTCCATGGTCTCCTCGTTTTCCTGGAGGAGATATCATCGATCTCCTAGATAAATAAGATCCTACACCAACCCGCTTAGCACAGCCCCTGGCGCGTTGCGAGAGCTCCGTAGATGGTGGGAGTGTCAGTGTTATCAGTTTTGGATTACTGAGTAGAGCTTGGGAAGGGCTCCCCAGCGGGAAAGTGTTGTCAGTGGGTAGCTCTGAGTCCACCGCTGGGTTGATGAGAAGCCCTCGTTGCCTGGGCAGCAAGAGACAGGTGAAGAGCTAGTGTCCTGGCCGAGGTGGCAGCATCAGAGGCAGGGCAGGACCGACCCAGTCCTCCCCTCCCCTGCTCCAGTGCTCTGGGAGGGGCGGCACCCAGGCGTGTGTGTGTGGGTGTGTGTGTGTGTGCGTGCCTGTGTTCTGCAGGGACTCATGACAATCTCAGCTCCCCTCTCAGGAGGCAGGCCACCTGGCCCGTATCTGTTGGTGCTCAGGGGTGGGAGGAGAATCGAGGCTCCCCAAAGCCTCCCTATCCCAAATCCTCGGGGCCCGCACGACACAACGCCCACTGCCACTTCCTGCCATCTGTCCCAAGTGATGGAGATAGAGCAAGCAAAGATGAGTGGGCGCTCAGTGAGCTTGCCTGCAGGAGCACCCATGGACGGGGTCAGGGTGCCAGGCAGCCCCACAGCTCGGCAGGGCTGCACGTCCCCGCTGGCCCAGGCTCTGGCCTCTAGGCAGCCCCAGCCCCATCCTCCCACCCCGGGAAGGAGGGAGACTGTGAACCCCAGACTCCTTCCTCCCACAGACAAGGCCCAGAATTTCCTATCCGGTGGGATAAGCCCTCTAAACCTTAGCTGCACTTTCAGATTGGCTGAGGAGCTTTATAAAAATAGAGCAGCACAGACCCCACTGAATCAATAATGCAGCCCCCGGGGTGGGCAGAGGTGGGGAAGTCTCCCAGGTGATTCTGATGTGCAGCCAGCTGAGCAGAGCGAGTTGGGTGTCCCCGCTGATGTCACTGGGCCCTGGGCTTGGCCCTGCCCCTTGCACTGAGCATCAGAAGGGTGAAGAATAGTGCTAATCACTCCTGCTTGGGGGGGGTTGTATATGTCACCTCGTTTAACCTTCTCCATAGTCCCGTGAAGCCCTGTTATTATCCCCATTTTACAGATGAGCAAACTGAGGATCAGGGTGGTCAAGTACTCTGTCCAACGTGGCCCAGCCAGGAGGTGAGGGTCCAGGATTCAAGTCCTTGTCTGGCTGACCACAGACCTCTTCCCACTGTACTGACTGAAATAACGTCAACCAGCTTGAAATTCCCCCTCCTCAGCTAAGTGTGTCTTCTGAACCAGCATCCAGTGGGTCCTGGTGGCTCTTATGAAACTCTCCATGCTGTGTCTCATGCATAAATGCCTGTAAACATTTGGGAGAAGTTAGCTGTGCCTTTTGCATATGCATTGACTCAATAACATTGCCTCTGAGGAAGGGAGCCTGGATGTTCTCGCCCCAAAGGCTGCCGCGTGCCCACAGGTCACCTCTGCCGAGCCTTCCCTGAGATGCTCTTTGGGGGTTCTCTGGAGCCCAGCTGGCGAGAACCACAGAAACTGAGCCAGCTGCGCAATGGTCTGGCCTTGGAGTGCCCCTGACGGCCTGACAGATGGGCTTCCACAGGACGGAGCTGTGCACGCTGGGCATGGGGCAGTCGGCAGGGACAGCCGCCCTGTGGACTGCTGGCCTTACTGGGGGCCTGGTGGGGGTGAGGAGCCACAAGGTGGGCTGTCCCGGTCCAGGTCCCAGTGGTTTGTTTAAAATGATCTGGCCTCTTTCTATGCGGTGGTGAAAACTCTCAGGTGATGGTTGAGAATGGAGTGTCCTCGTGGAGAATCTGGGCCACATGTAGGGGGAGCTGGAAGGCATGAGGGGTTGTTCTGCTTCCGGTACCCATCTCCATGGTGACAATGTCACAGTTACTGAGGAGTCACCTTGACCCTTCCATCACTACCTACACCTACAGCAGATCCTAAAAACTCATCACACTGATATTTCCACCACCCATCCCGTTGCCTGGGCCTGGCTCAACCCCCCACACTGTAGTCCCCTCAACTTGGGCAGCCCCCCAAGTTAGCCACTTGCCTCATTGTCCCCCAGTTCTCTTCCACACTCCACCAGACCTTTCACCTTTCACCTTTCACCAGAAAGGTTGTTTCACCTTTCTGAAACAACTCTGACTGACACTAGCCTGGACTTGGGTGGGAAAGAGGAGCTGGGGTCAGGGTGTGCCCTGGCAGCGGGAGGCTGCCCCACACCCCCCAACTGGCAGGTCTGAGAACCATCTAGAACAGTGCTGGCCAATAGAAATGCATTACAAGGCACAGGTATCATTTTAAGTGGTCCGGCAGACACATTAAAGAAAGTAAAAAAAATATATTTTTAATAATATATTTTATTTAACCCAATGTAAATATTATTTCAACGTGTAATCAATATAAACATTATTAATGAGCTATTTTACATCCTACTAAGAAGGATTTGAAACCCAGTGTGTATTTGCACTGATGGCACATCTGAATTTGGACTAACCCCATTTCAAATGTTCAGTAGTAACATGCGGGGAGTGGTCACTGTACGGGACACCTCAGTCCGTGCTCAGACTCCAAATTTCCTAGCTGTTTGTACTCTGCCTTCACCGATTTGGTTTTATCTGCCACAACCTGTGCTATTGTTTCTTATTTTTCCTTTAAATTAACTCACATTTTAAATTTCAGTAAGCTCATTTAAAAGGGAATCTGTAAATCATTATCGTAAAAGGAGAGCTAGTAGCAGTCGCTGAGGTAACCATAACAACGCCATGAAAACAAAACAACGGCATTAAATTCCAGCCCCTCCCACCCTCCCCCACTATGTGGGCTGCTGAGTCTCAGAGCTGGAGCTAGAGGGATGCTGCGGGCACCCAGAGTCTTCGTCATGCCCTGTACCAGGCATGAGATTCTCCCAGGTGCTCCACCCCCTCCAGCCAAAGCCCAGCAGGACACACCTGAAGGTGAACAAGTTGGTTGACTCCTTGTTGCCCTTGGCGGAGAGAGGACACACACCACGGGTAATGTGGTGAGCTTGGTGAGAGGGTGTGAGAAAGTCCTATTACAGGATTTGGGCTTCAGCTGGGCAATTTGCAGGAGGGCCTACGGAACCTCGAAAGATTGGTGTGAGCGTTAAATAAAGCACCCAGCTCAGTACCTGCTGGAAAGTAGGTGCATCGCCAGTGCAGTGCCCTTTCTGTCCCTCCTCTGCTCCCCACAGACCCGGGGACTTGGAAGGAAGCTGAGACCTGCCCTTGGACCCCACTGGCCGGGCAGGAGCTGCAAGTCTGGGGTGAGTGGGCGGAAATGGCTCAGACCACCTGCAGCCCCTGCCCTGAGGGAACCTTGTGAGCCTCCAAGGAGACTGCAGGTCCCCGGGGCCAGCCTAGGGCCATTTCTGGGACCTGGGCCACAATGCTTACATGGCCAGATGTACTGCTGGGGATGCTGTGTGACCTCAGGCCCCAGATCTTCTGGCTTCACTGGTCTCTGCCACCCAACTCTGACCATCCCCTGAGGCCCATGGAGGATGGAGGGATGGCTCCATCCGCTGTTAAAATGCATCAGGCAAGAGCAGGAGGGGAGAAGGTCTCAGGCAAATTATAGAGAGAGCATTAGGGGGCTTTCACCAGGGCATTTTAGGGTATTTATTGAGGGTTTTGTGTGTGTTTGGATTTTTTAAGTATTCTTTTTTTTGTATGTACGAGAGTTTTTTTTTTTTTTTTTTTTTTTAATGTGGGATCTTCCCGGACCAGGGCTCGAACCCGTGTCCCCTGCATTAGCAGGTGGATTCTTAACCACTGCGCCACCAGGGAAGCCCGAGAGTATTTTTTTAATGGAAACTTTATTGAGATCATTGTAGACTCACTTGTAGTTGTAAGAAATAAAACAGCCCCTAAGGCAGGACAGGAATAAAGACGCAGACGTAGATAATGGACTTGAGGACACGGGGAGGGGGAAGGGTAAGCTGGGACGAAGTGAGAGAGTGGCATGGGCATATATACACTACCAAACGTAAAATAGATAGCTAGTGGGAAGCAGCTGCATAGCACAGGGAGATCAGCTCGGTGCTTTGTGACCACCTAGAGGGGTGGGATAGGGAGGGTGGGAGGGAGACTCAAGAGGAGGAGATATGGGGACATATGTGTATGTATAGCTGATTCACTTTGTTATACAGCAGAAACTAACACAACAATGTAAAGCAATTCTACTCCAATAAAGATGTAAAATAAAAGAAAGTAAAACAGCCCTTAAGTACCCTTTTCCCAGTTTTATAATACATGCACTCGTGTGTGTGTGTGTGTGTGTGTAGTGCTGCTCACTTTTATCACATGTCGACGTGTGTTTCCACCACCACAGTCGCGACACAGAACAGTTCCATCACCACGAGGACCCCTCATGTTGCCCTTTTATAGCCACACCCACCTCCCCCCTTCCACGTCTCCCCCATCCTTAACCCCTGGCCCACTAATCTGTTCCATTTCTAAAATGTCATTTTGAAATGTTGTATAAATAGAATCATATAGTATGTGACCTTTTGAGATTTTAGCAGTTCCCATGGTACGAGTGATATCTCCTTATGGTTTCATTTGCATTTCCCTGATGGCTAATGATGTGGAACAACTTTTCATGGGCTTATTTGCCACCTGTATGTCTTCCTCGGTAAAATGCCTGTGCCTGTCTTTTGCCTGTTTTCTAACTGGATGCTTTGTTGTTTTACTGTTGAGTTTTGGACGTGAGGGTCTCTTGGGTGTCGGGCTCTGTGATGGGGAAGAGCAGCTCACACAACAGGCCAGGGCCAGCTTGCAGAGCTGACATTCCAGGAGAAAGAGAAGGAAATGCACCGGGGTAAACAAATAAATAGGGTAGGTTCAAAAGCAGTGTGCTGGGAAGCACAGCAGGTGTTGATATGGATGATGAATGGCAACCTAGAGAGAGGGGTTTCCCAGCACCTGGTCTGACTGAGGCCTGACAGGGAGAAGGAGTCAGCCTTGAATGTACAGGAGGAGTGTGCAGGGGAGGGGGGAGGAGTGTACAGGGAAGGGGGGAGGAGTGTGCAGGGGAGGGGGAGGAGTGTGCAGGGGAAGGGGGAGCAGTGTGCAGGGGGAGGGGGAGGAGTGTGCAGGGGAGGGGGAGCAGTGTGCAGGGGAAGGGGGAGGAGTGTGCAGGGGGAGGGGGAGGAGTGTGCAGGGGGAGGGGGAGGAGTGTGCAGGGGGAGGGGGGAGGAGTGTGCAGGGGGAAGGGGAGGAGTGGGCAGGGGGAGGGGGAGCAGTGTGCAGGGGGAGGGGGAGGAGTGTGCGGGGGAGGGGGGAGGAGTGTGCTGGGGGAGGGGGAGGAGTGTGCAGGGGAGGGGGGAGGAGTGTGCAGGGGAAGGGGAGGAGTGTGCAGGGGGAGGGGGAGGAGTGTGAAGGGGGAGGGGGGAGGAGTGTGCAGGGGGAGGGGGAGGAGTGTGCAGGGGAGGGGGGAGCAGTGTGCAGGGGAGGGGGGAGGAGTGTGCAGGGGAGGAGGAGGAGTGGGCAGTGAAGGGGGAGGGGGGAGGAGTGTGCAGGGGGAGGGGGAGGAGTGTGCAGGGGGAGGTGGGAGGAGTGTGCAGGGGAGGGTGGAGGAGTGTGCAGGGGAGGGGGAGGAGTGTGCAGGGGAGGGGGCGGAGTGTGCAGGGGAGGGGGGAGGAGTGTGCAGGGGAGGGGGAGGAGTGTGCAGGGGAGGGTGAGGAGTGTGCAGGGGAGGGGGAGGAGTGTGCAGGGGAGGGGGGAGGAGTGTGCAGGGGAGGGGGAGGAGTGTGCAGGGGAGGGTGGAGGAGTGTGCAGGGGAGGGGGAGGAGTGTGCAGGGGAGAGGGGAGGAGTGTGCAGGGGAGGGGGGAGGAGTGTGCAGGGGAGGAGGAGGAGTGGGCAGTGAAGGGGGAGGGGGGAGGAGTGTGCAGGGGGAGGGGGAGGAGTGTGCAGGGGGAGGTGGGAGGAGTGTGCAGGGGAGGGTGGAGGAGTGTGCAGGGGAGGGGGAGGAGTGTGCAGGGGAGGGGGCGGAGTGTGCAGGGGATGGGGGAGGAGTGGGCAGGGGAGGGTGAGGAGTGTGCAGGGGAGGGGGAGGAGTGTGCAGGGGAGGGTGGAGGAGTGTGCAGGGGAGGGGGAGGAGTGTGCAGGGGAGAGGGGAGGAGTGTGCAGGGGAGGGGGGAGAAGTTGCAGGGGGAGGGGGAGGAGTGTCCAGGGGATGGGGGAGGAGTGGGCAGGGGAGGGGGAGGAGTGTGCAGGGGACGGGGGAGGAGTTGCAGGGGGAGGGGGAGGAGTGTGCAGGGGAGAGGGGAGGAGTGTGCAGGGGAGGGGGGAGGAGTGTGTAGGGGGAGGGGGAGGAGTGGGCAGGGGAGGGGCGAGGAGTGTGGAGGTGCGGGGAGAGGTGTGTGGTGGAGGAGCAACAGGTGCAGAGCTGTGAGATGCTCAAGCCGGGCGGGCGGGCATGCGCAGAACAGATGAGGCGGGCAGTGGAGGTGAGATGGGCTCGCAGGGTCAGGCAGGATTGACTGAGGGGTTTGCAGGCCCGCACAAGGCCCTGGGTTTTACTGACATGCAGCAGAAGCCCCTGGGGCCTCAAAGCAGGCTGGCTAGGGATTCATTTGTGTTGCAGTCTCCTCGCCAACCCAGGCCTCCTCAGCTCTGTCACCTCCCTGCACAGAAGCGTCAGGGAGTGAGGTGGTGTCACCTCGCGGGGCTCCCTCCTTCGATGCCCGAGAGCCCCCATTCAGGAGGAGGGAGTCCGGAGTGGCCATTAATGTTCCCTGACAGCCCCGGCAGACCCTCCCTCAGACAGACGAGTGTCAACCAGTCATGAGGTTGAGCCGGTGGTCACTCCCCCGGCCTCCTCCCTCCCCCACCTTCTGCTGGGCCAAGTACTCGGGCCTCGGCCCCTCCTGGCACTTGTGTGGCCCTGCTCGTGCCCAGCCACCGTGGGCCCTTCCTCTCCTCGCTGTCAGGACCCCCTCACCCATTTCAAGTGGGAGGCCATCCCAGGCCCTGCCTGTGGGCCTCACAGCGGGGTCCTGGCCCTCAGCCAGATGGAGGACATGGCCCAGGGCTCCTCCACCCTCGTCCAACCCTCTCCACCAGGAGAGGTACTCCTTAGCCTGGGACATTAGTAAACCGTTACTCTGACATGGTTGAGGGGCTTGGGAGCCCCTCCCCATCTTCCAAGGCCTGTCAGGGGCCTGGCCCAGGAAAGCTAAGCAGCACAGCCTGTGGCCAAGACTGCCTGAACTTTGGAACCAGGAGGCCATGAGTGCAGTGTGGCCCTGGCATGCCCCCAAGCTTCTCTGAGACTTAGTTTCCTCATCTTTAAAATGGGCATGGTGTTGCCAACCTCCTGGGGTTGTCACGACAACGAGGTGACCTTAAGGCCCAGAATAGACATGCATGAGGGGGGCTCTCAGCCCCGCCCTGTGGACCCTCCCAGCCGTCCCAGGAGGACAGAACCCCGGGCCACCGGCTGGGTCTCCCCACATCAGCTCAGGCCTGGCTGCAAGACAGAGTGCCCACGACTAGCCTCAGGCTCTGCCAGGGCGGCCCCTGCCAGCAGCGCCAGCGCCGTCCTGAGATGGGGGGTGGGGTCCCTACAGACAGCTCCTGCCTGAGATGCTGAGGGCCACCTCAGTTTCTCCCTCTGCTGTTCTCTCCTAAGCCCATATGCAGAGCCTACAGCAAAGAGTTCAGGAAATAATGAAGCACCAGCTGCCCGTCTTCCCCCTACCCACCTCCTGGACCGAAAGAAAGACTTTATTCATCGAGGCCATTTCTCTCCTGAAGCAGATCATTAATAATGGAGAAGGTTTCTCTCTCTGACAACCTGGGCAGTGCCTGTGTGCACGTGTGCGTGTGTATGGATGTGTGTGTATGTGTGTGCATGTGCGTGTGTGTGCATGTGCATGTGTGTGGATGCGCGTGCGTGTGCGTGCATGTGTGTGCGTGTGTATAGGGTGCCTCCCTCAGCATCCCTGGCACCCTGGGGCCCCTGGCCAACCCCGCTCACCCCCTCTTTCTGCCCCATTGGGATGGTGAGTGCCCACCCTAACTGCAGCTCTGGGCATCACTAACCCCCCCCATTGGCAAGCTGAGCCTTGGAGAAGAGGAGGAATGTGGCGGGTGCCACCGAGGGTGTGTCTTGGGGAGGTGGCTTGCGGGGGTGTTGACTACAGGAGGGAAAACCGGCAGCTGCGACCTGGCTGAGAAGGTCCTGAAAGTCAGGATAAGGGGTTTGGATGTTGTCCTGTCTAGGCGGCCACTTCACCAAAAGCTGACCAGGAGGTCAACCGCCCAGCCCCAAATGTGGACGGGCCTCATGGGGTCATGAGCCAACTCAGCACCTGGAGGGTTCTCCCTCCTAACCAGAGCCTTCAGGAGGCAATGCGCCAGCCTCCCCTCACCTGGGCATTCGCACAAACTCCACAATTTAGGGGATATTTGTAGGGTTTTTCTTATTCCTCAAGTTCAGGAAAGCCTCCACAGAGGGCATGAAAGAACCTAAAAGGCCAGAAGCTTGCTTTCCCAGCTCTCCTTGCAGCCAGGGATTAGGCATATGACCTGGGCTGGGACAATCTGACCCCTCTGCTCTTGACCTTGAACCTGGAGCTAGTGCCTCAACCGAGACTCCCCCAGCAGCAGCCTCCAGGTTCCAGGGGCAGCAGGGCCATCACACCAGTGGGGGGTCCCAGGCCCAGTGCCCCTGGGATGGCAGTGCTAGCCCCTGGGTCGTGTTATTCAGCAGCAGCGGAGGTGCCCTTGCTGTCCCATGGGTGACCGTGGCTGAGGTCTGGCTATCCAGCCTCCTGCTTTTTGCTCTGGTCTGTCTTCCCAGCCTGGCTCTCTGTCCTTCCCGGGGAGGACTGGCCTGGGCTCCCCACTGCTGATTCCTTTCCAGTTACCGTCAGCCTGGGTCCGTCTCTCTGCTCCTTGTACCTGAGAACCTGACCGAGGCAGGGGCTGTGCTGGGGTCTCTGCATCTGCAGAACTTGCTCGAATGTACATCTGTTTGTGATTTATTTCGGACACCCATATACTCTTCAGGACTGTACAAATGTAGCACACGTGAAACCCCACAACCCTGGAAGGACATCACCAACCCGTCACCCCATTGGCCATTGTCCTGGCCAATCAACCCACCCACTCAGAACTGGTACCCACGGGGGTGCGCTGCTTCCTCCCACGTCTGGAGCTCAGGCCGCGCATCCCAGGTACCACGAACCTGGGGCTACCTGTGGCAGCGACCCAACGGGCCAAGCCACACCTATGGCACAGCCGCCCCAAGCAGGAGGCATGGCACAAGGGCAGCAAACCAGACTCAACAGATGCCCAGAGGGCCATCCTGCTGCCAGCCTGGGCACTGAGGATGGTGGGCCACTGGCAGGCCAGGTGAGGGCGCTCAAAATATTGATGTAGGAAAACAAATCTCACCACTCCGGGCCTCCACTGTGACCCAGGCTGTCCCTTCCCTAGCCACACTCACGGCCCAGCATCTTAACCTCCCACCCACAGCTCCCTCCTCCAAGATTCTACCCGTCAGTATTGTTTTTTGGGGTTTTTTTTAAGTCTTTATTGAGTTTGTTACAATATTGCTTCTGTTTTATGTTTTGGCTTTTTGGCGGTGAGGCATGAGGGATCTTAGTTCCCCAACCAGGGGACCAGGGATTGAACCTGCACCCCCTGCATTAGGCGAAGTCTTAACCACTGGACCACCAGGGAAGTCCCTCCCCCATCAGTTGTTTGAGTTGTTTCTTCAGATGGTTGCACAGAGTACGGTAGTGGGTTGCATCCATGTGCCCCCTCCTGGGGAGGTCCTCGGGCCTTTGATGCGGCCTCGGTTTGCCTCAAGGTGAAAAAAGATCGAGGGCTCTGGGGTGAAGCGAGGAGGCCAGCTTTGCTGTGTGACCCTGTGCAGATCTGCTGCCCTCTCTGGGCTTTAGTCAGTGAGGGGTTTGGACTGTGGTCTCTAAGGGACTGTCTGGCTCTGACAACCAGGCCCGTGCCAGGGTCGGGGGTGTTGATGAGCAAGTCTGGGCCCTCACCTCCCTCCTTCCAGGGGCCCCATCACGTAACAGACCAGGGTGCCCAGTGGGGGAAACCCTGCGCATAGACCCTGCCTTCAATCGGGAGTTCTTCCAGCAAATTCCCACTGCACAGTCCGTGCTGTTGTGGAGCTATTGATGCAAGGACAGACCCAACTCCCTCAGCTTTAGAAGCCAGGGGGGCTTCATGGGGGAGGTGACTTGCTAGCGGGATCTTAAAGCATGAGCAGGCTCCAGTGTGGAAGGGGTGTGTTCACAGAGCAGCCCGGTGTGGCTGGTGGGGAGTGTGTGTGGGAACACAGGGTGCACAGAGCCCCACGGTGGCCTTTAACGTCATTCTCAACACACTCCTCCAGCTTGGATCACTGGCGCAGCTTTTTCTAGCGGACACTGTCTGTGCCTGCAAGGTGGCCTCGCCACGCAGTGACCAAGGGCTCTTGGAGAGAGAGTGGGGCTGCTAAGAAATCAGGCAGGAGATGACCAGGGGCGGGGGCAGCAGCGGGACTGCGGGCTCCTGGCATGCATCCCTGAAAGGCAAGACCCTGGGTGGAGTGAAGGACGGCCTCAGGGCTGGCCTGGGGACGATCTGGCGGTCCCCTTGGGGAGCAAGGCCTCAGGGCCACTCTGCCTGTTCCTGCTGCAGGAGGTGATGAAGGTGTCAGACGGCAGTCTCCTGGGGGACCCCGGGCGCACACCGCTGAGCAAGAAGGAGGGCGTTAAGTGGCAGCGGCCGAGGCTCACCCGCCAGGCACTGATGCGGTGCTGCCTGGTGAAGTGGATCCTGTCCAGCACAGCCCCGCAGGGCTCAGGTAGGGGTTGGGCTGGCTGGGAAGAAGGTGGGGGTCTGTTCTGAGCGCAGAGACCTACCCTGGGACCCCAGCCTGGGCCACACCACCTCTGCCTCTGCGGGGACATGTTTCTATTCATTCACGCCTGTTCCCATTCATCGGTGCCTGCTGCACGCAGGGTGCTGACCTCAAGGCGGGACCCAGGGAGGTGGGGACAGATCGTTAGGACCATGCTGGAATTTTCCCAGCTGGGAGGATGGAGCGGGGCTTCAGAGCCTCGCCGGCCGGGTGACCTTGGGTGACACAGTCTTCCTTCCTAAGTCCTCTGTGAAAAGGGGGGCTGATACTCACCTGCAGGGTGCTAATACGTACAGGGGCCTGGTGAGGAGAAGGCCCGGGCTTCAGCCCCTCCTCGGTCCTGCCCAGTGCAGCCCAGGGGCTGGGGCTGGCTCTTTACCTCTTGCTGCGTTCTGGGAGTTTGTGGCAGAAATGGCTGGCCGGCACTTGCTGTTGGCGATATTTGGCGTCTGTGATGCAGTAAGAGATGCAGAGGGGACCTCATGCAACCCCTGTACTCTCACACACATACCACACACTCACACCTGTGCACCACCCACCAAGCACATGTGGGTGCACACACATCACACACAGGTGTGCGCGCCGCACAGACACACACACCATGCACACTCCTGTGACCACACACATAGGCGTGCATGAGACCCTGCCTCTTTGACTTTAAGGAAAAGGTGCAGACTTGGATCCTGACAGCTGTGTCTTGTTCGTTGTCTCAGACACTGTGTTTTCCAGGGAGCCTCAGTCCCCTTGCCTGGAGAATGGGTATATTCATGGCCCCAGCCTCCCAGGCTTGATGGGGGTGGGGCCAGCAGTGTGTGCAGGCCAGGCCCCTGTCCTTTACCTGCACACCCACTCTAGGGCGCTCCCAGCATGATTCCAGTTCCCTCCCTTCTGCTTCCCTGAGCCCCTGACACCTGTACTGCTTCGTCACCCTTTTCTGACCGTTCCGTCCCCAGAACAGCCTCCATGGAGGCCCTGGGGCCTGTGAATACACGTGTGGGGTCCATGTGCGCTCTCTCTCTCCAGCTTCTTGGGACGACGCAGAAACATGAGGTTACTACAATTTCATACAAACAGCTTAACTGGGAAGCTCACATCTTCACAGGGCTGTTTTTCTGCAGCAGAGTAAAAGCAATTGTTTTCCACTAGGGTAGGAACAGGGAGCAGAGGTGAGCCGTGGCGCCCTCGTGTGGCCGGCCTTGTGCGCCCGACGGGCTCGGGTCTGCTCTGATGGACCCAGCCTCGGCTCAGATTCTTTTTTTTTTTTTTTTTTTAGATTTACGATCTGAAGAATTTTATTTTATTTATTTATTTATTTATTTTTATACAGGTTCTTATTAGTCATCAATTTTATACACATCAGTGTATACATGTCAATCCCAATTGCCCAATTCATCACACCACCACCAATTTTATTGAAGTATAGTTGATTTACCATGTTGTGTTAATTTCTGCTGTACAGCAAAGTGACTCAGTTATACATATATATATTCTTTTTCATATTCTTTCCATTATGGTTTATCACAGGAGTTCCCTGTGCTCTACAGTAGGACCTTGTTTATCCATTCTATATATACTAGTTTCCATCTGCTAATCCCAAACTCCCAATCCCTTCCCTCCTCCACCCCACCTCCCCCCTTGGCAACCACAAGGCTGTTCTCTATGTCTGTGATTCTCTTTCTGTTTTGTAGATAAGTTCATTTGTGTCGTATTTTAGATTCCACATATAAGTGACATCACATGGTATTTGTCTTTGTCTGACTTACTTCACTTAGTACGATAATCTCCAGGTCCATCCATGTTGCTGCAAATGGCATCATTTCGTTCTTTGTTTTGGCTGAGTAGTATTCCATTGCATATATATGTACATCACGTCTTCTTTCTCCATTCATTCGAGGCTCAAATTCTTACTGGCCTGCATCTCCAGGGTCTGCCTGGCAGCAGCTCAGGCTCCTCCTTTTCCTCCTGTGGATCCTGCAGCCCCTCCGTGACCCCAGTGTCTGTCTCTCCCTCCCCTGTCCTCGGCATCCAGCACCCACCCCACTCCCAGGCCTCTCTCCTGCTGAGCCCTGGCTCCAGCTTCCAACTTCCAGCAGAAACATCTGGCACACGGTGGTCTTCAGGATGGGGCTGGGGTGTGGTGTGCCCCCCTTGCTGAGGCCTTTTGCACACCTGAGCGTGCGTGGACACGGGGAAGAGCAAGCCCAGGGGGCAGGCTGGGTGTGTCTGGGGTCACAACGAGAGGAAACGGGGCCGAGGGGACCACGCCCACAGGTCCCACCTTGAGCTCGGTGGGCTCCTAGATGGCAGCGTCTATTCCCGTCAGCTCCTTCTAGAGCCGTGTGGAAGCCTTTGCTGAATGGCTGGTCACGGCCATGCAGCAGTTGGGGCGGGGAAGGGGTGCAGGGCCCAGGACACCACCAAGGGCTCTGCCCAGCCCTGCCCATTCCCCTGGTGACATGTTTACCAGACACCCTGCCAGGCCATGTGGAACACGGAAAACGCGATCCTTAGTTGTGTGAGGCTGGCACGGAGGGTCACTCTGTTTTACTAAAAGAGCAGACCGACTCTCAGGAAGGTCACACGAGTCAGCGGGTCCCACGGGTCAAGGGTGAGCGAGGTCTCTGACCTGGAGCGTCTTCCATGTGCTGCGGGCAGGGCGCCCACCCTGATGTGTGTCTTCCCTGACTTTTCTCTCGGGAGCTGCGGGAAGGCGGGGCTCGGGGTCTGCGGAGGCAGCAGCCGCCCTCCCGGGCAGAGGAGCCGGGACCCCAGTGCACCCCTCTCTCCACTGAGCATTGCTCCCGGGCCTCGGCTCTGCAGTCCCATCACATCCCTTGAGGACACCTTGCTCACACCAAGGGCTCCGTGTGCTCGTGAAATGATGAGCTGTGCGCAGACGAGGTGCCTCTGCTCCTTCAGGAGCCTCCTGGGGCTCTGGGTGCAGAGGACAATCGCACCATTCAGTGTAGCTCTGTCCCCGCGCTCAGCCTGGCCCAGCTGGGTGTCCTGGGCTGGCGCCTGCGGAAGGCGGGCAGGTAGCCGGGACACTGCACCCTTGTTGGCGGTAGGGGTGGTTTCCATTCAGCAGAAGCGGCCTGAGCCACAGATTTCTGGGACATCTTGGAGCAGGAGGCAAGGAGCGTGGCCCAGTGGAACACGAGGCTGTCCTGAGCCTCAGCAACTCGGCAAGGAGTGGGCGGGACTCAGGGACCGGGTGGCACGAGGACAGGGGGCCGGGCCAGCTGCTGCTGCTGCGCCCTGGGGGTCACCCCTGGGCTGTAAAAGCCCCAACACGGAGTCGGGAGCCAGTCAGCAGTGGTGGCCTTTAAGATGGGTGGGCCCGGGACCGGGCAGCTCAGAGCCGTTGGCGTGGCCTCCAGAAGTGCATCCCTCCCCAACACTGGGAGGCCATCCTCAGTGACCCAGAGGCTGGCACTCTGCGCTGCTCTGCTTATCTCCCCGGCACCTGAAAGTCCTTCCTATCAGAATGGCAGGCCCCCTCTCCAGGGGCACAGCTGAGCCACCAAGCGGACAGACCCGCTTCTCAAGTCTGGCTCCCACGAGGACAGTGGGACTGGGTGCCTTTAACTGTAAGCCTGGAATAATAATGTCACCCACAGAGTAACCTGGGGTCTTTGTGGCAGACGCCTGAATCCAGGCTGGCTGGTTTAAGCAGAGAGGCATTTACTCTCGGCTGTTGGGAAGTCTGCAGAAACTCTACAGAGCCAGAGAAGGAGGCCTGGATGTGACAAGGCCAGGGCCCTGCCTGCCGCTATGGGAAACGCCCCATGTCCCAGCGCATTCCGGTAGGGACGCCGGAGCTGCAGCCACATGCTCCTGTGTGACACGGTGTGACCATTCCCCACACAAAGGGACACATTCCTGCCCCTTCCCCCAAAGTGGAGACCCAGATTCTCAGCCACTGCATCCACCTCTGGGAGATACTCATCTCTCCTGGGGTTTTGTCACCCCCATGTAAAATCATAAAGTCACCACCACCACCACCAGCACGCATGAGAAAAGAGTGGTAGTAGGTACCAAATGTGAAATAGATAGCTAGTGGGAAGCAGCCGCATAGCACAGGGAGATCAGCTCCGTGCTTTGTGACCACCTAGAGGGGTGGGATAGGGAGGGTGGGAGGGAGACACAGAGGGAGGGGATATGGGGATATATGTATACGTATAGCTGATTCACTTTGTTATACAGCAGAAACTAACACAACATTGTAAAGCAATTATACTCCAATAAAGATGTTAAAAAAAAAAAGAGTGGTAGTAGAAAGGTACAGGGATGAAAAGGTAAATTAGCTTGTCTATAATACATAAGGATATATAACTACATACTAACAGATTTTTTTTTAATTTAAAAAAAATTTTATTTATTTATTCGGCTGTGTTGGGTCTTAGTTGTGGCACGCGGGATCTCCGTTGAGGCATGTGGGATCTTTCGTTGTGGCGCTCGTGCTTCTCTCTAGGTGTGGCGTGAGGGTTTTCTCTCTCTAGTTGTGGCGCATGGGCTCTGTAGTTTGTGGCACGTGAGCTCTCTCATTGAGGTGCTTGTGGCACGTGGGCTTAGTTGCCCCGAGGCACGTGGGATCTTAGCTCCCCGACCAGGGATCGAACCCGTGTCCCCTGCATTGGAAGGCGGATTCTTTACCACTGGACCACCAGGGAAGTCCCTAACAGAATTTTAATGTGTTTGAAGCACCAAGATATACTCAACATCATGTTTCAAAGTGAGATGCCAGATCAGGTACAAATTTTCAAGGATTTATCTGAAAACTGTGTATAGCTTTTGAAGCTTTTACCCTTATCAAAAGTACAGAAAGTTGAATGGTTAGAGCCTGGAGGGAAGATGATTTGTGAAGAGGATTTCTCTGGAGAGTTCAGGCCCCCCAGTGTGAAGGAGAGATGCTTCAGTTACCTTTTGTTACCTAACAAAATACCCCCAAATGTAGTGGCTTAAAACAACCACCATTTTTTTCTCCCAATTCTGTGGGTCAGGCATTTGGGTGGGCCCCCCTACCTTCCCCCCGGATGGTTCTTCTACTCCACATGGCATCAGTTGCGATTACTCACTTGCCTTTGCTTAGCTGGTGACTGGGCTGGGCTGGGAGGTTCAGGAAGCTTCCACCCACACGTCTGGTGCCTCAGTGCCTGTCTTTCTCCACATGGCTGCTTGAGCATCCTCACAGCATGGTGGACTCAGGTACAAGACGGCTGACTTCCAGGAAGGGGTGTTCCAATAAGTAAGGCAGAGAGTTCTTGAGGCCGAGGCTCTAGAACTCACACAGCATCACTTCTGCTGCATGCTATTGGTCAAAACAATCATAGGCTCAGCCTAGTGGAGGGGAAATAGGCTACCTTTCCGTGGAATTGCGGTATGAAATCTGTGGCCATTTTAATCCACCACAGGGCCCTCAGCTAAGAACCAACCCATGGTGGAGTGATCCAAACTCTCATTCTTGAGGGATCTGAGCCCTTGGTCATCCTACCTATAACTCCACCCCCCGCCCCCAACTTTGATCCCTGTATCTGGCAATATGAATAGGTTGCGTGGTGAATTCACTAGGTCTGAGATATAGTTCCCATCCTCCACCCCATGTAGGGGTAACACCTTCTCCCCTGGATAATCAGCATCATTCATCCCAGCCAACGCCCTTTCATGTCAGTTGGCCTGAGTGGTGTGAGGAGCCCCACATGGCCAGGTGACAGTCTCAGCTTCCAGTTCAGCAGATGCACTGGTGTCTCCCCTTTGGGGAAACATTCTTCTTCTTCTTCTTCTTCTCCTTCTCCTTCTCCTTCTCCTTCTCCTCCTCCTCCTCCTCCTCCTCCTCCTCCTCCTCCTCCCCCTCCCCCTCCCCTTCCCCCTCCCCCTCCTCCTCCTCCTCTGCTTCTCCTTCTCCTTCTTCTTCTTGTCTCCTCCTCCTCCTCCTCCTCCTCCCCCTCCCCCCTCCCCCTCCCCCTCCCCCTCCCCCCCTCCTCCTCCTCCTTCGCAGTGCAGCATGCGGGATCTTAGTTCCCTGACCAGGGATTGAACCCACGCTGCCTGCATTGGGAGCGCAGAGTCTTAACCACTGGACCGCCAGGGAAGTCCCAGCATTCTTCTTTAGGGATCTAAAACCTCTTATCCAGAGCCCAAAGTATTGGAGATGAGAAGCAAAAATGCTGCAAGTGTGTGGTTAGGGGCTGGTGCTTCCCTTGGTTCTGGACCCATTCTCCTGGCTGGAGGAGGAACAGCATATGCGGTGGCACATCCAGGACAGCGCCTGAATCTCACAACTGGCAGTGGGACCAGTGTACAGTGGGCTCTTTCACGGTTCTGAAGTCCAACCGCGTCTGGGCGTGGGGAATAGGGGGAGGCCCGTGGGTCTTGTAAGCACTGGCCTTTGGCCACAATTCTTTGCTGTAAAATCAGTCTTTGGGTCAGTAACAATGATGCGTGGGACACAGTGATGGGCGGTGTTGTTGGCAGAAGCAAGGTGGGCAGAAAGCGAGGTCTGTATTCAGAATGAATGTCAATTCCAGAAAGAGTGAATGATGGTCCCTGCCAGGGTGGAGCTGACCTGCCACCTGGTGGCTGGCTTGTCACCCTGCTGGCAGGCTGGGCACCCGACAACAGCTGTAGCCAGATCAGCCTGGTGAGGGGAAGTTCATTTCTTGGACCCATGAGTAATCTTAGTCCCCCATGGCCCTTTGTTCATGGCCAGGAATACGGGCTGACTGATGTGCACGGACAGGCCATCTCGTCCACCAGACGCTCAGCGCCTCCTCAGGCCTGGTTGCCCTTTGGACAACATCCACAAAGGGCTGTGACATCCTCGCACCTCCTAGTCACCACTCCTCCAGTCTTCTTCCCTCCACCTCCTTGACCCCTGAACGCATGCTTAGTACCCACCCCTGAGTCAATGTCAATCTGTACCTCAGGCCACCCCTCCTTCCAGACAATGTGAGCAAGCAGATGGACTCAGCGTTCTGCCCACCAGGAAGATTTCCCTTCTCCACTGCCCTTCCCCTCTGAGTGGGCTGCCAGGTCAACTTTGAGTTGGTGCCAGCATTTCTTGCAGCTCTGTCTATAAATTACATACACGTGCTTTTCCTCCTCAAACGGTCTCAGGGACTCCCCATGAGGCCACAGGTGTGGGTTGAGGAGAAGGTGGCGATGCAGCTGTTACCATGGGGGTCTGAGCCCCATGTATGAGCAGACACCTACCTGAGCCTTCTAGACCCCCGACCCTGAGCTTATACATAGCACCTGTGTGTGATGGTGGCGTGCTGTGCATGCCCCTTTAGAGCTAGGGGAGAGGTGGACACTCAGTTCCTGATAGGCAGCTCAGGTCTCAGGGTCACCTGGTGACCCACAGTCAGGCCTTCCGTCTCCCCGAGGGCCCAGGAGTGAGCCAGAAGTAGTGTCAAAAGAAGAAGAGATTTTTGCCAAAGAAAGCATGGCTTTGCTCAAAAGCAGAGGCTCCTATCGAGGCCTACCCTGGGCCCTGCAGAGCACCCTAACTTTCCACAGACACACCGTGCGCCACTGAATGTGCTGGGTCATCAGGCCCAAGGGGAGAGCTGCTTGTACGCAGCCTGGACCTGCTGCACAGCCTTTGCTTGTGCTTGGAAACAGTCTGGAGCAGTACAGCACCTGTGGTACACAAGAAGCCCCTTGTGTACGTCCTTTCACTGGCTAGGAGTGCAAGGTACAACAGTTGGTCTTTCACTTTGGAAGGAATGTTTTTACTTGCGTGCCAACAGAAACCCCACACAACAGTAGCTTAATTTAGACAGAGGTATGTATCTCCTATCTGAGAAATCTGGGCTAGGCAGTGGCTGGCACTGATTTAGCAGCTTGGGGATATCAGAGTCAAGGTCTTTGGGGTTTTTTGCTTCTTCCCTCACAGTTGCAAAGTTGTTGCTCTGGCTCCAGCCATCATGGCTTTGTTCCCGACAAGAGAAAGGAGAAATCAGGGGAAAGGAGGAAGTGGTAATGCCTACATCAGGAAAGCAACACTCTCACAGAAATCTCTGGAAGATTTATGCTTACATTTTACTGGCTAGAACTGAGCCACCCTGACTGCAAGGAAGGCGGGGGATGGCGTTCTTTTTCAAGCTGGGCACATTTCCACCCCCAAAGAAATCTGAATTCTGTAGGTGAAAGAGCAGAGGAGAATGCTGCAGTGCTGGTCTCCACCACACTTACGTAGCTCATGGGGTTGTTTTGATGCCCAGAAGGGCCTCAGCGAGCTGCCTGCGCACACCAGGTGCTCCGAGAATGTGGGTTGTGGGTCTTCAGCAACGCCTGCTCCAGTCACATCCTTGGTTTTTCCTTATCCCCCTCAACACAGGGATCCCTTCCCATCTCCCCTTTCTCCACTCCACAGAGGCACCCGCAGGGCTGGGGGCTGGGGTCAGTGAGCAGAGGGCAGAGGTGAAGAGCTAGCCGAAGGCCAAGGCCCCACTCATCCCCCAGCTCTGCCCAGGGTCCCTGGCCCCTGAGCCTCCTGGGCAGGGGGTGGATGGGAGCAGGGCTGTTCCCTTTCTGGCTGCACAGAAGCCCCAGGACCTGGATGAGGCCCCTTTGCAGTGAGATCACACCCTCAGCCAAAAATCACACCAGTGGCACCTCCCCCATTGCTGCTGGGAGCTCAGGAGTAGTGCCCACCCCCGCCCTCATGCCCTCCCAGCCCAGGAAGCTGCAGGATCCCTTCTGCCTCCAGGGAGAGTGAGCACCGGGGTCCCGAGGAGCCAGGGGAGGGGCCGGCCCTGGGGCAGGAGCAGGGCTGACCCCGGCCGGGCATCGGCCGGCTCCCGGGGGCTCTGGGCTGGGCTGAGCGGCAGGCAGCCCTGGGAAAGGCCGAGAGAGGGCAGAGGGCAGGGACAGAGCTCGGAGGAGAGAAGGACAGGCCAGAGAGGCCGAGACACGGAGGGACAGGCTGAGACCCACAGGACTGGTACTGAGACTGAGCGACAGACCAGAGGCGGGAGAGAGAGAGAGTTCTAGAGGAAAGACTGAGTGCCAGGCTGGGGAGACGCAGGCAGAGGAGGCACAGAGCAGGCTGGGGGGGCCAGTACTGTGGCTGGTTGGGCAGAGCGAGGGCAGGAGAAGGGCCCCTGGGCCAGGCCTGGCGAGGGCGGGGCGCGGCGAGGCCCCTGGCCCGGCCCAGGGCGCTGCCCTGAGGCTGCAGGTGTGCCAGCACGGCTGCAAGAGACACCTGGGCAACGTCATCAGCTTCTCCTTCTGCTTCATCTCTGGGGAGCTGGCTCGAGGAGAGGACTGCTCTGGCAGGACTGGGGACAAGGGGGCAGGAAGGGGCAGGCTTGAGGTTTAAAACTGTGCCCACCTTGAATGGGGCAGGGGTGGTGGGGGACAGCGGTCCTGGGAGCAGGACTGGAAGGGACGCCCAGCTTTACAGTCCTGCGCTGTGACCGGTGGGCAGCGAGTGCCAAGCCGAGGCTCCCGCACCCGTGGGTCTGCGGAGGGCAAGCAGGTGGGAAGGGGTCTTCCTTCTCCAGGGCGCACCGACTCAGGCACAGCGAGCATAGGCTGGGAGGGAGCTGGCGGCTCTCGGGCTGGGGGTCCTCTCCCCTCTTCCCTCCCTCACTAGGGACCCCTCTCCTCCCTCAGCAAAGACAGATATGACATCTGTAGCAAGGATTAAATAAAACAAGCAAGCATGTAGAAAGGCCTGTGTCTAGAAAGTGCTCAATCAGTGATAGCCATCTTTCAGAATCTATAAAACCCACCAACGTGGAATTTCTAGCAGGGACGCAGCGGGGGGCTCCCCTGGAGCCTGTGCTCTCAGACTCAGGCCTGCGGAGGAGCCCTGAGTGGGAGTGATTCCAAGCAGGCTGGGTGGGTCCCACTGCCCCTCTGCTTCCCTGCCTGCCCCACCCCGAGCCAGGTGCTCAAGGGCGGAGCAGGACCTCATCCCAGGCTGGGCCATGCGGACCATGCAGACCAGGCACAGGGAGAGGGGCTCCTGCGTCTGGGGCCCTGCAGTTTCCTTGGCAGGATGCCCCAGGAAGGGGTGGTGTCAGGAGCTTCAGACCCTGGAAGGAGGGACCCTCAGCAGCTTGGGTCTTGTGTGTCCTTTCGTTCTATCCTGTTATTGGAGGGATGTGAAGGAAGCTAAAGAAATCACATGATTCCCTAAAGAGAAATCAAATTGAATCTCTAAAACATAAAGATGAGGCAGTGTAGACATGTGACATGTTGGCTTTTTAGCCAAAGCTGAAAGCTGCTCGTGGACACTGAGGGACAAAGGGCCGAGGCCAAGCCGGGCTGGGCTGGAAAACCTGACCTTTGTCCCCTCTCCAGGGGCGGGTCCCCCATCTTGTTCCCTGCCCTGTCCCGAGAGCCTAGCACAGAGCTTGGTGCTTGCCTAGCACAGGCCCCAAATACTTGTCAAATTAATGAATGCTATTTTAAGAAGGATCAAAATTAAAAATTGAGCGTATAATCAATCATCTCAAAATCGGTCGAATAATAATGGTTTAAAACCCTCACAAGCAATAATAAATCTCTAGGAATCAGAAGACAGGATTCTGATACAGTGAAGGTTTGCAGAGGGAGCTGAGATGGGAATGTGAGTCTAAGGCAGAGGGGCAACCTCAGGGACCTCTGGGGGGCACTTGGACCCCTGCTGCTGCTGGGAATGGGAGCCCAGGGTCACCCTGGGCTTTTCAAAAGAAGGGAAATCCCGTCTCTGCTCATCATGCCTCTAAGCCCTGCCTCCCAGCTGCTGAGAATTCCCCTCTCCAGGCTGTCATTTTGGGGGAGGATGGAACTTTGAAGATGGTGGTCCTTGAAGAGAGATGCCTGGGGGCTGGGCCCAGGGGCAGAGGGAGGTGCCTGGAGTCTCGAAGCCTCTGGCCATGATCCTTCTAGCTACTCCCACGTGCTCCTGCTGGCTGGTGATTTGGAGCATCTCTGCTGCCCACACTGAGCCCCCTCCTCATCTGTCCAACCCGGCAGGGGTGTAGGGAACGGCACCTGCTCCGCAGGGCATCTGGAAGGGTCAGTGAGCGCCCTGGCTTAGTGGAGTTTCAATCCATGGGCGTCTTTACTGCTGGTAGCTTTATGCACCTTTTCTAAACCTTTTTACCCATCTGATACCCCTGCAGGCTCATGGGTGCTTTCTCCTGCTCCCTCTGTCTCAGGCTTTCTAGAAAGGGAAGGAGGATACTGCAGGTCTGTGTCACCTAAGGGTGCAGTCTGCCTCCCGGGCCTCAGGTCCCTCATTTGACAACAATCACAAAGGCCTGGGCTTGCTGGTCCCCCTCTGAGCCCCTTCCAGCTCCGGGGAATGCTGGTTCCGGGATTCACAGAATGGCCAGGGTGGGAGGAGCTGCCTGGGAGCAGGAAGCGGGGAGGTGAGACGTGGGCGGCTGCTAAAGCACAAATACTTGACATCAACGTATGAAACAAGCTGGAGGAAGCGCGGCTCTTTGTCACCTCTGAGCCTTTCAGTCTACTCTGTGGAATTGCTCTTTGTCACCTCTGAGCCTTTCAGTTTGCTCTGTGGAATTGCTCTTCCCGGCCCTTCAGATGAAATTCTGTGCACATCCTGTGGTCATCTTTCAGGTGTTAGCGGGTACTCAGGGAAGCCTTAGAGCTCCAGACCTTCATTCACCCCGGAATCCCCTCCCCCTCACTCGTTTCAGGCTTAAGGCTGGAGCAAGAGGGCAGGGCGTGGGCATCTCTGAGCATCTCTTCTCTTTCTCCACTCTGCTCCCACTGGGTGCCGGGGCCAGGCCAAGGCCACCGCCCAGTGGTTGTTTATCATGCCCAACTGTTGAGACTTCCCCTCTCCAGGCAGTCTTTCTTGGAGGAGGATGGGCCCCCAGCTCTCTTCTACAGGGTCCAAGGGAGCCCTGCAGAAACACACCCTCTGCCTCCATGACTGCTGCTATGTGGGTATCCACGTCCCTCCCATCACCCTGGCTACTTCTGGCCAGTGTAGCCATGACCATCACCCTGACCTCCTCTAGGTGTGGGTCCGACCGACCTGGCCCTGCATCCCCCAGACTCCAGGGACACGTGCCCAGATCCCCACAGGCTTCTCAGAAGCCCCTCACTTGGACAGAGGACCAAAGCCCCCCTGTGGGAGGAGAAGGGGTGACACCCCAGCACACCAACCAGCCTTTCCAGAGGCATCCCCTTCCTTTGCCTCTCCAACCTTTCTCTTCTCCGGGTGAGGAGGGGTGAGTCACAGAGTCAGTTTCTCAGTCCCCTAGTGTGACCTGCAGAGCTGGCCTTGGCTTTTGGACCTCTGCCCAAACTCAATAGGAAAAAATCACATTTAATACCTGGACATGAGACATGGAGTCCACACCAAGACGGGGAGAGCCCTGTCTTCTGGGCCTCTCACCGCACCCCTGCAGCAGGCCCGGGGCTCCCAGGGACAAGGCAGGTATGGGGCAGAGGCTGGGAGGGGCCAGGAGAGCGGGCTTGGGCTCCAGATTGAGATAGCAGAGACCCAAGGTTACAGACAAAGTTGGGCACAGCTGGCTTGAATTGTCAAAGCATCATTCTCGATGTGTTAAAAATATCATTCTCCTACAAATAGACAGCGTGTGTCAGGTTCTATTGAAGTCCTTAATGAGGCAACCAGCAGAGTGACAAAGCTGATGCAAAAGAGAAAGAAACACAGGGAGTTTTAGAGAGGATGGAAATAAAAGGAACACGGAGGTATTACTGCTCAGGTATGAAGCTAAGAAAGATCCAGGGCAGTGAAACCACCATCCTCTGCCACAGAGAAGAGGAAATCATCACATCTTATCAGCTTTACAAGTTTGTACAATGTCTGGGCCCTAATCAATTGCACTGCTTAGTTCTGCTGCCCTGGCCAGTCAGATGCCCCGGGCAGGCACTGGACAATGGCCCAGCAGGGCCCGGAAGATCATGCAATGCTCTTGGGCTTTATTTCCACATTTTAAAAACAATTTTTAAACAGCAAAGAATCTTAACTCTGCCACTCATAGCTCTTAAAGGGTAAAAGGTAAAAAACATACTAAACATTTCAAGGGAGTTCCCTGGTGGCCTAGTGGTTAGGATTCTGGGCTTTCACTGCCGTGGCCTGGGTTCAATCCCTGTTCAGGGAACTGAGATCCCACAAGTCCTGCGGTGCGGCCAAAAAAAACTCAAGAGTTTATCTGAATTGGGTAGCACCAAACCAAAGGTGGTTAGGAGTGTTCCACTGACAGGAGCTAATGGGGAGGTTTTTATAGAGAAGATGCAGAAGCAAAGCAAAGCAAGGAAATTGGTCATAGCTTAAGCAGTTGTCTTATTTGGGAGAGCCTGTCTCTGATGAGTTGTTCATAAGTTGCATTTTCTCAGATTAAAGTGTGTTGACTCTGGCTTAGGTTTTGGTTTGTTTACATAAGCTACCAAGGCCTTAGAGGCACCTCAGTCCAACAGCCTCTTGTTTAAGTACTTTAACAATTCCTCCCTTTTGGTCATCCTCTCATGCATGAGAGACTGACCAACAATTTGGTATTACTGCCACTCTCCATCACCCTCAGGGGACTTATCTCATCATGAAATTCATAGGTTATGATGTCGGGCCATGGGAGAATTGTTTTTGCTTTTCATCTCATCCATCTTCTTCCTGTTTCTCCATCTTGTTCCTGTTTCTGACTTACTTCACTTAGTGTGATCATCTCTAGGGCCATCTATGTTGCCGCGAAAGGCATTATTTCATTCTTTTTTATGGCTGAGTGGTATTCTATTTTTTTATATAGAGAGAGACCATCTGATGTACTGCTGATGGCTTCAAACTTGTATTTAAGACCCCTAAGAGAACATAGGCCCCCAGGGAGACTGCGGTGGTGACTGTCAGGGGGATAATACCAAGAGACTGAGTGTGCTGCTTAGCCAGGGTCCCCATGAACCAAACCAGTTGGTATCAAGTAAATCAAAGAATGCACCTGAAGAGGCCTCAACCTTTTTTAACCAAGTGGCTTGTTTGCTAATTTCTTGTATTTGAGTTTCTACTATACCAGAGTTGTTGATCCAGGTACAGCAGGAGGTCATTGCTATGGCACAGACTGCTTGTTCAGCCAGCAAATAATCTAAAGCAGTTCTGTTACCTGAAACCATTTTATCAGCTCAAAATAACCCATAAGCCAAAGAGGCATATTTTGGGGGTGGCATAGTTTGTTACCCTGTGTTCCTTGCCTTTGAAATTTCTCCAAGAAGTCTCACAGTCTAGAGTTCGAGTTGGTAGATGTCTCCGTCTCACTGAACCAGTCTCTTAGTCCTGAGAGCAGGTCAGTTCAGTGAAACAGTTGAGTCTCATGTCAGGAAGAAGTGTTGCTGGTGGGTTTCCAAAATTAAGCCTATATGGTACAAGCAATCGTATTTAATAAGACGTGTTTCTATGGAAACAAAAGAAAAACAAAGGATAATGGTTGGAACAGGTTATAGATCAGTTTCTGAGTCCAGAGGACAGCCAGTCGAGAAGATTTCTGGATGTTGGGTTCCTAGATGTTGGGCTCGAAGCATCTTTTGTAGTTTGAATGTCTCTGGTGATATCATCGGATGTTCTAGTGAACTTTCTCAGTGGACCACACAGCAACAGGCACAAAGTTTATCCATCCGTGAGCTGGTGTGATGATTTCTCTGAAGTTCGTATCAAGTCGTTCAGCTGTAGTTTGCAGGGCTTGGGGAAAAGGACTGTTTTTGTTCTCAGAGATTCTAAGTCGGAAAGGTGGAAGAAAATTGGAAACATTAGTTTGGAGAGTTGTAGCCAGATATTGGAGGAAACTAGAAGAATTTAGGATCCAGTGCAGTTTACAGGTAGATAACAGAACCTCAAGACAATGAATCTGACCTCCACAAGGGGGTGTTAAAGTTTTCTACAGAAACATAATTTTTCTCTCTACAATTACCCCTCTAATCACAGTAAGATGAATTTCTTTTCAAAATAAGTCTAGTCTCATTAAATTTGGCCTGGTTATTTGCATAAGAGCAAATAATAGTGATTTGAATAGTGATTTTATGCCTATTCTTAAATATGATATTGCATTTAAAGCTTGGTGATACCTCGGGGCTTTATTGGCTCAACCCTAGTTTATTAAATTTTTAAAAGCCTCTTTAGTCTAAGAAGCCAAGTCAAGGACTTGTCCAATTTTGTCCTGTTACAAGGAGGACAGATTCTTATTGAACTTATGCAAATAACATACATTGTCATAAAAAAATAAGAATATCCAATAAGAGTTTCTGAATTCTGCAGAGATCAGGTAGAGAGAAAAAGATAAATATATACCATTTTTGTTTACAAAAGTATACTTTACCAAATTGCTGTGATATAGATTACTTAAATGAAAGGAGAAAGGGGGTTCTTTAAATCTGAAAACAAACCATTGAAAAATCAACAATGTTTCAAAGTCATAAAATTTATAATTATCCTCATCAGTTCATTCATTCTCATGTAATTAATTCCTTTCCTTTTCTTTTCCATTATGGTTTACTACAGCATATTGAATACAGTTCCCTGTGCTATACAGTAGGACCTTATTTTTTATCCATCCTATATATAATAGTTTGCATCTACTAATCCCAAACTCCTAATCCATCCCTCCTCCACCCCACCTCCCTCTTGGCAACACAAGTCTGTTCTCTATGTCTGTGAGTCTGTTTCTGTTTCATAGATAAATTTATTTGTGTCATATTTTAGATTCCACCTATAAGTAATATCATATGATATTTGTCTTTCTCTTTCTGACTTACTTCACTTAGTACGATAATCTCTAGGGCCATCTATATTGCTGCAAATGACATTATTTCATTCTTTTTTATGGCTCAGTAGTATTCTATTTCATATATATATATATATCCCAATCTTCTTTATCCATTCATCTGTCAATGGACATTTAGGTTGTTTCCATGTCTTGGCTATTGTAAATAGTGCTGCGGCGAACATCGGGGTGCATGTATCTTTTTGAATTAGAGTTTTCTTCAGATATATGCCCAGGAGTGGGATTGCTGGATCATATGGCAACTCGAGGAACCTCCATACTGTTTTCCATAGTGGCTACACGACTTTACGTTCCCACCGACACCATGTAATTAATTCTTGATTAGTACTTGACCTTGGGTCAGTAGTTTTGTGAATTCATCAGTTTCTCCATCAGAGTTCTGAAAATTCTGATTCAGTTCAGTGGTATGATCTTAAAGTTATCAGAAATCTGTACTTGTAAGAATTCCTTCCATGAATCTCTTTGAAGAGGAAGCACTTTTGCAAATGCATCAGAGTAAAACCATAACTGTCTTTAAATGTCAAAAGACTTAAAAGTGGCCATGGCTAAATATCTGATGAGAATTCATTATAATGCAGTTAACAAGGAATTTTTATTGTTTCTGTGACATACAACATTTTAAGATAATAACTAGAATTATGATTACATTACGCCAGGACATATCAGATCTCTAGGAATTTTATACAATTTCTCATTCTAAAACAACCAGTTATTCTGCTTTAAAACAAAATAACTCTATTTTCCCTTAAAATTGCATTTCCACACTCCATACCTTTTCTTACCAAAACACATCCTACTTTTATTGTATACAGAGTCATTTTTCTTATTACTTCTTGTAGTTTTGATTACATATATTGATTCGAATTCTTAACCCTTAGAAACCTTAATTTCTAGTGAAACCAAGAAATGAGCAATTGTGGACTATCTGTTACACCAGCATTCTGTACAATGGCAAACTTATCAATACATTTCATAATTTCTAGAAGCATATTCTTCCTCACAGTGAGATAAAATACTGAAACATTAATTACTGAACATAGGTTTATCTACTTTTGGCTTCTTATTACAGAGGGACTAAAGATATTTGGGTCTATTAATAAACATGTTTTGTGTTTCAGTATTTTATCTTATTTGAAAATTGTTTGGGAAGGCAGTCTCATATATGCAGTCTTTTGACCCCTTCACTCAGCCGCATGAGAATGGGCCTTGGACCCAGAACACTTTTTTACCAGGAGATAAAGAGCTCACACAGCTTGTGCTGGGCTTTTCACCTTGTATGGGAATATCCCTCCTTGTTTAACCTGCTGAGTATTCCTTTGTCTCTGCTTAAAGCGTGTGCGTCCTATGGTAGCTGGCCGACCCACTGTTGTATCTGTCCTCTGCGGGGAGGGGACAGGGTTCTTCCATTGTGGCATGAGAGGAGTGCTCATAGGTCAGTTGCCCTGTGTCAGCTGCCAGGAGAGACCTGCTGGCCATGGGGAACCAGTCTCCATTATCAGAATCTATCTTGCTTGGTCTATTCTCTATGTAAGTAAAGCGTTCCATCCAGTACTTGACTGTGTTGTTTTCCTTGGAGACGCCAATAGAAGAAGATGCAGTGGGCAAAAGTGTTTAGAATCCTTCCCTGGGATTGGAAACCAGCACTCTGTGCTCTTCTCCCTTGGGACTGGTAAAAAGAATAGGTGGGCTTTGAATTGCTTCTATAGCTGCTTTTTCTGTTCTTGTAAAGACGCAATTTGAAAGGCAAGAACAGTCGTTTTCAATTCCTCAAAGAACTGGGCTGCAGCCTAAATGATATCAAGGGCTGGACCCACCCATCCAATTTGCTTCTTTATATCAGGGAGATTTCCAACTAAGATGGAAATTAAAAGGTTTTTATGTTCTAGATTTAGAGCTGTGTATCTTTGGAACGTTTTAACATATGGTTCCACAGAGGCTTCAGAATACTGTCTTTCCCTCTGGATACATAGTTCTATATTATTTTATTTTGTTTTTATTTTTGGCTGCGTTGGGTCTTCGTTGCTGCGCGTAGGCTTTCTCTAGTTGCAGCCAGCGGGGGCTATTCTTCGTTGCGGTGCACGGGCTTCACATTGCGGTGGCTTCTCTTGTTGCAGAGCATAGGCTCTAGGCGTGCGTGCTCAGTAGTTGTGGTGCATGGGCTTAGTTGCTCCGCGGCATGTGGGATCTTCCCGGACCAGGGCTCGAACCCATGTCCCCTGCATTGGCAGGCGGATTCTTAACCATTGCGCCACCAGGGAAGTCCCATAGTTCTATTTTAGCTTAGGAAAGAAGGCTTCAAAAAGTTCCTATCAGGTTCTGAATATCAGTCTCCAATTCAGCCAACTTATGACCATAGAGTTCCTCTTAAAGAAAAAACTCCTTTCCAATATCTTATCCTCAGGTTTTAGCTGGGACAAACAGTAAATATTCCTGGCAGTATTGAACTCTTTAAAAGAGACAATTTTGATTCATTTAGTCTCAGAAGCTTCTGTGTACCAATCAAAAATGCATCCCATTTTTGGGGGAAGTTTGGGGCTCCTTTAATCTCTAGGGCATCTCGTAAATGGATAGGCTTATCTAGTTAAAAGTTCCCCACTGCAGCCACTGTGATTCAAGATTATCTTTAGTTAGGTTAACCCACTTGTTCAGACAGACACAGGTTCTGGGCCTGTAATTTTTATACATATAGTTAGACCAGATAGGGGAGTCCCAGACTCTTTGGAATCGGAGGGACCCATTTTCTCCTTCCTCTCCTTTCCTTAAAACAAAATTTTGCTTTTCTGAGGCCTTAGTCCAGTTTAAGTTTGACCCATTCCAGTTTAAGTCAGAGAAACATTTATAATGTTTAAGTTGGACCCAGTGCAACTCTGGACCCAGTCTAGTAATAGAAATGCTCAAAGTGAGAGAGCTCATAATGCAAAAACTGTGGAGCTCAGTTATCCAAAAGGGACTTACCCATGACCTTTAGGTGCATTGAGAAAGCAGTGAGGGCAAAGGGCTCAGCATGTGGCTATGCCTGGTTGCATGTTGCTCCAGGGAGCCACTGGAGGAGGTCACCTTCATATCCCACTTTTGACACCAGAGCTGTTAAAAGGTAAACATAAGCACACTAAAATTTTCAATAGCTTATTTGAGCATACATTGATTTGAATCAGGCAGTGCCAAACCAAAGATGGTTGGGAGCACTCCACTGACGGGAGCTAGGGGAGTGGTTTTATAAAGAAGATGCAGAAGCAAGACAAGGAAATTATTTGATTGGCTATAGCATAAGTGGTTGTCTTATTTGGGAAAGCCTAATTAGCTGTTTGTGATTGGTCGTTCTTAAATTTTATTTTCTCGAGTTTGAGTACATTGACTCTGGCTAAGGTTTTGGCTTGCTTCCGTAGGCTACCAAGGCATTAGAGCCACCTCAGTCCAATGGCCTCCTTGTTTAAATATTTAACATAGCTCTGCATGAAGCAAATTGCTTCTAACCTCTCTGAGCCTGTTTCCTCCCTCATCTGTAAAATGGTTACAAGAATAATGAGGTCATTAAGAAGACTGTTGTTGTCGGGACTTCCCTGGCAGTCCAGTGGTTAAGACTTCGCCTTCCAATGCAGGGTGTGCGGGTTCGATCCCTGGTCAGGGAGCTAAGATGCCACATGCCTCACAGCCAAAAAACCAAAACATAAAACAGAAGTAATATTGTAACAAATTCAATAAAGACTTTTAAAATGGTCCACATCAAAAAAAGAAATCTTGAAAAAAAAAAAAGAAGATTGTTGTCATATGCACACGAAAACCTCTATACCTGTGGCATGGCTATTTACCTTCTCCACTGTGACACCATGGTGGTCTCCTGTACTGGCTTACCTTATGTTGGTACGTGGCTTTGGGCAAGTTATTTGGTCTCTCTGAGCCTCAATTTCCTCATCCATTGAATAGATACAATAGAGGGTGGTTTTGGGGATTCTACCAGAGTCTGTAAAGGGCTAGGGTAGTGCTATCCCTTGTGGTTTTAGAGGCACCGCTGGTGATAATGGGGATTTACTGTGTGACTCTGAGCTGGAGTTCCCCTCCTTTCTGAGCCTTAGTTTCCCTATCTGTGAAATTAGAGCTGGAGAGGGCAATTTTCAAGGCCCAGAACCAGCTCTAAAATCCGTGATTTCTCCCCATCCCCTTTACCCAGGCACAGGGGCCTGGGAGCTTGGGATGTATTGGGTTGGCCAAAAAGTTCATTCTGGCTTTTCTGTAACGTCTTACGGAAAAACCTGAATGCACTTTTTGTCCAACCAAAATATTTGTGACTCCTGCCTTTACAGCCACTGCCCATTCCTGCCTCTTCCTGGCTTCTCCTTAGATGCTCCTTCTGGGTCCTGAGAGACTCTGTGCCCTTCCAGCATTCAGAATGCCTCCCAAACCTCTCCCCAGGGCCTTGCTAACAAGGTTAAGTTCATTAAAATTCAACCTTGAGCACCTTGCCTCTCTTCCTCAGCGTTAGCAGGGAGGTTGGCCTTCTCCAGACGGATATAATGGGCTGCTGTGGTCTCCACCTCTGCTCCGGGCTCTGCCCACCTGGCCTCCCCCACTGCCTGCCTCCAAATGGCCATATCAAAATAGGCAGGAGGGGGTGGATGGGGATGCAGAGGAAGGGGTCACTGGGCACTGACTGGAAGGGTGGACGGGGGGCCCCTAGAAAGGTGTTTGGGGGCGACCCGCCCAGACACAGGGGCCCAATGGTCCTGTGTCTGCATGGTGTGTGTACTGGGGGGGTGGCCCTGCAGCTGTGGGAGCCAATTCCCTGCCCTCTGGGGTGGAGGAAGATTGGGGGTTATCTGGAGTGGTGGGGAGGGAAAACAATAGCTTCCAGATGCTCCAGGATGGGAGGAAATGTTTGTGCTGCACTTGGGGCAGCTCAGGGAAAAGGCAGAACCCTGGTGACCAGGTTGTTGGAGCTCCCGGGCGGACGCTTACAGGCTGGCAAGCCTGGTGCCCACTGGCCTGGCCACCACTGGCCGCCGCTGCCTGCCTCACTCCTTTCCTGCCAGTCTCTCTTGATAGGCATTCCCCCATGTGCCCACCAGGGGGCAGAGACCAGCATGTCCGCCATGCAGGACTATTTTAATCTTAAATCACCAGTTCTGCATTTTCTGCCACCAACCTGCCCCATCCACCCCTCATCTTCACACCTTTGGGGCTTAAGGACAGAGGGATCTGGGCTTCCCGGGCTGTCACCTCTCTTCCAGGACACATCCTGTCTCCTGATGCCCTGAGCTAAGCCCAGGGCTGGCTGGGGATCCTCTCCCCAACAGGCCTCCCCTCCCCGCTGCTGCCCATGAAGTCACTGAGCCGGGGTGTGAGTGGGTGGCAGTGCTACCTTCTCAGGTCACCTCCAGAGGCCTCAGGAGGGCAGGGTGAATCATAGGGTGTCACAAAGCAGATCTTCTTTAGCTGTCCTCCTCCTGTGGATAAGGGACCGGGCTTGGACAGGAGCCATGGGTTTGTGCCAGATGTGGAGTGGGGGGAGCCTACAAGGATCTGACAGGAACGCTTCCCAAGATGGACAGACCAGGCTCCTGATGGCCAGTCCGTAGGCTGGTATGGGTCTCCAAGGTGAAATTCAGAAAGACGGGCAGTGAACTGTCAGTAAACTAAACGATTTCCCTTCTGGTGTTTCACATCTTCATTCTCTTTTGAAATAATGCTGAAGATAGAGAGTAGTTAGGGTTTTTAAAAATATGTTTGTTTTTCATGCCCTTGCATTGCAAAATAAAAGACACAACACTGTTACGGCGTCTTCCCAATTTGGAGGGAAATATGAGGGGTCTATATCCCTGCCTGGCTGAGGCTGGGCTGGGAGGTGGAAAGGGGGCTCCAGTGATAGGAGTGACAGGCAGCGGCCAGGGGCGAGGTGGGGAGGGCAGCTGTGCTGGCTGGGCCTCCCTGCAGAGCGGGGTGCAGCCATGTTGGTGGGTCCACAGGCCTGGGCCCCCCACTCTGGTGACCAAGAGCTGTCCCTCCCAGAAAAGGACAAGCTTAGGATCGGTCCTGAGCAGTGACCAGAATCCTGGGACTGGGGAGGGGAGTGACAGACACCACACAGGCCTTGGAACAGAGCACAGCCAAGAGTAGGTGAATGAATGAGGGAGTGAGGCAGGGAAAGGAAGGAAGGAGAAACCGAGGAAGCAGTCGTCCAGAGGATTGACCCAGCACAGCCCAGCAGGAGGGAAAAGCTAGCCTCGCACCATCTCCAAGTTTGCAAAAGAAAAGAGAAAGAGAGCAGTGAGAGGGTTAGTAGAAACTCATGAGCCATGGGCAGCCCCGGGGTCTGGCTGAGAGCGGGACGATTGCAAGCGGGGCCCCCCAGCCAGAGGGGAGGCTCACAGGGCAAGGCCACCACGTCCCCTCCCTACCCCCAAACAGAGGGGCTGCGCCCAGAGGGGAGGGAGGAGCCAGGGCGGGGACAGGTCAGGGGTGGATGGAGAGGCTGGGAGCATTGGGCTGGAGTGTGAGGGTTTGGGGAGAGCAGGTCCCCCGCCAGCTCTGCCCCATCAGCCAGTAACCCCTGCAGATCAGTTCACCACTGTGAGCCTCTGGCCGCACTTGTGAAGGTGGGGAAAGCACCTGAGGTTAGCTGCCCATTCCCCTCTGCCTCTTCTCAGTTCCGCCGCTCCTGCCAGAGGTCTCTCCCTGGAGGTGGCCCCCGCAGGCACGCTCCACCCAGTAAGCAGCCAGAGGCAGCTTTGCAAACTGAAATAAGTCACTCTCTTGCCAAAACCCCCTGGTGGTTTCCCTTGAACCTTGGATAAGTTCTGGCCCTGCCGCCCTGCTCTTCCCCGGGGGGGATGTGAGCCCGTGCCATCCTCTTGGCCTTTCTCCCCCTTCGAATGTCAGCTCCTCCAAGGACTTGCCCTGTCACATCACCACCATGCCCGGCACATACCAGGTGCCTGATCAAATGGCATTTGCAAAGCTCACTCTCCCTTTTGGGGCTTCAAGCCAGGCTCTGTTCACTAGATCTAGAGCTAGACGCAGATCTAGGAGGCTGCTCATCCCGTTCAGTTCTGGGGACCCTGCGTCAACTAGCCAAGGCCAGACGTCCTGCCGCTCAGACGGCAGACGTCCTGCCGCTCAGATGCCACGTCCACTGCATCTCTGGCCATTGATTGCCACCGCTTGGCTCTGCCACCCAGGATCCTAATGGCCCCATTGCATTCAGGGATCCCAGTTCAGTGACTCTGAGGTGACAGGCAGGCCCCCTGCTGGCTCTTTCAGGAAACATGCCTGCACACGCACGCACACACATAAACACTCACGCCTCCTGGTACACCGGGAAGCAGGGGGCATTGTTTCATTTACAGCCACAGTCTGTGCGGCTTTGAGCACCTGCTGTGGCCTGAGCAAGGGGCCGTCCCCGGTGAAGAGGGGACCGGAGTGGTCAGGTGCTGGTGCCCGCGCCTTTGCCCTCAGCTCGTCCTCACGCTGATCCTGCAAGGTGGGCGTCACCGTCACCCTCGCCTTCCAGGAGTGCCTGAGGTTGACAGAGGGAAATATGCGTCCATCCGTCCAGTGCACACCTAGTGCACCTAGTGCACCTGGCACAGAGCAGGGCTTGCGGACAGCTGGGAGGGAAGAGGAGCCGGGAGGCCTTCCCCCCTGCCCACCCCATGCCTGCAGGGCCCCATCTGACCTGTCCCCCCAAACACACCTGGGAACCTGCTGTGGTTGGGCTGTCGGGGCCTGGCCTTAGTTGGGGATATTTGAAGACGTGCTGCCAGCCTGTGCTGGACAGATCTGGAGCTCCAGGTGCCCTGCACCCTCTAGGGGGGAAGTGGGGACAGAGGCAAGGGTCTGGGAGCAGCTTACCCTTGCCCCCCACAAGGATCTCAAAATCACCCCTCCCCCATCTCCCCTGGGCCTGGGAAGATGCATCAGATATGAATACAGTGGCAGACTCCGCCCCCCCCACCCCAGCTCCTGTTGCCTTCCTTACTCTTGGACCTGCCGAGTTTTCCTGGTACAAATGGAGAAACAGGCCTGGAAGGACAATGTGAACTGGCCAGGATCTAGGTCTGGGAACTCCCAGGGCTGTGCTCGGTCCTCTACTCCACGCAGCTGTCTTAGCCTCAGTGTCCCTGTTCGGGAAATAAGAGGGACCCAGACAGGGAGGCTAGGGCCCTGTCTCAGCACTTTGAGCAGGGCGGTGGGGTGTGCAGTGGGCGGCTGGGGGGTGGTTGAGGTGAGTCTGTGGGGCTGCTGGAGACCACTACGTGCTGTCTTAGCTGCATGGGTGTGTGCACGTGTATGTGTGTAAGAGTGTGTGTGTGTGCACACGTGCTCACCATCTACATGTCCTCTGCGATCCACATGGGCTTCACTGAGGAAGAGACCAGGTGCTGTTCCTGGAGAGACATCCTCAGTCCACGATGAGAGGGTCCTTATTATTTTAATTTAAAAAATTTTTTGGCCACGCCGCACTGCATGCGGGATCTTAGTTCCCCAACCAGGGATCGAACCCACACCCCCTGCTGTGGAAGCGAGGAGTCCTAACCACTGGACCGCCAGGGAGGTCCCAAGAGGGTCCTTAGAGATCAGTTGAGCGCCCCCTGGGACAGCCTGGTCCGTGCAGGCCCCCTTCCAGCATGGATCTCGGGTGCAGGGGCTGCTGGGTAGAACACACCTGGCAGAGGAGTAAACAGAAGACCTGCCTTTAGATATGCCCTCAGGCATGTGGGCGGCTGGCTGGGGCTGGGGCACCTCTTAGTGGCCTATGGAAGGAAGAGGGGGTGCCACGGAGGAGGAGGAGAGAGCAGAGAATGGGTAGGTCTCAGTGTAGCCCCGGGGTTCCTAGAAAGGGCGGGAGGGACCTAGACTCCAGTCCTAGCTCTGCCACTTACCAGCTGTGTGACCTTGGGCAAGTCACTCCACCTCTCTGAGCCTCAGTTTCCTCATCTGTAAGATAGGAAGTGAAGACAAAGAACTCTCCTTTCTGGGCTGCCGTGAAGCTTAAATAAGACACAGCACTTAGCCCAGGAGTGTCTGGCACACAGTGAGTACATAGTAAATGCTCTGGCTCCCGGCTCAAGGCCAAGCCTCAGGGCAGCCCCACACCAACCATCTCACATTTCTGGGGCTCCTATTTAGAGCACCCCACTTCTGAGACTTAAGCTGATCCTGTATTTTAACTGAGCAAGGGTCCAGGGTAAGACTGGAGCCCCAAGCATCTGCTCTCAGGCGGGCCTCTACCTCCTGACCCACTGGGCCTGGGCCAACAGGACTTGCATTTACCCAGTGCTGACCTCCTGGGAGGGCTTACATGCGCTGAGGTGGGCTTCATCAGCCCATTTCACAGATGAGTCCAGAAGACCCGGGAGGTTGAGCAGCCCGTGAGATGTGACCAAGCTAGGAGGGCACTTCAGAGCCCGTGCCCCCAGGGAGCCTATGGCATGGGGGCCCCTCACACAGGACTGGCCTGTCTGCAGGGGGTGCATCCCTCTGGGCAGCCTGATGGGGGTGTGTTGGGCAGGACCCCCCCTGTGTTGAGTACGTGGCTGGCGCACAAATTCACAATTAAGGCGAGTAAATATTTGCAGCCATTATGGCAATTGATTGCCTTCGATCCTGTGCCCTGCTGTGAGAGAGTCCTGCTTACTCACGCTTTCTTAAAACCGGCCTCTTCTCTCACACATCTTTAATAATTCAGCTCCTAATGGTCTCCCAACGCAAACCCGAAAATGCCGACTCAGGGCCTTCCTCCCCACTCTGGTCCTTCTCTCGTCCTCCCTGCCGGGGGGCCCCTCACCCGGTTTCTGCTGCAGACCCTGCCCCCCTGCCTGGCCTGGGATCACTTCGGGGAGGGGCCCAGGTTTCCGGTGTTTCCCCGCTCTGGCTGCTGCGGCCACAGGGAGGAGCCGCTCAAGCTGCTGAGCTGCAGGGCTGAGTTGGGAGGAGCAGGAAGGTGCGGCTACAGCCCTGCAGCGCTGAAGAATGGGAGCGGAGGGGCGAGGATACCAGCTTTCTTGGGGTGACAGGGGAGGCCATCCCGAATGGGTCCCTGGAAAGGCCTCAGGCCAGAAACTGCTCTTGCCTGGGCCCGGGGGCTGCGGGTGGAGCCAAATCAATATTATAGCATCTCCGGGCCAGGTCTCCTGCGCTGCGTTTCCCCGCTGGCGGTGCTCCCCAGCGCCCTCTGGAGGCCATCTCCATAAAGGGGGGACTGGGGGGCTGCACTAGATCCCATCCCTGCCTGGCTGGGTGACCAGGGGCTGCTAGAAGCACCACTCTGAGCTCCACGTCCCTTCTTCCTCGAGGTCCAGCCAAGTTGACACAGGGGTGCTAAGGAAGAGTTGCCTGATCTGCCCAGTGAAATCCTCATGGCCACTTGGGCCAGGCCCAGCTGTGCTGGACACCATGGTGGGAGCAGTAAGGAGGGAACCAGTGGTGGTGGCCTGTCCTAGGCCAGCACCCGCTGCTGCAGAAGAACAACTGGGCCAGGGCTTCCCATCCCGGCGAGGTCTCTGGGCTGGTGCTGGTCCCGTGTAAACTTCCAGGACCCCCTGCCCTCCAGCCCCAGGCCAGGCTGAGAGCATCCAGTTGTATTTTCACTCTGCAAGCCCTCGAGTTTGTTTACCAGGTGCTGTCCTGGGTCCTGGGGACACAACAGGGAACTAGACAGATCAAAATCCCCCTAGAGTTTATAAGATATAAAATGAGATTGATAAATAAATGATAGTTAGAAAAGAGTAGGGCTATAGAAATTACACAGGGCAGGGAAGATGGATGGGGGCTCCCAGGGCAGGGCTTGGAGGGAACGTGACATTTGAATACAGACCTGGGGCGGTGACAGAAGAACCAGAGGGGAAGCTTTCCAGGCAGAGGGACGGCCAGGGCCAAAACCCCAGGGTGGAGGCAAGCTGGCGTGTCTGTGGAACAGAGAGGTGGCCCATGTGGAGATGCTCAGAGAGCCCGGGGGCGGATGGAGAAGCACCTGTGCGCCCCTGTGGAGGCTCCAGCTGTAGGAGTGAGGTGGAACCCAGGGATTTGAGCAGCGCAGTGCCAGGAGCTGCCTTCCACCCTGAGCTGCCCCTCCAGCTGCTGGTGGAGAATAAGCCTCAGGGGCTGGAAGGGTGGCCCGGCTGTGCGATCACCGGTCACCAGGCACCACAGGTTGGGGCAGGGTGGAAGTAACAGAAGTATGAGAGGCAGGCGGGTCCTGGAGGCATTTTGAAGGTGGAGCTGAAAGGATTTACCGATGGACAGCTTGCAGAGTGTAAGAGAGAAAGAGAGGAGTCCAGGATGACGGATGGGTCAAGGTTTTTGTCCTGAGCATCTGGAGATCTGAGCGCTTATTTACTGTGGTGGGAAAACCCTCCGTTTCCCCATCGGGGGTGGGGCGCAGTAGCTTGGCTCTAGTGTGTTCAGTTTGAAACATCTAAAAACATCCTACCGGAAGTACGGAGTAGGCATTTGGCGATCGGCATATGAGAGAGGTTGGGACTGGAGAGAGAAAATTGGGAATCATTAGCACAAAGATGGGATTTAAAGTTGTAAGACTGGACGGAGGTTGTTCAGGGCGAGCCAGGCACGAACGCCAACACTTAAAGGTCTCTGGCTCCTGTGCCCACCCCCTGAGCTTGGCCCCTGGCATCTGCAGAAGGGTTCTATTGTTCATTCTATCCAGAAAAGCGCTTATCCGTGTTCCAGACCTTCATTTTGTGCTACACATTGGTTGGGATGAGGGCCCCCAGCTTTTCACATGCTTCTTGGTCTAGAGGTGGACCCCCGACCCAGCCGGCCAAGTCATGGAGGGGAAACCCCACGGGCAGGCCAGGCACCAGGCCCAGGCTGGGCCAATGACAGCCTTTCTCGGATCTTTTGACAGTGAGTGGCCCCAGGTCTGGAACAGAGAGGCTGTGACTTACAGGCCTGGTGTCTTCTAGTAGCCAAGTATCACGCCATGCGGAAGAAGCCATTTGGGGAGAGTGAGGCTGACATGCAGGGTTGGAAGGTGAGACCCAGTTTGAGCCCATGTGTCTGGTCATTCTTGTCCTTTCTCTTCCTGCAGTTTGGTTTAAGGGCCGATAAATCCCTTTGCTGAGCAAGTTAGATCAAGGGAACCCTAATACAGCATCTCAGCAGTCAGGTGGAGAGAGGAGGCGTGGACAGGGGAGCCAGGAATGCCCAGAACACAAGGGAAAGACCGACTCTCCTAAGCTCTGGACAGATTGCCCGGAGCCAAGCCTAAGAGCAGCATGTGACACACCAGTGGTCACTGAGGCCGGGGCAGCCTTCACTGGGAGAACTTACTGGTGATCCGACTGTACTTGGAATCCACTGTTTTAAAATATACATAAGGCCTATCTTGGTTCATTTGGGTTCCCGACAGAGGTCTGACTTTCCTTGTTTGTTAATTTCCTCCTCTAAGAATCGGGGAAACAATGAATGTATGGATTAGGTTCATTTGCAGGTAATGGGGGTCATTTGGGGGTTGAAGGCTCAGGAGTGCTCCCTTCCCATTTTGGGCTCAGGCCTTTACAAGGTCCCTTGTTTGGTGCATCCTTAGCAATGGATAAACCAGACTGCACGCAACTGGAGAGCTGAGCCGAGGTGGGCATCTCCGCTCAGGGCCCAGCACACACCAGGGCTCGGCAAGTGTCGCCTTCATGAGTCTTTCTCGCAAACCTCAGAGAGGTGGGAGTTACTGAGATCAAGCTCCTATTGGTTTACGTGTGAGGAGACTGGGCCAAGACATCACGCTGCATATGTGCTTCCTTTACAAGCAGATATGGATACAGGCCCGAGAGCCACCCAACATTTGAGGAAAACCAACAACATCAAAGAGAGGCGTTCAGCTCAATGAAATGAAGATAACACAGAGTTACTAAGACCAGCAAGAGAAAAAGCGTTGAACAGAATGAGTATAATTACTATTCAAAGAGATCCAAGAAGAGGTTATCTGCATACAAAAGCATCAGCGATCTTAGAAGTGAAACTATAATTGCTGAAATGTAGAAAATGTCGTAGATGGGTTGAATAGCAGAATGATTACCCTAAAAGGCAAGGCACTGTAGCCTAGAATTTCTATCAAGTTATATATACTGAAAGATAGAGAGATGAAAATATGAAACAGAATTAAAGGTCATGGAGGAGATTTCAGTAGGTCCAATTTTCATCTAAAAGGAGTTCCAGAAAGCAGGCATTGGGAGAACAGAGAGAAGGAACTATTAATAGAAAAATTCTGAGCGTCATTTTATTTAATCTTCCCAACAATGCAGTGAGGAACCCAGAGGAGATGGGAAAGGGGCTTTTCCAGGTCCCCACAGCTAGGACGAGGATCTGCTCCCAGGTCTGCTTGACTCCAGAGCTGGGCTCACTCTAAGACACGCTGGCTACTCCCTATACGCTTACACGGGAGAACAGTTTCTCCAAGTGTGGGCCATGGGATCTTAATATGTGTTCCGTGAAAAGGGTTCTGTTGCAAACACATTTGAGAAGTGCTAGCAGAGGCGGTTTAATGAATTGATGCCCTCTTTATATTTTGAAAACGATGTGGTGGCTAAGAGCCCTGGCTGGCTTTGGAATCAGTCAGACTTGGGTTCTCAATGTTTCTCTGCCTCTTTCTTTTTTTTTTTTTTGGATGACGTTTGGGAAGACATTTTGCACCACCACCCTACCCTCCCACCCTGCCAGGCCTCAGTTTTCCCATCTGTTAAATAGGAATCATAATTACATCCCTGACATCCCTGGCTGTCTTCCAGGCTTTAGGGGCCAGAGGAAATGTTAGCTGTGAAACTGCTCCTAACGTGTAAGATTGTACAAATACAAAACATCCTGTCTCCCCTGAGTTCTGTCACTAAATCCTCTGTTTACTTGCTGCTTCAGGCTATGATGGGCAGCTGGACAGACTCAACGTTTCACACACAATTTATTTGGACTCCAGTCTGTTCGTTTGGTAAACATGTGAGTGATGAGAAGAGGCCAGGATGCTCACTTCAGGGAAGCCCTGGGCGGCACCTGTCCTTGTGCCCTGGACACTGGGGTACAGCACAGGGCAGTCAGAGGCCCGTCCCTCCTGCTGCTGCAGTGGCATGGGCTGTGCGTGCTCCCCCCACCCCTCAAGCTGCTTCCAGGTTTTATTTATTTACAGTAAGTCCCCTACGTACAAACCTTCAAGTTGTGAACTTTCAAAGATGCAAACGTGCATTTGCACGTCCAATCACGTTAGTTAGTTCACGTGTCTGGCATATGTTGTCACGTGCGTGCATCCTCTACAAGTGGTTGTGCTTTTTGGTCCTGTACTGTAAGATTAAAAATGTTTTCTTTATTTTTTGTGTTTGTTTTTTATGTATTATTTGTGTGAAAAGTAGTATAAACCTATTACAGTACAGTACTATATAGCTGATTGTGTTCGTTGGGTACCTAGGCTAACTTTGTTGGACTTATGAAAAAATTGGACTTACAAATGTGCTCTTGGAACAGAACTCGTTCGTATGTAGGGGACTTACTGTATTTAGTTAGTTAATTAATTGAAGTACAATTGCTGTACAATATTATATAAATTACAAGTATACAATGTAGTGATTCACAATTTTTATAGGTTATACTCCATTTATAGTTATTATAAAATAGTGGCTATATTCCCCGTGTTGTACAATGCATCCTCGTAGCTTATTTTATACCCAATAGTTTATACCTCTTACTTCCCTACCCTTATATTGCCCCTCCCCCCTCCCCTCTCCCCCCTGGTAACCACCAGAATGTTCTCTATATCTGCGAGTCTGCTTCTTTTTTGTTATACTCACTGGTTTGTTGTGTTTCTTTAGATTCTACTGTAAGTGATATCACATACTGCAGTTAGAGTGGTCGCTATAGAAAAAGCAGAACAAATGCTCCCTTGCCCTTAGGATGAAGCCCTGTCCCAACTCAAGCTTGACCCTGGGCCCCTGCCTGGCCCTGCCTCCTACTCCCCCCAACCTCGGCCTCTGCTCCCTATGACCATGCTACCGGCTCCCCTTCAGTCCCACACCGCACCCACCCCTGCTCTCGCGCTGTGGGGCACTCTTCTGCCCTGGAGCTCCATTGCCTGGCCCATCTGCTCCAAATCCGCCTCTCACCCTTCTTTGCCTTCAGACCTCTACCTGGACACATCCAAGCTCCCTCTGGGAAACCTGCTCTGGGTCTCGAGTCTGAGATGGGAGCTCCTCTGATGTATTTCTCCCATCACAGTCTTTGCCATGTCGATTGTAACTGTTTCACTGTCTGTCTCCCCTCGAGAATGTAAGCTCCTTGAGGCCAGTGGCTGTGTCTGCCACATTTAATACTGTATCTGCCAGGCACAAGGTAGGAACTCAGCAAAATATATGTTGAATGGGTAAACACATGAATGAAGACTCTTCTAACTCTGAACTCTCCAGATTGAAGGAAGAATCAAAAACCATTTTTCCTCCTCTGGGCCCTGACCTCTCCTCCGTGGTGGCCTCACAGGTACCCGCCCTTGGCCAGTCCAGCCCCTTGAGAAGGGAGAATGCTTGGGTGTTTCCAAGGAACTTCTCAGTGCACATATTCAGGTTAGAATCCCAATGCTTCTGGAGAGCAGTACGCAGGGCAAGTCCTGCAGCCTCTGTTATTTGCAGTTGTGATTGGGGATACTGATGGGGGCGTTGTGAGGATTAAATGCTATGATGTATGTCGGTGCCTAGGAGAGTGCCTGGCGCATGGTAAGCACTCAGTAGATGAAGCTGCTACTATGAGTATTATTACCCGATTCCCTCACTTCACTGAGCTCAGAGAGGAGGATGGACAGGTTGGGGCCCACAGGCTGGAGGCAAAGTTTGGGCTCAGATCCTGGACTTCCAACTCCCAGTCTGGAGCTCTGGCTTCTCCCCTGCTGGTTTCCATCTCAGATCCCAAGTCATTCATCTGCATCCAGCTGACGCAGAGCATCTGTAATAAACACACCTCCCTGAGCTGCCAGAGGCCACCGCAGAAGACGAGAAACAGGCACCAAGCATCCCAGATGGAAATTCCCCAGGACACCCTTGGGCCCTCAGCTCAAGTTCAAGCAAAGAAATGCTTATGTCCAGACATCTTCACAGATCAGCAACAAGGATGTGACTTGAGAGCACTTAGCATCGGTGTCATAAGACATGAGGATTGATGACCCCCTGTGACTGGGGTGAATGCCAGGGGGAACAAGCAGACTCTGAGTTGGCCAGTGATGCTTCCCGTGTACCTTTTGCGCACAAGGCCCCAGCCTTAATTCAGCGTGGCGTTAAAATACCACGGCACTAGTTAATATGTCCATGGACCCCCTCAGTGCAGAGAGCGCTCTCACGTGCCTAGGCGCACCTGAGTCTCAGGACAACATATGAGGGGGTGTCCTTGGGATTAAGGAATCCCTGACTTTGGAGATGAAGAACTGAGGCCCAAGGAAGTGAGAAGCAATGTAACTTAGGTTACACAGCTGTAGATCTCCTGCCTCACCATTACCCAGTCCTCTTGCCAGTACAGAGAGATGGGAAAGCCAAGTTCAGCCAAGAAATATAAATTTACCCAAAGAAACACAAATCAACATGGTGGACATTGCATAAACTCTAAGGGTCTGAAGTGAAGTTGCTGAGAAGAGCTGTGGATGGCCTTATCCAGTCCTGTCATTCTGGAGCTGGTTGGTTCCCCTGGGCTGCAGCTGGGTAAGGTTAAGAAAAGCCACAAGAAGAGATGAGAAGTCCTCCAAGTGACAGAGGGAATGGGAATTGTCCATCACGGTGGACCAGGGATAGGATGAGGGGCCCTGAGAACACGGTGCCCTCAAGCATCCCTCCTTCCATCACTCGTTCAGTATTACTAGACTCTTGTAAACCCCTGGGACATTAGATGGGGATTTGGATATGCCTTGTATGGGGATGGAGGCATGAAGAGAGATCCTCTCCTTCTGACCAAGGGGGAATCAAACAGGTCACTAGGCAATCAAAAGAGAGTTTTCCCATAAGTAGACAGTGAGGGGTCCACCATCACAGTGACACTTGGAGATGTGTGCACATGGTCAAGTAGCTCAGTTCTCTCATGCCTTCTAAGTCTTTCCAGACCATGAGAACCGTGGGACCTAGAACTGCTTAATTAAGGAACAGGAAGTTCCTTTCCTACCAGAGACCACTGGCCCTGATTCTGGTCTGAGATGCTGAGAGATCCCATGATTCCTGTGATGGGCAAAGACTTATTCCTAGAAGCTGGTTCCAACATGGGGAACTTCATCTCTTTAGTACTTCTTGTGGAACATGTCTACTGATGACAAATTCTCTCAGTTTTAAACTCTGAATGTCTTAATTTTTGCTGGGTATAGAATTATAAGTTGGCCAGTTTTTCCTCTTTGAGTACTTTGAAAAAAGTGTTATTCCATTGTATTCTGGCTTCTATGATTTTTGTTGCAAACTCTATCATCATTTGTACTGTTATTCCCTTGGATGTCTTTTTTCCTCTGGATGCCTTTAAGGTTTTCTCCTTACGTTTGGTTTTCAGCAGTTTGGCCATGACATGCCTAGCTGTGGTTTTCTTTGTATTCATTCTGCTTGGATTTTGTTGAGTTTGTTGAAACTGTGTGTTGATATCTTTCATCAGTTTTGGGAATTTTTCTACCATTATTTCTTCAGATTTTAATCCTGTCCCTTTCTCTCTCTCCTCTTCTTCTGGGACTCTAATTACACATTTGTTAGGCTTTTTAAACTTTGTCCTTTGTCCCATATCTTCCTTATATTCTTTTCTGTTGTTTTTTTTTTTCTTGCATTCATTTTTCATCCATTCACATGTAATTATTGTTATGGTTGGATTTACCTCTGCCATCTTACAACTTCTTTTCTAATTGTCTCTTTTTTGTTCTCCCTTCCTCCTTTACTGCCGTTGGATGTGTTAAACAAATATTTTTTTACTGTACCATTTAAATTCCCCTACTGATTTTTAAAAATATTATTTTGAGTTACTTGCTTAGTGGATCTTCTAGGGATTACAGTATACATTTTAATTTACCACAGTTTACTTCAGAATAATATTAAATTAATTCCAGTAAAATATAAAAACGTTCCTTCAATATATTTTCTTTTTCTCTCTCCTCCTTTTATCCTCACATATATTATATCTATGCATGTTATAAGCCAAAGCATACAGTGTTATAATTATTGGTTTATGCAAACTTATGTCTTTTAAAGAACTTAAGAGAAGAACTTTTAAAAAATATATTTATGCAGTCTTTTAAATTTATTCACATATTTACAATTTCTGGCACCCTTCATTTTTTCCTGTGGATTTGAATTATTTTCTTTCAGCCTGAAGGACTTCCTTTAGTATTTCTCATAAGGCAGGTCTGATAGCAATGAATTCTCTCGGTCTCTGTTTATCTGGGAATGTCTTTATCTTCATTTCTGAAGGATGGTTTTTGCTGAATAAAGAATTCTTGGATGATAGTTTATCTTTTCTTTCAGCACCTTAATTATGTCATTCCACTGCTTTCCAGACTCCATAATTTCTGATGGGAAATCAGCTTAAATTCATATTGTTGTCTGTATATGATGTGTCAATTTTCTGTTGCTGCTCTTGAGCTTTTCTCTCTGTCTTTGTTTTTCAACTACTGACTATGATGTGTATAGGTGTGGATATCTTCATGATTATATTTTGGAATATTTGAGCTTCTTGGATCTGTAGATTTATGTTTTTCATCAAACTGGGGGATTTGGGGCTAATATTTCTCCAAATATTTTTTCTGCTCCTTTCTCCTGTTCTTCTGGGACTCTCATCACATATATGTTGGTATGTTTAATATTTGCCCACAAGTATCTGAAACTCTTTTCATCTTTCTTCAATGTTTTTTCTCTCTGTTCTTTAGTTTTGATAATTCCTATTAATCTGTCTTCAGATTAATCTGTCTTTACTGATTCTTTTTTCTGCCAGTTCAGATCTGCTATTGAACCCCTCTAACAAATTTTAAAATTTCAGTTATTTCACTTTTCATCTCCAGAATTTCCATTTGGCTTTTTTATATTTTCTTTCACTTTATTGAGATTCTCCATCCCCTAAGTCATTGGTCATTTTTTCCTTTAATTTTTAAAATATGATTTCCTTAAGTTCTTTGAATACATTTTAATAGCTACTGTGAAGTCTTTGTCTGCTAAATCTGGCATCTCATGATACTCAGAGACAGTTTCTTTTGACTGCTTTTTTTCCTGAGTGTGAGCTGTGTTTTCTTGTTTCTTGGCACGACTTTTAATTTTCTGTTGAATACTGAGTTAGGCACGTGTGCAGCTCTGTGTGGCAGATGGGATCAGCTTCTGTGGGTCACCTGTGTTGTCAGGGTTGAAGGCGGGGGGAGACAGATGTGGGTTCCAATTTTTTCTTACCTTCATTTCCTGTCCTTGGTTGTTTTGGGTTTTTTTTCCCTATCTTCTGGTGCTACTGACCTACAGCAACTTCAGGGATACGTAGAGAGAACAGCCTTCCATAGACTTCTTTACTGAACTGCCACAACTGTGAAAGGACTCGTTCTTATAATAAAGCCCTTATTCCATATCACTCATGGTAGTTCTGCTTCCCTTAGCAAACCCTAACTGATACAAAATCCCAATTCTCTGTTAAAATTTCATCTTTTCATTCATTTCTTTTTCCATTTTTAAAAACATATTCATTATAGTTATTTTGAAGTCCTTACCTGCTAACTCCAGCATCTGGGTCATCTCTGGGTTGTTTCTGTTAACTTTATGATCAGCCACTTTCTCCTTCTTCTCATGTCTAGCAATTTTTTATTACAAGCTGAGAATTGTAAATGATATGTGGTAGATCCTCTGGATTAGTTTCTCTCCCTGTAAAGAGTGTTAAGCTTTGTTTTGGCAGGCAGTTAAATTCCTGGCAAATCACACTAATTCTGTCAAAGCTTGCTTTTAGGCTTTGTTAAGGCGGGTCTGTTTCAGCTTTTTTCCTTATTTATAGACTGTAGCTCTTTTCTTAAGGCATGGTCTTAATCCCGGAGTGTGGCCTTTCTGGGATCTCAAAAGAAAGCACAGGGGTTCACCAGTGTCCTCCATTTTGGTTGGGCCTGAACCTCAGTATTTCCTTGGAGCTGTATGACCTCTGAAATCTCTGTTCAGCAATCAGCTTCCCCAGCAGTTATTCTCTGCAAGCCCTCTTGGAGTCTCTCCCTGCTCATGCACAGCCTAAGAATTGACCAGGGATGCAGGGGACAGTTTCATGTAGATTTTGGGGGCTGATCTTTGTCAGTGGCTTCTTCCTTTCCAGACCCCTGCCCCCTCAAATCATGGCCACTTTAACAGTTCTGAACTCTGATCTCTTTTTCCTACACCCAGTGTGACCACCAGTACTGGGAGGTTTTACTGCCCAGCATTTTGGAAAATATGTTCAGGGATAAAGATGAAATGAATTTAATGTGATTCCTTCTCTCAAGGACCATTACTCTGTGTTCATTGCTGTCCAGTGCCCGCATAGAGTTGTTTTACATATTTTGTCCAGTTGTTTTTAGTGGTGAGATAAGTCTGATGCCAGCTAATCCATTATGATTGGAACTTCCTTTTCTGCACTCAAGGGAGCTGAGAGAGGTAGTGGCATTTGTATGGTTAAAAACACCGATGTATTCAAACTCACCCATGTTCCTGCTTGGTCTCTGAGTGTCATTAGGATGTGCAATAAATCCTTCCTCTGTAATAACAACAGAAGCTACAGCCCTCAGATGGGCAAAGGACACTGTTCTAAGTGTTTTACATGTACAAATTTATTTTACCCTCACACTCACTCTGTGATATAGGTATTACCATTCCCATTTGTAGTTGCAGAAACTGAGTCATATTGAGGTTAAGTTACTTGCCTAAGATCACATGGCTAATAAGTGGAAAAGCCAGGATTTGAACCCATGCAGCCTGACTACAAAGCCTGCACTATTAACCTCTACACCTCACTGCCATTTAAAAACGATCTCAATTTTTTTTTACCATTTTGTTATAAATAGTAAGTTATGAGAAAATCACTGTATCACTGTATCAGCAGCAGAGACTTAAAAGCTACAGCTTTTCCTCCCCGGCTGCATTTGGGATGTGCAGAATCTGTCGGCTTCATTCATTCTCTCAGTGAGGTTCCCTCCTGTCCAGACCTTCTGCCTCTCCCTCAATCCAGGCCACCCTCATCTTTCAGCCAAGCTCTCCTCTGTCCTCATCGTGGGCTTCTATGCCTCCACGGTTGTTCTTGGAGCAGCAGGGCCAGAGAGGAAAGGCAGGAAGGTAGGCTGGGGAGTGCTGATGAGGACTGGGGCCAAGAAAACCCACTCAACTACTGGGCTAGAGAGTGGGGCAACCTGGAGGTGGTGAGGAGCAGCAAGACAAACAGCTGGAGACCTCAGGTGGGGACTGGACCTTTAGAAGGAAGTTCTCACCTCGAAGACTGGCAAGGAAAAGGCCTCAAGGACAGGATGGAGGGGAAGGGGTTGTGGGGCACGCAGCCATCTCTCTGTGGCACTGACTTTAGAGTGACTTCAAGCCCCGGCTCTGCCTCTTACCAGCTGTGAACACCTGGGGTACATCTCGTAAGCCTCAGTTTCTCCTCAGCTTCATGGAACAGAAAACCTAAGTAATGATGACTTAAATGAGACAGGGGTTTAGTTTTCTCAAATAATGAGAAATCCAGAAGTAGGTAGTTGTTAGGTTTAGTCTGGCAGCTCAAGTCAGCAGAATCCTGTATTGTTCTCTCGTGGCTCCCGGTACAGCCATCATAACCCCATTCCAGAAAGCAGGGGGGGAAGAAATGCAAAAAGGCATATGTCTGTCCCACTCCCTTTAGGACGGTTTCCTAGGAGCCCCACCCAATGCCTTCTGCTTATATTTCATTGGCCCAAACTGAGTCACATGGCCATCTCTGGCCACAAAGGAAGCTGGGAAATGTAGTTGTTTTTTTTTTTTTAGCAGAACACATGGTTGTCCCCCAACAAAATTAGGATTCTGTTAGAGAGAAAGAAGGGAAGAACAGATACTAAGTCTATGTAACCAGAAGTCTCTGCCACAAGGGTAAATGATGTTGTTTCCTCCATTGTTAGGGTTGATGTGGGGATGAAACCAGGTAATTCTTATAAAGCATTTAGCAGGTACCTGGCTCAGTAAATGGCAGGGAGTATTCTTGAACTTGAACTTTTCTAATGGCCCATCTAAGAAATGTCTTCACAAGAGGCTGACTGCAGACCGCTCACCAGGACCACCCATAGAGTGAGGGTTCAGTAAATACCTCTGGCATTGACTTGTCTAAGCCCCACCCAAGGAGAGGCCTATCAGTAGAGGCTGGTGAGACACAGCCCTTTTTAAAACTCTGCATTGGAGGAAATTGACTCTCTTTACTTAATATCTCTTTACTCAGAGGGTAGAGGGGTGAGACCTTGGGCCTTGGGCTTAGATACTATAAGGAGAGGGATATTAGTGCAGACACTGTTGCTTATTTGCCCCAATCTACCCCTTACCTTCTCCCCCTTTAGAGAGCTCTGGTTTCAGCCCCAGATTCAACCATGAGAAGAGCTGAGCCTTCTTCCTCGCCCCAGGGGGTAGTCCTGATTGATCTGAGCCATCACATTTGTATTAATTAGGGTAGCTCAGGTGCTGTAACAGTGAGACGCCCAAAACCCAGTGGCTTAAGAACAAAGAAGTTTATTTGTCTCTCTTTGACCATCTTGAGATCTGTGTTCAGGTTGGTCGGAGGCTCTGCTCTACACAGGTATTCAGGTGCCTTCCACCTTGTGGCTTTGCCAACCCCTAGAGCTGTGTCACTGTTACATGGTTAAGGCTGGTCACCGCCACATGTGGGCTCCAGCGGTAGGGTTGGGGAGGGGAAGCTATGCCCAGTGCAGTAAGGGCTCCACCCAGAAGGGGCACACTTCACCTCTGCTCACATTCTGCTGGAGGGAACTTAATCACATTCCCAGGCCGTGGGGGGGTTTGGAAATGCAGTCCCAAGCTCCATGTGTTCAGGAACAACTCTGTTTGTCACCACAGAAGGGTAGAATGAATTTTGGTGGGGGCTGGCAGTCTCTGTCCCTGTTCACCAGCAAACACCTGTGCCCATCCTTCTTCCATGTCTATAGCACACTTCCTCCCAACCTAAGGGAGATAAGGTAAGAACGGGAAACACACAGTAGACAGTGGTCCACTGCAATTATCAAATCCTGCTAGACAGAAATTACAAATAGAAGTATCATTGCTGTCAGAACTCTCCCTATCCAAATTCAGGAACTGCACAGATTCAGAAAAATTTTTGAGCTGTCTTTCCTTCATGGACTCTCATGTTTGTTATCCAAAACTCAGGAATCTGATAGATTTGGATAACACATCACTCATGACCTGAACTTGTTGCAGGAAGGGGGACCCCATCCAGGGCCCGAGAGTGGGCTCTTATCTAACACTTGGAAATGAATTGTCTTGAGGAGACACACGTGCTGACAAAGCAAAAGACTTTATTGGAAAGGGGTGCCTGGGCAGAGAGCAGTGGGGTAAGGGAACCCAGGAGAACTGCTCTGCACGTGGCTCGCAGTCTCAGGTTTTATGGTAATGGGGTTAGTTTCTAGGTTGTCTCTGGCCAATCATCTTGCTTGTGCCCATATTTGGTCTGACTCAGGGTCCTTCCTGGTGGTACGTACATCTCTCAGCCAAGATGGATTCCAGCTCGAAGGTTTCTGGGAGGTTGGCAGGACATATTATGGGCTGACGTCTCCTTCCTCCTTTTGGCCCCTCCCGAATTCTTCCAGCTGGCGGTAGCTTGTTAGTTCCTTGTTCCTTATTGGGACCTCCTGTTGTGAGATACCTTATGCAAGCTGTCATTATCATGACTTGCCAGGGTGGGCGGTTTCAGTCAATGGTTCCCTAAGAAACTCACTAAAAATAACTCTCACTCTCTGAATTCAGGAAACACGTATAGTGAGGATTTGTACAGTGAGGATTCCTGGGCTACCTGCCCTGGCAGTGAAATGAGAAAGCTCAAGCGGCCCAGTTCTGCTCTCTGAGACCACCCACCATGTCCCCTCCTCCAAGGTCCCAGCCTTACCCTCCAGGAGGACCTTCCCTCTCCATTTCCCATTTGTATTCATTTGGCCACATTGGAAGTAGGTGTTGGGAGGTGTACCTTCCTTTGGGGCCATAGAGCTGCCCAAGTTTTCTGCTAGTGCAAGTTGGGAGGCCCAAGAGTTATTGTAAGTCTTAATTAGTCACAGGCTTTTGGGGACTAGGCTTCTGACCACAATATAATTCCCTCAAAGACTCGGTCAGTTTCTGATCCATTTGCTTCCAGTTGGTTCCTTGGTCAGTAACCATTGCCAAAGTTCTTTTCCGAATATAGCTCTGATAGCTGCTCTATTTCTTGGCTTCCTTGTCCTACCCATCACTTCCTCTCACCTTTGTTTGGCTAAATGTTTGGCTGGTGAATCTTTATTTTTTTAATTATAAATTTATTTATTTATTTATTTATTTTTGGCTGCATTGGGTCTTCGTTGCGGTGTGCGGGCTTCTCATTGTGGTGGCTTCTCTTTGTTGTGGAGCACGGGCTCTAGGCACACGGGCTTCAGTAGTTGTGGCACGCAGGCTCAGTAGTTGTGGCTCGCGGGCTCTAGAGCGCAAGCTCAGTAGTTGTGGCGCACGGGCTTCATTGCTCCGCGGCATGTGGGATCTTCCCAGACCAGGGCTTGAACCCGCGTCACCTGCATTGGTAGGCGGGTTCTTAACCACTGTGCCACCAGGGAAGTCCCGACTGGTAAATCTTAAAGGACCCTCGAAAGATGCTTTTTTGCACTTTTCTCTTCTGTTTGGTCCAAAAGCACTTTCCTTTTCCAGCACTGTGAAGCCTTCAATATCTGGTATTTCCCCCTTCTCTTCCACTTCTACTTGCAAAACAGCCAACTTTCACTTGATCTTTTTAAAAGTTTATTTCTTTCTCCCTTAACAGCTCATGGTGAGTGGTCCAGATGGGTGGGAGGCTGTGCTCCGTGTGGTCATTCAGGGAGCCAGAGCCCTTCCATCTTGTGGCGCCATCCCCCCAGCCCCCTCCCAAGTTTGTCATGATCTACATGGCTGAGTCTGGTCATCAACATGTCTGGGAGCATGAGTAGGAGACTTACTCACTGTCTTAAGTGACAGTGTGCCCAAAGCAGCCCGTCACTTCCACTGGCAAGAACTTAGTCACATGGCCACCCCTAATTGCAAAGGAGTCTGAGAAATGCTGTCACTATCGGCAGCCGTATCCCTGGTTAAGACATTGTTTTTACTGTAGAAGAGAAGAGAATGAGTTTTGATGGAGGGCTAGCAGTCTCTGCTACAGTGGTGGTCTCACTCCTCTTGCCAGCAACTGATTTAGGGATGGCATGTGAAACAATTCCAGCCAATGAAACATGAGGGATTGTTCATGAGAAGCTTAATGGAAAAGTTTTCCTTGCTATAAGAAAGAGACATAGGAAGAGATGGTCCCTTCTTTCCCAGGACGTTGTCATGTCAAGGCATGATGTCTGGAACTAGGCATTCATCTTGTGATCATGAGGTCAGTACTCTGTGGATAAGGTAGATGCTCTGTGGCTGGCAGTGTAGGTAGATACAAGATTCCAGATCCTTAAATATACTGCTGGATCTGAGCTGACTGCCCCTGGAGCCAGCCTCCTACTGGACTTCCTGTGTGTGACATGCTATAGTTCCTTATAGTTTAAGCTAATGAATGGAGGTTTTCTGTTACCTGTGGCCATACATCTCTCACATTTCATCTGAAGCTGGGCTGGAACAGAGATTGTGTGGATGGGTTCTGTGTGGCCCCACGGGTCTGTTTGATTGCAGCACTTGGGTGATGCTACAAGGCAAAGAGAACTGGTCCTGGCTCCGAGGAAGCAGGCTCCTTCAGGAACAAGGTCCCTCGTGTGTGTTTTTGGATTCTTTCACATCCATCAGCTTATCAGATGCTCATAGCTCATAGTGTGACAGGCAGGTAAATGTCAGCAAGTTACCCCCATTTTGCAAGAAGGAAAGGAAGGCTCAGAGAGGTGGTATGCCTTGGCCAAGTCTGTTAACAGGCTAGGGTTGGAACTAAGGACTTGACCCTGGTTCTCCTGGACTCCCAGTCTAATGCTCTTGCTAGTGACACAGGACACCCTCTGCTGTAATAATTGGAGAAAAGGCATCATCTGACATTTTGCAAATACTCATACGAGGCAGGTAATACCTGTATCTTCAGGAAGGTTACAATCTAGTGGGAGAGCATAAACAAATAAATGAACACACAAATAAATAACTAAGTTCACACTGTGATAACTGCAAAAAGGGAATGGGATGGGGCCATGTAGAGACTAATAAAGGGGAGGAGGGCAGGGAAGTCACCTCTGCAGACATGACATTAAGCTGAGAACCAAAGGATGAGTAGGATGTGTGTAGGGGAGGAGGAGGAAGGGTACTACAGCTCAGGGAAGAGCCTGCACAGAGACCTGGGGATGGGAGAGTCCTGGTACCTGCAAGTGTGGCTGCGGTCACATGAGCAAAGGAGAGGAGGAGGAGCCTGACCACATGGGTCCACAGGGACGGGGTGGTGTTGAATTAAAATCACGCTGGAGCGTGACTGCTTGGGTTCAAATCCTAACGCTGTGGTTTATCAGCTGTGTGCCCTTCAACAAAGCATTAACCTCTCTGTGCTTCAGTGTCTTCCTCTTGCCAAGCCCCTGCCTTATCGGGGTCTGTGAGGAATGAGGGACATGAGCTGTGTTGAAGTGCCTCATACACAGTAAGTGCTCAGAAGATGTCAGCTGCTCTTATGGGGCTTGTTATGGATTTTGGTCTTTGTTCTGTGAGTAGTGGAAAATGCATTCATCAGGACCATCTTGGTTGCAAGGGACAGCAACCCAACTCACACTGGCTTAAGCAACAATAGGAGGATTTATTGGCTCCTCTAACGGAAAGATATAGGTTTGAATGTGCCATCAGGCACAGCTGGATCCAGGCACACAGTATTGTGTACTGGACTCAGTTTCTTTCTCTCTACATTTTGCTCTGCTTTCTCATGAGGTGACTACATTCTCAGGCTCTCTGTCCTCACATGGTGGCGGGGTGGCCACTTAGCTGCCATAGTAAGAGAGAGTGCTTCTCTCCTGCTTGTCCAGGGCCAGTCCCATGAGGTCTCTCATCAACCTGGCTCCCATCCGGTGCCCATCCCTGAGTCAGTCACATGGCAGCAGAGGGGTGTTGTGGAGTAGGAAAAGAGGAATTGATGCTGATCGACCAGTAATATCCCCAAACCTCTGAAATCACTGGCCTGAGGCTGGCAAGGGCAGGGGGTTCAACAAAGGAAATCAGGGTGCTGTTACCAAATCAGGGGGAGGGATACCAAGCAGGCAAACACAACCAGTGTTGAGTCAGAGAGCCACTGGAGATTACCAAGCCAGGGAAGGAGAGGACCTGACATTCACCTTGAGATGACCATTCTGGCTGCCGAATGGAGAAGAGATAGGAGGACAGAGTGGAGGTGGGGAGAGGCATTGGGGCAGCGGGTGATGTCGCGAGTACAGGAGAGAGGGACGATGGTGTGGCTGGGCTGGTTGCCACCAGGAGCAGAGATGGATGAGAAAGAGGCACGGTGCCAGAGCTAGGTGACAGACTGGGCAGGAGTGGGGACAGGCAGAGCCCAGTCTAAGAGCCAGGGTTTTGGCCTGAGTGGTCGAGATAAGGAGCTTGAGGAGGTGCTGGTGTGGGGCAAGACCGAGTGTTCGGCTTTGGCTGAGCTGCATTTGAGGAGCCCTGGGACATCACGGGGAGGAGTCCTAGAGGCATTTCTTCGGCCTGTGGAATTCTACTCCTGGGCATTCTTGTCTGGTTGTTATGAAATATGAGAAGGATGAATAAATTGCATAACGCCTGCTCTGCCCAGTAGAATGCACTAGAACCAAGGGAGGCCTGCCCTCCAGAGAGTTGGGACAGGAACAACTAACTTGCTGGGCTGTTTGCAGGCAATGTGTCCCTCTAAACAGCATGTGTCCATCCCCATTCCTCCCTTAAGAGTCAAAAGACCTCTTGAAATCCTTGGGCAGCTAGGTGATCAGGAACAGCAGGCATGCGGCATCCAATGAATGTTGGCCAAACTGACAGGGTCCCTGCCCACAAGAGCGGTGGGGCAGCACGGATGACATGGAAGATGTCTGGGCTGACAGCTGAGACACACAGCGCAGAAGGTGTGGCCCACGCAGCAGAGGCCTTGGGGGTTCAGAGGAGAGAGGGTTAATGCAGGTGGTTGGTGGTGTGATCCGGGCTGGTTTCCTGGAGGCAGAACTGGAGTGGCCTCAAAAATATTCCAGGCCAAAAATACCCCCAAAAATTCCAGGCCAAAGGAAAACCATAACCTCAGGCGTCGGGGTGCAACCCTAGGTTTAGAGGGCACCCCACCCAGCTCCAAAGCAGCTGGGCCTCTGAAACGTTCTAAGTTAGATGAGGACACCAGTGCCTCGGGGACCTCTTCCACCTCTTGAGTTCTCCAGTGAGGGCTCAGGGCCCTCCAGGCTTCCCTCGTCATCTGAGGAAGAGCCAGTGGCTCCCTCTTATTTCTCTACATCTGTGGCAGCCCTCAGCCCCCTGCCCTGCAGAGATTTCTCTGTCTGTGCCCCTCCCCTGAGCCTGCCCCTCCCCCAAGGCAGGGAGCTGGCAGGGAGCACTGCTGACACCCAGCTTGCCTTTGGCGGGTGGGGGAGGGGTGAGCGCATGCCAGGGCAAATGCCCCCCTGGGCGGAGCTAGAGGCAGCTGGGAGAGGCCTGGCCTGGCACTTCATGGGTGTGGGGAGGATGTGTGGGACTTGGGGGATTGTCTGCCAGCTCCCCTCTCCAGGTCCTGGGCAAGAGGAGGTGTGACAGGGCTGCCAGCACAGCCTCAGTGGACCTAGGTTGGCCCCAGAGCTGGCAGGCCCCGGGCTAGTGAACGAGCGGGGGAATCAGCTTCCCATCCATTAGGCCCCTGGCCCGGGCTGCTAATGCCGAGCGGACATTCTGCTCTCAGCCCTGGTATCCACTTAGGCGTCGTTAATATTTTACACCACAGAGCCAGAGATCAATGTCTCGTTTCTAGCTCAGTGTTTATGGGCAGTCACTGAAGCCTTCACAGGGGAGATGCTCGGCAGCACCAGGGGAAACTGAGGCAGGGAGCAGGGCTGGGGCAGCTCAGGAGGACCCGCCACCCCCTGAGATGGCTTCCTTTGCTTGCTCTCTTCTCTGCCCCCCTATCTATCTTAGGTCTGGCACCGTGTACACATCCTGCTCCAAGAACAGGGGCCATCGGAGCCTGCGACACATGCCAGTCCTTGTCTTATTCAATCTTTTACAAGCCCCTGGAGAGGTTGGATTATCACCCCCATTTTACGGATGAGGAACAGGCTTAGGGAGGTTTCGTATCACTGGGCTCTTAACCAGGCTATTGAGCGAGGATTGGTGGGAACTAGCTGCGACACAGGCTAGATTTTGCTCAGCACTTAAGTGTGTAAATTAGATGGCAGGAGGCTTTTTAACCTTTCTAGACTTTTACACACAAGCAACTCATGGGCTCTAACAGAACCACATTCTCCTGCAATCGTTAGCATCTCTACTTAGACCTCTTGCCTTTGGTCAGTGGAGACTCACCACATGCCCACTTAAATGGAATTGAAAGCTGTGCATTTACAGTTCTTTAAAAATATCTCCAATAACTCAGTCTTTTAAGCAGGTGTGTTAAATAGTGAGGTTGAACTGCACAGGCGGAAAGAGACGTCACAGCCTCTCTCTGCTTCAGCTTCCACCAGGAGCAGTGCGGTTTCCTGGGACAGCATCTGCTCTGGGATCCAGCAGGCCTGGGCTGCACCTGTATCCCCTTCCATAATCCACCCTCTAGGTCTCGGTTTTCTCACCTGTAAAATGGGGGAAGAGGAATGCCCACTGGGGGAGCCCTTAAGGATTACAAGTAAAGCTAAAGGCTTGGCTCGCTTGCAGCACCTGCGGGGCCTTCAGCGGCTCACGCGGCGGTTTCCCGCCCCGCTCCGCCCCGCCCCGCCCTGCCCTGCCCTGCCCTGCCCTGCCCTGGGAACTGTCCCCTGCGCCTGGGACGCAGTACACGCTCAGTATTTGTTGAATGAATGACAGAGTGGGTAGCAGAGGCTCCATAAATGGAAGCTGCTATTGTTCAGGCCTCAGGTCCAAACAGGGTTAACGCTCACAAGCGTGGTACGGGGCTGGATTTCCCCCTCCACTAAGACAACAGAGAAAAGGAGAACTTAGTGTTCACAGCAGCGCACGCTTCCAAGCGCTCGGAGTCTTGGGCTGGTGAGGACACCGCGGTGCGGAGCGCCCGCTGGAGGGCAGCGGAGAGTCACGGCTCCGGCCCTCAAGTCCCGGAGTTTGGGGGCTCGGAGGATTCCGGGCTCCGCCCTGCCACGCCCCCTCCTCTCCCCTTCCTTTCTCCTTCTTTTCCGCGGCTTTCCTTTCCTACCCAGTGTCCCCAGGCAGGAAGAAAGCGATCCACAAACGATTTAGCACTCCCTTGCACTGCCCGCGCGTAGCACTTGGCATCCGCTCAGCTCTTTCCCACAGCCGGAAAGGCAGGCACCAGCCCCTCTTTGGGGAGGAGGAGGAGGCGGCAAGTCCGTGACTCGACCAAGGTCACGCAGCAAAGTCAGAATTTGAACTCAGCTCCATAGACTCTAATGCCAAAGCCCAACTCCCTCCTAAAGCCTCGAGCGCATGCGGGTTTCCAGAACTGGAGAACTTTGGATACCAACTTTTCCATTTTCAGCGGGGGCCAGACCCGGGCCAAGTTCAATCTCCGGCCGTGGGCTGATGGTTGTAGGAAATACCCTGGGTCGAGAGGGCTTCCCGGATCCTCCTAAGGCCAGCTCTGCGCTGGCCCGCCGGGCGGAGATTGGCGGTGGCCAGGCTCAGTGCTCCTCCGCCAGGAGAGGGGAGCCCCGACTCCCCATGGGGAGCGGCGCTGCGGCTCCCTTCCTCTCCGGCCCCGGCCCCCTCCCCAGCCACTCGGCCCCACCCTGCACGGGCGGTTCGGTGAAACCGCCGACCGCGCGGCCTCCCGGGGGCTGGCGGGGTAGCGGTGGCTCGGAGCCAGACTCCGTCTCGGGGCTGGCCCGTGCGGGGCGGGGCCGCCTCCCTCCGCCCCTTCCCGGGCTGGCGCGGGGGTGCCGCAGGGGACTCCTCCCCGGGGGGTCGCCGCGCCTAGGCCAATGAGCGCGCGGGGAGCCGCGATGGAGGCTGGGGCGGCCGGGAGCGCCCGGGAACGCACGGGTCCCCCGCAGCCGCCGCGCCTCCGCGCCCTGGAGCCCGTGGGGCTGGAGAGGGGGCGAAAGAGGCGCGGCGCCCTCGCCGGGCATGGAGGCACCTCTGGCCCGCGCCGGCCGCCCAAGCTGCGCTCCGCGCCGCCGCCGCCGCCGCGCCTCGAAGTTTGCCGGCTGACTCGGAAAGTTGCGCTCTGCTCGGCCGCCGCGCGGGGTCCTACCTCCTGGCCGGTCCCAGCTCGCCGCCGCCGCCCTCCGCGGGGCCCCGGCCCCGCCGACACCCGCAGCCCCGCCTGCCGGGAGCATGTGAGCCACGGTCTCCCCTAGAGGCCGGGCAGGCTGCACCGGCCCCGGTGCCTCCAGAGGCAGCGCGCGGGCGAGGGGCACGCCCCGGCCCCAGGCAGCCCGGGCCGCCATGGGCATCCAGGGCATGGAGCTGTGCGCCATGGCCGTGGTGGTACTGCTGTTCATCGCCGTCCTCAAGCAGTTCGGCATCCTGGAGCCCATGTCCATGGAAGGTAACGCACGGCCACCCGCCCCTCCGCTGCCCTGCGCCGGGGGCCAGCGGTCAGAGGGGAGGGAGCAGCACTTGCGCTCCGGGGTGCGGGTTCTCGGGTCCGGCGAGGAGTGGCCCTCAGGGACGCTGCGCTCCGCGGCCCTGCCCGCCTCGGCCGCCGCCCCCTCCCGGCTCCGGAGGGCTGGCCTGGGACTAAGGGGGCAGAGAGGGCTTGGGCTCCGAAGAGTCCCAGAGGGGATGGAAGCGCGGCGCTTGGGGTGGGTGTGAGTGAGATGCCGATGACACCTTGAGAGGGCACCCCTGGCTGTCCTAGGCCCGCCGGTCTTAGCCGCCCGCAGTGAGCACCGCCGGCTTGGCCGCCCGGTGGTGGGGGGTGGCACAGGGTGAAGATAACGGGAAGGACCCTCAGCCCAGGGCGTCAGGCTGCAGCAGCGAGTAACATAAAACCTCTGCTGAGTGATGGGCCGTTCCTTCGACTCTTAACCCGCAGCCCCGTTCCCCAGGCAAGGCTCAGGAATAGGTAACCAAACCCTCAGGCGCCACGTTTCGGTCCCAATAAAATATTAACTGAGGAGACAGACCTGCTCTTAAATCAGACACTGATGGCCTCCCTGGGACCCCTGACAGGGACCCTTAGAGTTGCTTCCCAACCCTAGGTACCTCTCTCCCACTTCTGGGCAGGTTAAAAGGAGCCCCTCCAGGACACACCCATTGTGAAGGGGACCTTGACCCACCAGGGCTGTAACTTATCCTCTGCGCCCTGAACCTCTGGACTGTGGGGACGGGGCCAGCCGGTCCTGTTCCTGTCACCTGTGTGCCCCTACTGTCCTCTCAGAGGAGGATGGGCATCCTGCCTGCCTCAGCACTCTGCTGACCTTGCCAGGCTCCAGCTCCTGGGACTGAGACCCAGAGGCCCGGAGAGGGGAGGAGGAGGAACCTCTCCTTGCCGCTGGACTGCCCCGCAGCCCCTCTCTCTGGCCTAGGGATGCGCCCCAACCCCCTGCAAATGGCTGCTGAGGGCAGGAAGGGGCCCAGGGCCAGGAAGCTAGGCCCAGCTCCATTCAGAGCCCAGGGCTGGCTCTTTTCCTGAAGTCCACGGCCATGTGCCCTTCAGAAGCCACTGGGCGGCATCACACCTTTTCTAGGTGAGTTCAGGAGGCCCAGAGAGAAGGGACTTGCTCAAGGTGGTTCTGAGAAGTGCCACCTTGAACTTTACATTTTAAATGGGGAAGAAAATTGCCCAAACTGGGCATGAACTTGGCTGGATGGATACTGACCCTGGCAGGAGGACTCTATGACAGGCGACTCCATAGGCAATACAGGTAGGGGTAGGTGGGCATCCCACACTGCTGTGCCCTGAGGACCCACGCTTCCTGGGGACACTAGCCTGCCCACTATCCCCTATCCTTTCCCCATCTGGAGACTGCAGTGGGGTGGTTGGTACTGGGGAGACCAAGGCCACTACATTGCTCTTTCCCCGTTTCCTGGGCCCTCCTGGGACCACCAGAGGCCGGGAGCAGCAGCCAGGCTCACTCTACTTAGTACTACAAAAACCCTTCTTAACTGAGCCCAACATGCTCAGAGGTCTGGCAGCCTGAAGTTTACCTTTGTGATTTCTAAGAGGGATTTCTTTACAGGGTGGATCGGATGCGCAAGACTACGGATGGTTTATTCAACTTGCTAAAAAAACCCACTTCAGGCTGTAATGAGTTTGTCTTTTCTGGTATATTTGCCCATTTGTGCCCCTTGGAGTTCTGGGGTCTCGATGCGGTGGGAGAAGCACAGAGCCTCAGAGTCAACCAGGTCTGAGTTGGGATCCTGTCACCCACACATACTGGCCGTAAAGCTCCTTAACTTGTCTGAGCCTCAGCTTGACTATCTGTAAAGTGGGGCCAATAATTCCTGCCCCATGGGGCTGCGGCACACTTTAGTCAGTAGGGCTTTAATGGCCCCCAGGATTGTTCTTGGTGTGTAATAAATGCACAAACGTTGTGAACCATTGCTATCGCCAATAATTAGCGATAGAATGATCACTCTTAATAGCAGAACTGATTCACAGATGAAAACATTCTCTCACTCAGACAGGCCTCCCCTGCCTGCGTCAGAGGGAGGGAGTTATAAGTACCAGATGTTCCATGTTGATGGGGAGTGGTGCCCGCTAAGTGCCTGGAAGGACGCATTGGTCAGGCAGTGTCTAAGGGACTGTCATGGACCGTGAGGAGCCCAGACCCTTCGGCCCCAGCCTGGAGGTGAGCTGGCACTGAGGGAAGAGGGCTAGTGCCCAGCTCCCCTCCAGGCCTTCTCGTGTGCAGTTGGATGTGCTCTTGTCCTCTCTGAGCCTCCGTACTTCTCATCTGTAAGAGACCAGAGTTATGGTGCCCCTGGGGATTGTTAGGAACTAATGGATTTGAGTTCTAGGGACGCAGGCTTCCAGAAGTAGATGCAGAAGTTGAAAGACCTTCCTCTCTCCGCCCTGTCAGTCTCTGTCTTGGGGCGGCCCCATCGGGGGGAGTTCCAGCCTGGGTTGGCCACTAGCTCACTGGGTGACTTTGGTGCATCTAAGCTTCTGGAACCTCAATTTCCTCATCTGTAGAATGAGGATAATAACAGAATATTTTCTCTTATACACCTCACAGGGGTGTGGTGAGCTGAAGCACTTTGAAAAAGTTACAAGTGAGACTCAAATCTAAGGGATCTCAGAAGTGCGGGCACACTGGTAAAAAGTGAGCCTGGGCTGGTAAGCCTGGTGCTTATTTGCAAGGCTGGCCCAGCCCTGACGCCAGACTTTTTCGTCCACATCTGTGACCCAGGGCTTGACTGGCTGCTGCCTCTCTTATCTCAGTTCAGATTTCCCAAGTTCTAGACTAGTAGCTCTCGACCGAGGGCAGTTTTGCTCCTCAGTGGACGTTTGGTAATGCCTGGAGGCGTTTTGGATGTCACAGTTGATAGGGAGGGTACCACTGGCATCTAGTGGGCAGAGGCCAGGGACGCTGCTAAACATCCTGCAAGGCACAGGCAGCCCTCACCATGAAGAATGCTCAGGCCCAATGTCAGTGGGGAGGATGAGCGTCCTTGCTCTAGAAGGAACTCTGACCTGGGGCTAGGAGAACTGCCTTTCAGCTCTGATGTGGTCCCTGACCTGCTGTCCTTAACTTGGGAAAATCACTTTTCCTATCTGAGCTCTGCTTCCTTGTCTGTAAGTGGGCGATTGGATTAGAGGCACCATCTCCCCTGGGAACTTTCCCTGACCCTTCTGGATCCCTGCCCCTCAGGTTGTATTAGATGACACTGTCCTGAAATTTTCTATGTCCCTGTCCCCACCAAATGTGAGCTCTCCAAGGGCGGTACGGACTTGTGTCCATACACTTGTGGCCCCAGAGTGTGCCCAGCACTGCCTGGCAAACAGCAGGTGTTGAGTCTGTGTAAACCATATGCCATTTTCAGCCACACTTGTTGGGCACCCATTGTATGCCAGGTAGTGTGACGCTGCCAGGAACGCAAGCAATGCAGGATCTTGACCCTCCCTTTAGGGCAGCCCTGGGAGATGCCCTCTGAGGGAAGGGTCCCTCTGGCTGGGGTGGCGGCAAGGAGGCTGGATTGTGAGGGCCTGAGTACAGGTAGGTATAGAGAACAGAGCAAGAGAGAGTAGTGCCCAAGGCAGAGATACGCACAGCCTGGCCCACCACCCTGTTGCTGCCTCTGAGTGGCGGCCCCAGCCCTCTGCAGCTGCCCTCTGCACAGCTGCCCATGGGGGCCCGGCCTTGCAAAGGTGACCTGGGAGCCTGGTGGGTCCACAGCCGACTCTTGGCTTGGAGCAGGCCCACGGGTCTGCTGTTACTGCTACTCTTTCTCCTGCTCTTCTTCCCCCCAACACCCTCTGCTACCTTTGCTGAGGGCGTGGCGATGTTCTGAGCATCCTGGATTCCCTTCTCCTTGGCGGGGTCCACCACTTTTGGTAAATTGCAAGTCCCTCAAGACTCCTGCAGCCCCTGGGCAGAGTTTCCAGATCTGGGATGCTAATGATAATGACAGTAGCCGGCATCTAGTGAGCGCTCTCTGCACTAAGCACTTTATGCACATCATAATTTTGTCCTCAACAGCAGGCCCACTTTACAGATGAGGAAACTGAGGCTCAGGGAGTGGCAGAGCTAGTACCTTTTCGAACTCTGACTCACCCGTCCTGGATGCATCTCTAACTCTGCACGGCTAAGGTGGCTTTGGACACAGCTCTGTGTCCCAGCCTTCTACAGTGCAGGTGTCAGGAGTCCAAAGTGGAGGCAGCTGTCTGGGTTCATATCCCAAGTGGGAAAAGTCTCCCTCGTAGAGCTGCATGAATGTGCGCAAAGCTCATAAAGCAGGGCCTGGCATGGAGTGAGTGCTGTATGTGTTAGCTCTCGTCATTTCTTACCAAAAATGTCCTAGCCCAGATTCCCCCCAACGTCACACATCACTAACTTGTGCACTAGAAGTTAGTGGGAGAGGAGGGTGCACTTGACAGGCACTTCACCACGGTGGGTGTCCTTCACTGTGTGCTCTGTAAGGTCCGGGCTCCTGGGCCCCCGGGCCTGGGAAAGAGAAGGAGAGAGGCAGGCTCTGTGTGGGTGGCTTCTGCAAGACAGGGAGGTGGGCTGGAGCCCAGGCCTGATGTTGCTGTGGGCTGGGGGACTTAGGCAAGGCCCCCTCCCCGCATCCCCAAGTCAATGCCTCGATGGTTGCACATCTAGACACAGTCAGAGGTTTCAAAGCAGCTTGATGGAACCTCAAATGAAGCCTTGCTTAGAAGCCTGTACCCCCGACACATAGAAAGGGCGCTGCTCAGATTGAGAAGGGAGTCTTGCCCCATAGGCCTCCCCTTACCCCACGGCAGTCCCCGGGGCTCCTCTGTGGGACCCCAAGATCTAGGTGTCACTTGACCAGCAGAGAGGGAGGGGACCACATGGAGGACTCAGAGGCCCCAAGAATGCAGGGACTGTAGAGCCTCCCGTTGGTAAATCAAATTAAGCTTCATGTTGTAACCCAGCCTTGGTGTAAGGAAGTCCCTGAGCTTTCCCCTTGATGACCACATGGATGCCTTGTGAATTCTCAAATTCAATCACAACAAAGCCCGGTGCCCCCACCTCGCTGGCACCCTGATCCGGGGCTGGTCTGCCTGTTGGCTGTGCCAGTGCCCCCCACCCCTGGTTCCTACGTGTGCCAAGTCCTCGGCTGGATATGCCCATTCACTGCAGGCTGCAGGAATGCGCCGCAGCCCACCGAGGGCATGCTGACCAGCAGCTGGGTTCAAGAGGGATTGGAGCCATCGAGTGTGGACGGCAGCTTGGAGTTTTGCTGCAAAGGGAAGCAAAGCTGGGTGCTGGCTGGCAGGAGAAGCAGCCTAGTGGGGAGCCTCGCAGAGGTGTCGGGGCAGCCAGGGTGTGGGAAGGCTCCTGCATGCGGGCAGGTGAAAAGCGCCCCTCACCCCGTACCTGGTGCCCTTAGCTCAGAGAATGAAAGACTCGGAGCCACCTTTCCCAAGCCCCTGCAGGTGGGTCCTGCGCAGAGGGGGCTGCGTGGAGTAGGGGACGGGAACAGGGACTGAGACTTTTACGCAATGGGAAGAAAGCCTGGTTTGTCACCTATCAGGCTGTGGTACGACCTTGAGACGTTTAGCCTTAAAACAATTCTCTTCAAGCCTCATGCTTTCACTCCTTTGACAAAATGCTTGTTTGATAGAGAGGTGAAATCTGTATTGCTGACCCCCTGGTTATCAATGAATACTACTTAATGGGGAGGGGATGGCCCCGGACTAGCCCCTAGAGAGGGGAGGGGAGGGCTGAGCGCAGGGAGATGACAGAGGCAGGTTGACTTCACAGTTTTGCCAAACAAGGCTCCTCAGTGTGTTGAGGAAAGCCGTGCCGGTGGCTGTTTAGGTCCATTCATCGCCAGTGCACCTGTGATTGCAGAAGGAGGGTGTGATGTCTTGGGCAGCTCCTAAGAGATCTGGCTGCGTCTCCACTGAAACTAACCGAAGAGGGAGGAACCTGTGGATTTCTCCTGTGCAAGAGCCAGGAGAGGCCTCCAGCGCCCCTGGGAGCAGGTAGGGTCCCTGGCACCTGGCCTGACGCTGTGGGCGTCAGGAAGGAAGCGGGCTCCCTGCTCCTGAGACGACCCCACAGAGCCCAGCGTGAGGCCAGCGGGCTGGGCAGGATGCTGTGGCATCGGGCTTCTGGAGGGAGGGGCAGCCAGCTCCTCAGGAAGGAGGGTGGGGAAGGGTCCACAGAGCCCAGGAGTCGGGTGGGCGTAGAGAACTGGTAGCTATTTCCCAAGCCAAGAAACAGGAGGGATTTCCTCTGCCTCTTGTATTCTGCCGGTCCAAGTGCAAGTGTCAAAGTTAAAGACTTGACTCTCACCTGTTTAGGGAACAAGCAGGAGAGCAAAGCTGTTTCAGAAACTGATGCTACATAGGAATCAAAACTGGTTGATGTTCCAAAGGGCAAATTAATAGCCAGTAACTTTAAGGGCCATATTTTCCAAGGATGGAAATCATTCCGTCCCTAGTGGACACAAGTCATTTGCAACCCGTCAGTCTGGTTGACATCTAGCTTCGCAGCACCTGGGCTCTGATGGATAGAAAATAAGTCAAGCAGAGTTTCCTAAAGCAAGTGTTCTAGTGTGACGTTGAAAAGCCCTCGGTGATCTTTCTGCCTTATCTTCCAGTTCTGGGTAATTAACACCTGCGTCTTGGTGGAAGGCACCAGCAGTCACTTAGTCTCCGAGGTCAGAAACATGAGGTCATCCTGGGCTCTGCCCTCCCAGCCCTGGTCCACTTGGTAGCCAGGGGCAGTGGCTTCTTCCTTCTTGACACCTTCTGCCAGTCTCTCTTCTCTGTGTCACCTCATTTGACACCCGAGGCCAGAGTGGCCATTCTGGAATGAAGATCAGACAAGCCCTTCCTCCACTCTGGCCCTTCCTTGGCTCCTGTGCCCATATATCCCTTGGCTCACCTTGGACCCTCTGCCCAGGGTGCCCTTTGACCGTGCTGTCATTGCACCTGAGTCTTGGAGTATCACCTTTCTCTCTGATTCCCCACCCACTCCCTGCCCAACAGGTGTGAACCACACGGCATGTTGCTTCAGGAGGTAAGCCTGGACTAGAGACGTTAAAATTGACACCCAAGGCAATAATCCACGAACCCACCCAAGCAAACATAGCCGTGGGGGATCCGCCCATCCAGCATGTGCTGCAGAGCGTGCCCCACATACAGGTACTGTTCCAGGGCTGGGTGCAGCAGTGAGCAGGCAGGAGAGCCAGTTGTCTTGTTCTGCTCGGGCTGCTATAACAGAATAGCACGGACCAGGGGCCTTAAACAACAGAAATTTATTTTCTCACAATTCTGGAGACCGGAAGTCCCCGATCAAGGTGCCAAGCGGGGTTGGCTTCTGGTGAGGCCTCTCTTCTTTGCGTGCAGACGGCCACCTTCTTGCTGTGTCCTCACATGGCCTTTCCTCCCCCTCATGTTGGAGGGGAAATCACTCTTCTTCTTATAAGGTCACCATAACCTATTGGATTAGGACCCCACCTTTATGACCTCATTTAACCTAAATTACCTCCTAAAGACCTCATCACATTGGGGGTTAGGGCTTAAAACATATGAGTTGGGGAGAGAGGGACACAATTCTGTCCATCGCACCAGGAAACAGAGAAATATGCATATGCCAGGGAGTCATGGCCAAATGAAGAAAGTAAAACAGAGACGAGGGATAGATAGGAACGCAGGGTGTGTGTGACACTCCTGAGGTTATGATTGATCAGAGGCCTGAAGGAAATGTGGGTTCCAAGGGAAGAGAATTGGAGCCAGAGGGAAGAGATTTCGAGCCAGAGAGAAGAGCAAGGGAGTGTGCCTGGTGGGTTTGAGGGGCCAGAGGGGCCAGCATGGCTGAAGGCGGCGGAGCAAAGGGAGGGACCTGGGAGATGAGGTCAGAGCTGGGGGCGGGGGAGCACATTTATTGGCCATTTAAGGACTTTGGTGCAGGAGGTTGTTGCACGGAGGGGTACCTGAAGATATGTCTTCAGCAGCTTCCTCCAGCGCTATTTCAAAAATAGACCGATGGGATCCAGGGCAGAAGCAGGGAGAGAAGCCAGGAGAGATGATGGAGCCCTGGAGTCTGGTGGGGGCAGTGGAGGTGGGAGAGGGGCTCAGAGGCAGGTGCAGGTTGAGGGTAGCGCTGGCAGGGTTTGCGTGGGGATTGAGTGTTGGGAGGAAGGTCTATGCCCAGGGTTTCGGCATGAGCACCCACCGGATGGAGTTGTCGTCCATTCTTGTACCAGCCTCACAATTTTTATTACAGTGATTACGAATATGTGTTAGTATCTAATAGGGAAAACTCCCTCTTTACTCTTCCTTTCTAGATTTTTATGGATTTTTTAATTCCTCGTTATACATTTCAGAGAAAATTTATCAAGGTCTTCAAAAAATCCAGCTGGGTTTTTGATTGAGATGGTGTTGAATTTACAGTTTATTACAGGAGAAATAACATCTTTATAATGTTATTATGGTCCTGTCTAAAATAGAATGTCTCTTTTATTCAGATTATCTTTCTATATAGCAGTCCTTCGAGTTTTGGTTAATACTTAGATACTTTTAATTTTTATTGCTATTATGAATGTTATCTTTTTTATTATATTTTTTAGGTGGTTATTACTGGTGTAGAAAATTGCTATTGATTTTCATAAATTAATCTTGCATCTGGCAACTTTACTCAACTCTCAGGTATATTGATTCTTTTTGTCACTGTAGGGACCATACCATCTATAAATAGTGTTAGTTTTATCTTATAAGTCCCAACTCTTACACTGTTTGGGGTTTTTTCTGTTGTTTTTTGGGGTGTTTTTTTTTTTTTTGCCTTTTTCAAGATTTCCTTAGAGCATTGGCCGGACATCAATTAGTGGTGACCGTGGCCAACCTTGGCTTGTCCCAAATCTTAAAGAAAATGTGTCTGAGCCTTTACCGTTAAACCTAATATCATCTGTAAATAAATATATGGTTTGCAAATATAAGCTGCATCTAGTTAATAAAGTTCCCTTTGATTCTTAGCTTGCTAAGAGTTTTTGTCTATTTATTTAATTATAAATAGATGTGGATGTTTATCAAATGCCTTTTCTGTATTAGGATTTTCATATGATTTTCTCTCCTTATACTCTTACAAATAAAACCTTCTTGATACTGGTGTACTTTAAAAAAAAAAATACAGTTGGATTCAGTTACCTGACCTGACATTTGGTTTAAGATTTTGCATCTATGTTCAAAAGTGAAATGGGCACATAATTTTCTTTTTGTTTATTTGTTTGTTTTTCCAGCTGTATTGAGATATAATTAACACGTAGCATTGTGTACATTTATGAAATGATCACCCCAATAAAGTTAGTTGATACATCCATCACCTCACATAATTACCATTTTTGTTGTTATTGCGGTGAGAGCATTTAAGATCTGCTCCCCTAGCAACTTTCAAGTATACAATACAGTTTTGCTAACTGTAGTCCCCATGCTGTACATCAGATCCCCAGAACTTATTCTTTTTTTTTTTTTGGATAGTTACATTTTTTTTTTAAATTTATTTATCTATTTATTTTTGGCTGCGTTGGGTCTTCGTTGCTGCGCGCGGGCTTTCTCTAGTTGCGGCGAGCAGTGGCCTCCCTTGTTGCAGAGCACGGGCTCTAGGCGCACGGGCTTCAGTAGTTGTGGCACACGGGCTCAGTAGTTGTGGCTTGCGGGCTCTAGAGCTCAGGCTCAGTAGTTGTGGCACACGGGCTTAGTTGTTCTGCGGCATGTGGGATCTTCCCGGACCAGGGCTCGAACCCGTGTCCCATGCCTCGGCAGGCGGATTCTTAACCACTGTGCCACCAGGGAAGTCCAATTTCATTGATTTTTGCTTTTCCTGCTTCCTTTCTTCTGCTTGCTTTGGGTTTATTTTACTCTTCTATTTCTAGTTTCTTTAGGTGGAAGCTTATATTATTTATTTAAAATCTTTTCTCTCTTCTAAAATAGGCATTTATGGCTTTAAATTTACCTCTAAGTACTGTTTTAGCTGCACCCCACAAATTCTGATATATCTTTTCATATGCATCCAGTTCAAAATATTTCTGTTAGCTGCCAGGTATTTTCCTGCAGAACTTGATTTCCATTTGATGTCATTTCCCTTCATCCTGAAGTTCTTCCTTTAGCATTTCTTGTAGTTCAATTCTGCTGGCCACAAATTCTCTAGCCTTCACTTATCTGAAAATGCCTTTATTTCACCCTTCTTTTTTGAAAGATCACTGAATATAGAATTGTAGGTTAATAGATTTTTTTCTTTAAAGAATTACAGGTGTTGTTCCATTGTCCTTTGATCTCCATCATTTCACATGAGAAGTTAGCTATATTTCTTATTGCTGTTCTCCTGTAGGACCTCCCCTTCTCCAGTGGCTGCTTTTAAGATTGCCTCCTTATCTTTGGTTTCCATCAGTTTGATCATGATGTTCCTATGTGTGGTTTTCTCTTTATTTATCCTTTTTGGGTTCACTGAATTTTTTGAATCTGTGTATTGATATTTTTCAACAAATTTGGGGACATTTTGGCCATTATTTATTCAAATATTTTTTATGTCCCACTTTATCTTTCCTCTATTTCTGGTATTTTAATTACATACATATTAGGCTGCTTGATGTTGTCATTAAGACTCTATGCATGGTTTTATTAGTATTTTTTTCTCTTTGTTTTCAATTTGGATAATTCCTATTGACCTGTCTTTATGGTCACTGACCTATTTTTCTGTAGTGTCTAAACTTAAGTTCATCAAGTGAATTTTTTTTTAGATGTTGAGTTTTTTTTCAGGTTCAGAAGTTCCATTTGGTTCTTTTCTTTGTTTTTTTTTTTTATAGTTTTTACTTCTCTGCTAAGATTCCCATCTGTTCACTTTTCTTTCCCTTAATACTTTCAACATATTGGTACTAATTGTTTTAAACTTAAATGATAATTCTAATAATTTAAAAGCCTATTAATTCTGATGACTGCTTTATCTCTTGATCATTGGGTTACATTTTCCTGCTTCTCGTGTCTTTTCATTTTTTATTATATGGTGGCTACTATGGGTGGTATATTGTAGGGAATCTGGACTATATTATCTTCGTAAAAAGCCATTGAAATTTAGTTTGACAGGCACTTAAATTCCTGGCAGATCCCTTCATCTGCACAGACTTTATTTTAGGCTTTGTTAGAATAGGTTTGTTTTAACTTTGTTCTTAGTTCTAGAGCATGGAGCTTTCTCCCAAGGCATGGCCTTTCTGGGGTTTCAGCTGAATGCCTGAAGTTCATAGGGAAGTATCTCCATTCTAGATGAACCAGAACTCCCAACTTTTTTCATCATTGCATGAACTCTGATATGTCTTTTCAGGTCTCTGTCCTACTACCCCCCAACAGCTGCTCACAGCTGGGCCTTACGGAGTCTCATTCAGAACATGTGTAGCCCAGCTCTTGGCCAAAGCCCCAAGGGAAACGCCACACAGACTCCTGGGGCCCCTTCTCTGTGCAGTTCCCTCCTCTCCAGGATGCTGCTCTGCAAGTCCATCTGTCTCAGCAGCTCCAAACTCTGATCTCTGCCTCATCAGCATTTCCCCATGTCACAGAAAGTGTCCCCAGCCCATACCCAGGGTGAATGTGGAGCTCACTTCATATGTTTCCCTCCTCCCAAAGATTGTCGTCCTGTGCTGTAGTCCAAAGCCTGCTAATACTTGCCTCACATATTTCTTCCAGTTTTCAAGTTGATTGTGGTGGGAAGGTAAGTCTAACATTCACTACCCCATCATGACCAAAGGCAAAAGTCTAAGCAGTTATGTTTTTTTAATTGAGGTATAACTTACATACAATACAATGCACAGATGTTAAATGTTCAGTTCAGTAAATTTTGACAACTGTATACACCCTTTTAACCACCACCTGCTGTACTGCTTTCGAATGCCATGCATTACTGTTACTTGTCCTATAATTTCATGTAAGTGGAATCATAAAGTATGAACTCTTTTATCTCTGCTTTTTTTCTGAGCATAATTTTTGAGATGCATCCACGTTGTTGTATATATCAGTAGTTCATCCTTTCTTAAATGGAATATACTATTCTGTTATGTGAATGTGCCACAGTTCCAGTCTTCTGTTGATTGAGTAGTTTCCAGTTTGGGACTGTTATGAATAAAGCTACTATAAATATTCTTGTACAGGTCTGTCTGTGGACGTATGTCTTCATCTGTCCTAGGTAAATAGGTTATAAGGTTGATGTATGTTTGACTTTATAAGAATCTGCCAAGCAGTTCTCCAAAATGGTTACACCATTTTACACTTCCACCGACAATATATTATATGAGAGTTCCAGTTGCTCCACATCTTCACCAACATTTGGTGTTGTCATTGTTTTTGAAATGATAGATCCTTGGGTATGTTGCATTGGAATATCTGCATTTCTTTGACAATGAATGCTGTCAAGCATCTTTTCCTCTGCTTATGGACCATTTGTATCTCTTCTTTTGTGAAATGGTCTAGTCTTTTGCCTATTTAAAAAATTGAGTTATTAGTTTTATTTCTGTTGATTTGCAGGAGTGCTTTCTATATTCTGGAAATGAGTCTTTGTCAGATATGCGTACTGCAGATATATTTTCCAGTCTATGACTTGCCTATTGAGTTTATAAATGACTTTATTGCTTTTTCTCTATGTTTGCCTGTTTTCTTTTTCATTAATTTCTACTCTTATTTTCATTATGTCCTTTCTTATAACTTTGAGTTTAATTTGCTCTTATTTTTAGATTCTAGAAGCTTATATTGCTGGCTTTACACCTATCTTCTTTTCTAATAAAGGAATGTAAAGCTAAAAATTTCCTTCTAAACACAGATTTACCTGCATCCAGAAAATTATGGTATGTTGTTTTCATTATCAATTAATTCAAAATATTTCAAAATTCTCTTTGTGATTTTTCTTCTCTAACCTATGGGTTAATTAGAAGTGTGTTGTTTAGGGAATTCCCTGGCAGTCCAGTGGTTAGGACTCTGCGCTCTCACTGCCTGGGGCCTGGGTTCAATCCCCAGTCGTGGAATTAAGATCCTGCAAGCCACGCAGTGCAGCCAAAAAAAAAGAAAAAAAGTGTGTTTTTTAATTTCCAAATATTTGGGATTTTAAATATATATTATTGTTTTAGATTCCAATTTAATGTCACTGTGGTCAAAGTCTAACACGCTGCAGGGTGAACCCTGTGAGGCAGCCTCTCTGATGACCCACCCCGGGCCTGCAGAGCCTCACACACCTAGCCTGATCCGGCTGAGCCCTGTGCTGGGCCAGCTCCGTGCCAGCTCCGTGCCTGGGCCTCTACCATGAGCACTGCCTCTCAAGAGCTCTCTGCAAATTACCCAGCAGTCAGGCTCTGTTGGCTTGGTCCATCCATGCACCCATTCTGCAAGAGAGCTATTTCCTTCCTTCCTTCTCTCTAAATTTCCAGTACCTCCTCCCCCCCACCATCCTTACCCTCAAGTTGCTTCCTACTTCACAGAAGAAAATTCCCCCAGGCTCCTACCATCACAGGGCCTTGATTGCTGAGGCCGTGTTGCAGGGCTCACCCTGCAGTGGGAGCAAGCAAACAGCTGTGCAGGTAACCATGGGCTCACAGTTCCTTGGGCAAGAAGGGAGACTGGATGGTGACAGAGCAGTGGGGATGGCGCTGCCCATTTCGGTGGGAAGTTCTATAATATGTGAGCCTGCTACTCAGCAAGGGGTAGGTATTCAATGCCGTTTTGTTTACAGCTTTGTTTTGTATTATAAACTTGATATGTGCCGTACTAAAATAAATTAGGAAAATGTAAAAAGACCCACAAAAACCCATGAGTAAAAAATTAAAGATCACCTGAAATCTACCTCCCCTGCAAAAGGTAGCCATGGTTAGTTAATATTTTGATGCGTGGTTATTAAAGAAAAGATCTGGTCCCTGCCCTACAGACCCTTGAAGTCTGACCTCCTACTTAAATGTGAATAAAAGTCCCAGACCAAATGCAGCTGGACAGCAGCATGTTAGGCTGGATGAGCCAAGAGGAGCGGCCTCCCAATTCCTGGGGAAAATCGGGGCGGGGAGAGGTGCGTGGAGGAGGTGGTCCAGGAATTGGATCTTGAAGGTCGAGGTCCCCTGTGCTTGTCTTCTGTTTTTTCCCCTCCCACCTCGCCTTGTTCAGTGTCTCTCCAGGACAAGACCTGCTACCAACTCTCATCCCCATCCCACCGTGTGGCTGAGAGGGTGGCACGCTCAAGGTGAGGCCAGCGGGCAGGGCCCACTCTATGTGAGGAGCAGGGCAGCAGAGAGACCAGGAGGCACAACTCCTGAGTGTGCTGTTCCTCTATAGCCTGTACATTTGTGCAGTGCACAGCCTGGGTCACTGTACATGGTAGTCGCTCGAGGAGAGTCCCTCCACCCCTTACTTCCGCCCCTTACAGTGCGCACACTGCAGCAAGATGGGGGCGGGGCCGCATGTTCCACCCTGCTGGGTCTGTGTCCCCCTCCAGACAGCAGCGACAGTGAGCTGGAGCTGTCCACGGTGCGCCACCAGCCAGAGGGGCTGGACCAGCTGCAGGCACAAACCAAGTTCACCAAGAAGGAGCTGCAGTCCCTCTACAGGGGCTTCAAGAATGTGAGTGCCCCCCATCCCCCCAGGAGAGGCCCTGATCCCCCTGGCTTTCCTGTCCCTGGCTGCAGGATGCAGGCAGACCTTCTGGACACTTCCCATGGCACAGTGAATATCCCAGGGCCTTTATGGGGCTCATGTTTTGCGGGAGAGCTGTCTGGGGGGTGGGCCAGGTCCTAGAGTCAGTGTTCTGAAGGCACCACACCCCCTTCTGTGTGTCTCGATGCTGGTTCAGGAGAGGAACCTGCAGAGGGACCAACCTGGCATGAGGGGACTCACCACCCCCTCCCGCCGTGCCCACCCCACCAGGCTTTCCCCAGCCCGGGGCTGGTGGAGCCCAGCAGTGCCTCAGGCAGCAGGTGTCCCCCAGAGGGAGGAGAGAGCCCAGGCCCTGTGGAGTCAGGGTGTGGGAAGGGGGTGGCTGGGATTACTGAGAGGGGTGCCTTCCTGCTGCAGGAGTGCCCCACGGGCCTGGTGGATGAAGACACGTTCAAACTCATTTACTCGCAGTTCTTCCCTCAAGGAGGTGAGTCTGAGCCCAGGCCCCCAGTTCCTCCAAAGTTCCCGCTTCGCTGTGGCAGCCCTGCAGAGGGTGGGCATCCCTTTTATGGGGAGGGGACCCTCACCCACACACACCCTCCCCAGCATCCCTTGCCCGGTGCTGCCTCTATCCGGCAGGCAGTGGGGGGACTCCAGCCCAGGACTCAGCAGCAATATGCTGAGGGTGCTTGGGGTAGGGGCTCAGGTGGTCCCGACACTCCCAGCCTTGCCCTTGGTCTCCCCAGATTCCACCACCTACGCGCACTTCCTCTTCAACGCCTTCGATGCAGACGGGAACGGGGCCATCCGCTTTGAGGTAGGTCCCTGTCGACCCCTCCCACGATCCCTGGTCCTGCATCTCCCGGCCACTACGCCACCCCCTCGGGGCCGCCGGAGGCTCAGACTTGACCCTGGTGTAAACGGTCCAGTGTGTCACCCAGGGAACGAGTGGACTCTGCTTGGCTGGCCCTGGGCCTGACTGTGAAGTCAGTGAAATTTGATTTTGCTGTCTGGCCACCCTATTCTCAGCCTTTCCTTCCACTCCAGCCCTGCCAAGCCAAGGGAGCTATTAAGGCACACTGAGGCGGTAGTGACCCAACGTGAATTTGCATTTGAAAGGGGGTGAGGTTTAACTAGAGGTCTGTGCTAAGGGGATCTGGGCACCCCGCCCTGGAACTTACCCCCTTGCCCGAAAACAGGCAGAGCCTCCCAGCCCGAGCAGGCCCAGGGGTCGTCCCAGCAGCACTGTGAGCGAGCCTGCCTGGCCTCCCCCCACCAGCCGCCTGCCCCCAGGAGGGCCCTGCCTGGGTTCTGTGCGGCAGCACGTGGGCTCCACTGAGGCCCCAGCTGTGGAGCCCAGGCCCCTAAAAATAGCTGCAGGAGAAAAGCTGAAACCTCTTCGGAGAGGAAAACCTTGCTGAGAGCCAGGCTTGATCGATAACCCCGCAGCTCGGCTTCCAAGGCCAAGGGCGGCTGACAGGAAAGTGAGAGAGAAAGCCCCTGCACCAGCTGGGGTAATAATAACTCGAGATGCCTCTCAGCTTCCCTCATCGCTCCAGCTGGTCCGCTCACTGACCCTCGGCTGGGGTGGGGCAGCCCAAGACCACCGCCAGCTCTGTGACCACAGGGGCCTCACCTTCCCCGGACCACACTCTTAGTGTATTTGTGAACTTACAGTGTTTTCAGCTTTTTTGTTTTCAGTTCTGCCTGCACATGGTAAAAATCCAATCAGTACAAAGGAGTAAACAGGGAAAATTCATTTTCCTTCCCTGGTCCCACCCCTGTGGCCAGTTTCTTGTGTGTCCTTTAAGAGGTACCTGAGGCTTCTGGGAATGAAGTGTGAGAAGCAGTTGTGTGACAGACCCAACCAGGACTTTGATGATGGTTTCTCTTGTTCAGGAATCAGATGACCAGACAGCTTAGCAGGGCCCCCACATAGTGGCGGGTGTCAGGAAGGTCTCCGTCACCCTCCTGTGGTCGCCTCTCACCATGGTCCCTTTAAGGTGGTCAATGGTGGGTCTTTGTTGGGGAGGTGCTGTCAGTGGCTGAGCAGGGGGCGCTGGCGCTGACCCCCTTCTGCTAGGCACCTTCTCAGAAGGTCATGCTTCTCCGTCTTGAAATTAATTCCTCTGATTTCTTATGGGGAGGTTTGTTTACCTTGGGGACCTTCTTGTTTGTTTACTTTCGGCATCTTGATATCAATGCTCTGCTCTAGGAGGCCTTTTTCAGGAAGGGAGGAGGGCGTGTGTCTCCCAGGGACCTTCCAACGGGCAGGGCCTAATCCTGGGTGCACCATGGGTGGGGATCCCTGTGGTCAGGAAAGATCCGGAGGGGTTGGGGGGAGACACTCAGCCCTCCTCGCTACCTCAGACCAAACCTCTCAACGTGCTCTTAGAACAGAAAGTCAGGTCAGCTTATCAATATTTACAATGATCCCAATCCTTTGTGTATATTCTTGAGATAAGACAGATACATATTAATTAGAGTTTATTGATATGGTGAAATATTGTAACTTCCCTGCCCTTACCTGAAAGAGTAAGTAGATGGCAGAACAAGCAAACCTCAGCACTGGTGACTGCCCTGTCCGTTACCTGCCCCTGCAGTAACTCGCTCCCTGTGCCACTGGCCAAATGACAGCTGTGGTCAGTACCCTCGGAAAGGCCTGCAGCCCCGTGACCTAATCACCCCTGCCCCACACTGAGCCCCTGCTCTGCTCTCTGGGGTGTCCCAGCCGGTGTCGCTGAGGAGCCCCTCAGGCACAGCACAGAGCAGGGGCTGTGGATATGACGGGCTTCATACACCTCGGCATTGAGACCAAGGAGCTCCAACGAGCGACATACCCACGTGAAGCTGTGCTGTGTGCAGCTGGAAATTTAGAACCAGCAAGCACCTGGACGTGGGCTGGCTAGGCTTGGGGTCATCTGTGTGTGACTGGGGATGGGCCAGTGGTCTCGCAGGGGACATTCCGACCCACCTCTCTCCTAGCACCGTCACTATTATGCTACATACCCGCTAAGGGACACCAAGTAGGGACAGTCCTGAGCGTGGCTGACCACGAGGGCTTCTACACAGCATCTGAGGAGACTAGCTGGGAGGACAGTGGTGCCGGGGTCCCCCCATGCCCACACGGGAAGAGTGGGTCCTGTGCGGGACCCGCTCATTCCCTGGTGCCCAGCTTAGGAGTCCGAGCCTTTGCTTCCCACTGGGAAAGCCCGTCAGACCCCAGGGAAGAGGGCGTGATGTGGCTTCCGGGATGCTCTGACTCTCACTCCTTCTGTAAACCGTACACGAGCTCAGCTTCAGTGGTTAGCATTCCTCAAACGCAGGCACATAAGAAATATCACACTGTTTCTCCCTTCGTATATCTTTATTTTCTTCACTTATACACACACAGGACTTTCAGGCTCCAGTAGACTTACAGGATGTGCTTTGGAAAAACAGCAGTGACCACCCCCCAGATACACCCGAGGAAGGAACCACCTCCCTTGTTTTAGCCGATTGTCACTCTTTGTCTTCTTGTCGCCTAATAGCATCCTGTTATTGCTCCTTCCTGACTGCCCAGCTTTAGATGCTGCCCGTTGACTCTCTGCACGGGTGAGGAGTTGGGTCTTCTGCACACACACCTTTCCCATCCCCTGGCTTTCCAGAACGATGGAGTTCAGATTGGATAAGCACTCTCGGTTTACTCATGGTGTGAATTTGTTCCCCAGCTGAACCTTGCAGTGAACGGTGATTACGTTCCCCTTTCCTGCACACATTTTTATTTTGCCTTCAGTTAACTGTGGTCCCGATTTGTCATTTGCCTGGTGTCTGTGACCTCATCAGTAATTCAACGCCGTCCTTCTCCAGTCATCTGAATGGGCATCTCCCTAGCCTTTGACCAGCTCCATCATCCTGGTGCTGGGTGCCCTCTGGGGACCTCTTCCCCTCTCTCCTGGGTTGGGTCTCCTGGTTCTGGAATCCTTCATCTTCTTCTTCCTTGCTTTACTCTCTCTTTTCAAAAGCACGTCTTCCAGGAGTTTCCTACAAAAGAGTACGTGGGAGGCAATTTCTGAGCCCTTGGATGCCCGGAAGTGACTTCGTTCCGTTCTCACTCTTGCTTGATCTGTTGTGTGGGACCAGAGCTACGGCGGAAGCCGTCCTGCTGATCCCCGACCCTGTGTACAGGACCTGATCTTGTTATTGTTGTTGTTGTTTCTGTTTGGTTTTGTTTTTCTCTCTGGAAGCTTGTAGGATCCTGTCCTTGCACCCGTTTTCCGAAGTGTCTCGTGATGTATGCCTGCAGGCCACACTGTGGGCTGTTTCCCCGCATCGTTAGGTCCTCGGCAGGACCTGAACACTCACAGCCTTCCCCTTCATTGCCTCTTGGACACGCTTCCCTCCATTTCCTCCGGCTCTTCCTGGAACTCCAGCTGGTCAAGTTTCGGTCCCTCTGGAGTGGACCTCTCATTATCCGCTTTTCTCTCCTATTTTCCAGCTCTGCCTTTTCACACTGCTTTATGGAAGATTCCACGTGCTTTTCCAGCTTCTTCTGAGTCTGTCATTTTGCTTTCTCATTTTTAATTCCCAAGAGCTCTCTCTTGTCCCCAAGTATTCCTTCTTTATAGCACCCTATTCTTATTGTAGGGATGCCAGATATCTAATCTCTGAATCTAATAGTTTATGTTAAGTATTTTTTTCTCCTGGAATAATTTTTTGTTTCTTCCAAACTGCTTTTCTCTGTTTCCCTTAGTCTTCATTTCTCATGATACAGGCTTCCTCTAATCCAGAAAATCTAAAATTTGAGTGGGGGGAATTCCCTGGCTGTCCAGTGGTTAGGGCTCAGCACTTTCACTGCTGGGGCCTGGGTTCGATCCCTGGTCAGGGAACTAAGATCCCGCAAGCCACGTGGCATGGCCAAAAAAAGAAAAAATAAAATTCGAGTGGGACCAAGCCCCTTGGTGCAAAGCCCTGTCCCTCCACAGTCCGCTTGTCCTCCATTCCCCCCCATAGACTGCCCTTCTCTGCTCCCCTTCTTTCGGAGCAGCCTGAGAGGACCCCATGGGGCAGGGAGGGCTCAACCTGCAAACCGTCCGGAAGGGGCAGGAAAGACTTGCTTTCTACCAACTGTTATAACAAAACAGTTGAAGTTTTCACACGGAAGCCATTCGAACGTTCATTCACATTAGTAATAAACTATCTGTCACACCTGTGACTGCACACAGGTATGGCATGACCCCAGAACTGAGCACTGTTAGTTTAGTTTTTAAGCTGTAAGTTTTCAAGCACCTGGACACGCAGACACTTGGTAAAGTGAAAATAGAGCACCCCCTTCATTAAAGGAGCACCCCGAGACCTTCTCTGTCAGTGGCAATGTATTAAATGGGTCTAAGACACCATACGTTTGAATGTCTTTATTTGAGATGATCAGTTCCAGCCACTATGCCATCCCCGCCACACGCATGCACACGCACACACACACACACACACACACTCACACTGTATTGACCTGATGGACACCATCTGCCCGCTCTGTGCTGGAGGCGCCTCACCTATATAGGCGTGAATTTCAGTGGAAGCCACACCGCGAACCGGAAATAGAATCTGAGCGCCGGATTGTCACTCCTCCCCCTCCCCTTCCTCCACAGGACTTTGTGGTCGGTCTGTCCATCCTCCTGCGAGGAACAGTCCATGAGAAACTCAAGTGGGCCTTTAACCTTTACGACATTAACAAGGACGGCTACATCACCAAAGAGGTACGGGGGTGGCTGGGGAGGCTGGCAGTGACCTGTCTGCCCCCCACCCCACTGCTCTATATCCCCAGCCTCTCTCCTCCTCTCTCCTGCTGCCCTGGCTTCCTCTCCCCCCTCCCTGGCCATAGACACAGCTCACAGCCTGGCCTTGGAGGGGACAGCGGCCAGGAACTCTCCTCCTCTCCCGGGCTCTCAGGCCTGGATACCTGGGTGCAGGGGACGTGGAGCTTTGGTGCCCCTCACCACGTGTCTCGATCCTGTTCAACAGGTGTCCTGGATCAACCTTTCTTACGGAGAGGTCCTGAGGGAGACACAAGTGGAGAAGCTGGGAGCAGGGGTGGGGAGCTGGCCTTGGCTCCCACCAATTGAGGGGGAGCAGTGTGGTCCCTTAAGGCAGGGTGCAAACGGGGGCGGGGGGGTCCCTCACCACACAGGCCCACAGTCTGGTTTCGTCTGGCCCAAACATTTTTCTGTCTCTGAAATAGTTGCTACAGTTTCAAATTCTGGAGATTGCATTAAAAATCTAGCTCCAACTGCTCTTGGAGAGTTAGAAGCTTGCGCTGGGCGGACTGGGTGAGGGTGAGCTCGCCTCTCTCCAGCTCCCACAGCCCCGCGCACTCACCCACCACTGCCCCTGAGGTGCCCCCCGCCCTTGGATGCAGCCCCTCCCCTCAGACCCTCGAACCCTCACCCCACCTCCTTACAGCCAGGCTCAGGCCAGCCCCTCCGGCCCCCCTGCAGGAGATGCTGGCCATCATGAAGTCCATCTATGACATGATGGGCCGCCACACCTACCCCATCCTGCGGGAGGACGCGCCCCTGGAGCACGTGGAGAGGTTCTTCCAGGTGAGCGCTCCAGCCCCGGGCTGCGCAGGGAAGGGCGGCCGGAAGAGGAAGGGGCTTAGGCTCTTAGGGCAGTCCTGGGCCTGCCACTCCCCTCTGTGAGCCTCCCCGCTCCCACGAGGAGGTTCAGCTTGCATCCCCCATCGGGCTGGTTGTCCGGATCCCAAGGAGCGAATTAAAGCCATCCCCGCTCACTGATCTGCCAAACTTCGTCTCAGAGCAGGCAGGGGCTCACAGATTCCAAGGTAGCCAACACCCCCCCAGCAGTGTTCTTGTGCCTTCCAAGAGCTGCCTCCCACTCCGCCAGGGACCTCTCTGCAGGAGGAGGGGGTTGGGGTGACTGCTTTGTATCCATGGGGACTGACGGAGCTAGGGCTCCGCCTCCCGCTTGCTGGGGGCCCTTTAGACAGGCCTCCATCCTGACTTCAGCTGCCCCGGCTGCCTGTCAGCAAGGTGAGGGGGTCTGACGAGCATGGGGGTGCCTTCTGGGGAGCGTGAGCCCAGGAAAGCTGCCGGAAAGTGTCTAGGGTCGGGGACAGACTGGGGAGATGCCAGAGAGGTCGGCTGCATGGTGGAGGTGGCTGGAGAGGGCACTTTATGTGGCCTGGATCCTGGGGAGGGGACAGAGGGGACGGGTTGGGGTGGAAGGAACCCACCCCCCCACCCCCTGGCACGTCCTCAGCCCTGGGTCAGGGGCTGGCCCCGGTGGGACACAGACTCACTGAGGGTGTGGCTTGAGTTGCAGAAAATGGACCGGAATCAGGACGGGGTGGTGACCATTGATGAGTTCCTGGAGACCTGTCAGAAGGTAGGCGGTGTCAGGGCTTGGGGACCCCCGTATCCCGCCCCTGCCAGCCCATAGCCCAGCTGGGCACACGTCCCTCAGCCCTGCCCTCGGTGGCTCCCCTCAGAGGGGAGAGACATGGGGCCCTCAGGACAGGGTCACACTGTGGGAAGGAGCCTGGAGCCCCCAGCATTGCTGCTGACCCTCCTCTGCAGAGCGCCTTCAGTGGGCAGGACGCTGGGCCTCCACTGGCCTCAGCCATCGGCCTCATCCCCCGGGCGGCCCCTCGGTGGCCCCCGGCCTCCATCTGAGTGCTCAGCCGGGGGTGGGGCGGCTTGGTCCATCAGTGAGTTAACAGCTCCCAGACAGCCTGACCATCAGGCCATGGGGCTGGAGACAGGCTGTGCCTGACAGCTCCCCCTTCACCCAGTGAGACAGGCAGAGCCCCTGGAGGGTTCCGTGCCCCTGATGAGAATCTGCTCACGGTGACGTTGGATTTGGGCCCTGCTAGCCCGGAGCTGACCGGGCCTCTCGTCCTCTCTCCCCGTGCAGGACGAGAGCATCATGAGCTCCATGCAGCTGTTCGAGAACGTCATCTAGGACGCGTGGGGGGGGAGGGGTGTCCCTGAGTGGCTGTTACCACCTCTGCCCCAAAGATGCCACCAGGAGCAGCCTCCAGGAGAAGCTTGTTTCTAATGTATTTGCACAAAGTGAATAGTTTGCTGCAGACACACACACACACACACACACACACACGCACACACATGCACATCCTTCCTCTGGGCTCGCAGGTGCGGGGGGACAAAGGTTAGGGAGGGGCGGAGTCTGGCTGGGACCTGGGTCCAGGTGACGAGAGCCACACAGCTCCCACCAGCCCCCTCCCAGGCCTCCGGGTGGGCAGCTGAAAGAGCGGTGTCTTCAGGCCACTGGCCGCTGGGTGTTGCCTCCCCTGCCAAGGAGGGTCCAGTCTCCAGAGCAAAGGCTGCTCCCGTGGGAGCCCACTCGCCCCTCCTTTCTGCCACCCTTCTTTCCCACCACACAGGGGCCAGGCTCCGGAGGCTGCTCTGGCCTTCTTGTTCCCCAAGCCACGCCCTGCCCACTGACTACACTTCCAGGATGGCCCTGACCCCAGGACCCCGGAGGGGCAGCTGGGGGTCAAGGGAGTTCAGACTAGGAAAGAGGTGGTAATTAGACAGAGGCAGCTGCTTCCTGGAAACGTTTCCCTGGGTCCCAGGACGCCTGCCAGCCCACTGAGCTGGTGGGAGCCCCGGTGGTGAGGGACCAGTGGGCTCTGTTCTCCTCCACCCCAGGAAGGGGGCTTTCTAGCTGGGGATGGGGTCTCTTGGTGGGGAATCTGAGGGGAACTGTCTGCCAACTCCACCTCCCCTCCCCCAGGCTGGCTCAGTGGGGATGCAGCAGGGGGTCTGCCCACACCCCTCAGGCACCCAGGTCATCGTGGGTCCTGAGGAGAGGTCACATGGCTCAGGGCCTGACCCCCAGGGAGCCCTGGTGGGCAGAGCAGGCCTGGGAAGGGACTTCTCCCTCCCTCTTTCCTGTTGGCCCCCGTCTCCCTGAGCCCAGCAGCCTGGATGAACCCCCTCTTCCTGGTTAGGGTCCTGGAGCCTTGTAGCCGTCCCTCCACACAGACTCACCCCAACCCCATACAAAAAGCACAAACGCCCCCAGCAGCTCAGGCCGCAGCCCACAAGGGGAGCCCAGGCCCTCCTGCTGGGCTGAGGGCTGGGTGCCACCGGCCCCCATCAGGTGGCCCCAGGGTTCTGTGGAGAGTCAGTTCTGTGCCTCAGAGCAGTGGGGGGGCTTGAAGCCCACCCCCCGCCCAGCCCAGCTCACCAACGTTCAAAAGCACAAACCCTGGGGATTCTGCTTGGCTGGGTTCTGCTCTGAGGATGGAGGCTGGCGTCAGCCTGAAGCCAGCGCCAACAATGAGGGCCAAGGGGCCAGAGGCCGGGTGGCAGGTCAACAGAAACTTCCAGGAGAGAGAGAGAGGCTGCTCCCGCCTGCCCAGGCTGCCCTGGCAAGAAACCCAGTCCCAGGCAGCACGGAGCGTCCCAGGAACATTCCCAAAGCATACATTCCATCGGCTGCCGCCCCATCTCTGCTCAGGCCTGGCCCTAGGGTGAGCAGGGCCCTCAGAGGAAGGGCAGGGTGGCGGAGGCCGTGGAGATCGGCCTGGCTCGGCCGCAGGGACCCCTTGGCACCTACACACATGTGGTCCTCCCCCTTGGAGTTGCACTGACACCCATCTCCAGTCTGACTGGGGGCTCCCTCTCCCCTCCTCCAGGAGGGCATCAGCTTTCCCCGGCTCAGGGATATTCTCCCCCATCCCCATGCCCACCCCCTCAGCCCAGCCCTCCCAGCTGGTGTGGCTTTGCTTCTCAGGGGCCAAGGCCAGAGGAGAGGGTCACCACCATGCCCTGCCCGCCCCGGCCTTGGGCCAGACTGGCTGCACGTCCAACCCGGAGGGGTCTGGCTCCCACTCTGGGATGCGAACCGGCCGCATGTCTGCATGGCAGAAGCGTCTCCCTTGGACGCAGCCTAGGAGGGTGGTTCCTGTTCTCAGCGCCCACCAATATTCAGTCCTGTATATTTTAATAAAATAAACTTGACAAAGGAGAGGGACTCTTGTTGGCTTTATCCCGACTCTGAAATTTGGTCCAGCCCCTCCCATCCCTGCTATGAGCCATGGCTTCTGCCCAGTGCCACACTGGTAAATGTTTAACATTCCCCGAATTGTAGCGTTTGCCGATTTCCACACTCAATTTCAAGTTCCCACTGTGCCGTCAGTGAAGGCGGAGCCAAGAAGAGATGCCCGCGGTTGGGAAGCCTTTATGAGAAGCTCCAGCCCTGCAGCCTGTACACAGAGCCGCGAGGTAGGGTAACTCCTTGAGGTGCCATTTGTATTTCGTTCCCAAGTCATTTCTCTCTGCCAGTTCCAGGAAGTCATTTCTGCGTGTCCCCTTGGCTGGAGGGTGCAGGTCACAGGGCAGAAGCAGAATTTGCCTGAAGACATCTTCCTTTCCTGGGTCAGTGAGGGTTATGCTAGAGGAGGGGCAAGAAGTGAGAAGCTGAGGGGAGGAGAGGAAGGGGTCCCCCAACTCAGGGATGGGGAGACGGAGGTTCTGGGGGGTCTGCTAGTGCTTCAAGGGCCAGCCCCCAGGCCATGTGACGTCACCTCCACTGTTTGGCTGATGGGTGTGTCATCAGTAACCGGGAGGATAGATGGCGGGAGCCCCCTTCCACCACCAAACACACCGAAGGCTCCAGTCTACCAGAGCCCCAGGGCCTTGGCACAATCCAGGCAAGGGAGCCCTGACCTTGCTGCCTGGGATGGGATGTCCTGCGTTTGCATGGACTGGCCACTGTGCTGAGAACGTTTGTCGTGGTCACAGCCTGTTGGGCACAGCCAGGAAAGATGGGCTGAAAGATGTTGGGGCCCCTCAGCCATTAAAGAGTGGAGCCAGGACTTGGACCCAGGCAGGTGGCTCCAGGCCAGGTGTCAGCACTGAACTGCCCATTTCATGATGGAGCTTTCTATTTCATCTTAAGCATGTCTTTACCTGGCTGAGCCTCAGTTGCCTTATCCGTAAAATGAGCGGAAGAACAATCTCTGATAGGATTGTTCTGATGATTGATTATGATTATTTACTAGCTTCTTAATAAACATGAGCATCCTTCCTTCTTATCCCACTGAAGTTTTCATGCATTTTTTCCCCTCTCTATAGAAGGGTGATTCATATCAATAAGCCACCAGAGAAAGGACAGACCTTTCAGAAGGAGTTTCCAGGTGCTGCAAATGAATCTGTGATGGTTCCCAGTTGCCCTGGTAACCCCAAGGCCCATCTGGGGGCCAGCTGGCTAAGGCTATCCACACACCCCACCCTCCCACCACCCCTCACTGCGTGGCCGCGCTGACCTGCCCAGGGCCAGGGGCAAGAGCTGAGCATCCCATGGGCCTGGCTTGATGCCTTCATTCTCACAAACTTTACGGTATGGGAGGAGAAAAACGAGGACCAAAGACACTGAGTAAGGCAACCATACACTTCCCCACTCTGCTCTGCAGCACAGCTTTCCAGAGCAATGGCCAGTCTACGATTTAGAAGCTCCATGGGTCCTCTTCCTCCACCTCAGGTTCCCTGGAGGCAAAACCTCTGGGCCCAAGTGCTTTGCTTCCCATTGACCACCAGGGGGCGACGGTACCACACACCAGCCTTGTCACCAATTTCTTGCCCTCAGGCTCGCCCCCCCCACCCCGTACCCCGAAACCGACTTGGAAGGGAAGCTACTTGTCATTTCTTTCAAGACCTCAAAGGCATTTTCATATTCCAGCCTCATTCTCCACTTGGTTTTCCCTCAGAAAATTGTATCAAGTAACAATTCCACAGGCACACACAGAGTCCACTGAGCTGGGTCCTGGGAGTGAGGACACACTGTCAGCCCTGTTTTATTAACTAGGACACATATAACTCTCATTAGACGGCATAACTGTTACCACACGGGGCTGATTTCATGCCAGCCCAAAGCACATAAAGTGCATGTTTGGATTAGCCAGCCTAGCCTTACCTGTTAGGCTTTTTTTTTTTTTTTTTCTTTTTCCCTCTCTCTCTCTCTTTTTTTTGGCCACACAGCATGTGGGGATCTTAGTTCCCTAACTATGGATCAAACCCGTGCCTCCTGCAGTGGAAGCACGAAGTCTTAACCACTGGACCTCCACGGAAGTCCCAAGGCTTTTGAAAATCCTGAAAAGAAGCTTAAAAACCCCACCTACCCACTTGCCAGGCTCCTGTAGGGTCTAGAAGGCCAGACAGGAGACAGTGCTCTGGGCAGTGCAGGAGAAACGTCTGGGCTGTCCGAGACCCCATGGGAAGGAGGCATGTGTTACGTGTCTGTCTGGGTACATTTCCTACCTCTTCCCACCCACCAGGCAGTGACGCCCCAATGACCCTCTTCCTTGCTCCTTCCTCGTTCTGAGTTCCCAGGTCCACACGAAGGGAGGCGTCAATCCACACTTAGTAAACACCATCCACACACGGGGCACGGGCTGAGACGTGAGGAGACCACGGTGGATGAGACACGGGCTCTGCCTTCAGGATATTCAAGTCGGTGGGGACACCGATGGCCAAAAGTCCAAGGCAGGGAATTCCCTGGCGGTCCAGTGGTTAGGACTCCACGCTTTCACTGCCAGGGCCCTGGGTTCAATCCCTGGTCGGGGAACTAAGATCCCACAAGCCACGAGGCGCAGCCAAAAGAAGAAAGAAAAAAAACTCCAAGGCAGTGATTTGGCCCACGAGGGTAGCTACAGGCTGGGGGACTGAGCTGGCCGGGGAGGACTGCAGGGCACTGGGCCGTCTCATAGAATTGTGAATAAAGCAAGAGGAAACAGGCTCAGAGCCAGGAGTTGAGGAGCCCTCGTTAGTACAGTATTCGGGATGTCTGTTTACAGTGCTCGGAAGCCTTTTTTCCCTTGTCTGTCCCGCCTTCCCTCATGGACGTGGACACAGTCCAGACAGGAGCTGTGCCGCTGAGTCAGGAGGGCTCTGAGACCTCGTACGGGCCCTCCCTGAGCCAGGTTTTGTCATCCTAACATGGTCCCTTGTTCTTTTCACTGCCCCAATCAACCTTCTCCATCCCAGACAAGCCCCCAAGGCCATGGACACAGTTGCCAACCCAAAGTGGGTCCTGGGCCCCCTCCTAGCCCTCTCGCCAATTCACAGGGGCCCTGGCCCTTCGGGTTAGGGGAGCACCAGAGGCCGGCCAGCTCCGGTTTCACGTGATCAGCTATAATCGTGTGGACTTTGCCTGAACAGAGAATGTGCAGACTCTAGCTGCCTGCAGAGTGAGCTCTGTGGGGTTCAGAGACTGAAGAAGAGAGCGGGGTAGAGTCAGGGCCCAATCTGCACAGGGGGCAGTGTCTGTGGGCCGGAACCAGAACCAGCCAAGATGAGGGCAACTGGAAGAAACTACTTAGCCACTGGCCAGAGCCGCGAGGTCCTGGAGGAGCGTGTAATGGGAGTGGGCCTGGCAGGAAGGCCCGGTGTGGCCCTGGAAAGGATTCAGGGCCTCCTGAGCAGGCACCTGATCATGGCCCTTTCTTGGGTGGTGGCACCAGCCGTGGAACCATCCGACCCACAGATCTCCCCCGACAGCTGCCCCGACTGCCAAGGGCCGCCAGCCTTAGAACCGGGCTCCCTGCCAACTGCAGTGTGCTTTTTTGTTCCGTCTGTTCCTCTAGCAGGAAAGCCCACCTTCCCTCTAACTCTCCTGCCCCATCCCTACCTGTCTTTGCTCTTACACCGCGACCCGGGCCTAGGGCTCCCTCTGTTCAGCTCTCTTGGCTGGCTTTGCACATTATTGAACCCCTGTGGTTGCAGGATCTATGTCTGCCCATCCCCCTGCCTGGCATGGCCTCCTCCATTCCCCTGGCAAGAAAAGGCCTTTGGGATCTTCTCTCCCACCAGTGTGGGCGCCATGGGGGCCATGAGGAAGGTCAGCTGATTGGACATCAGTCCTCTGCCTCCGCAGCGTCCTCCCTCTTCTCCTGGCAGCGCCGGAGGATCCCTCTTCCACTCTATCCGTGCAGCCCTGGGGTCCACCCGACCTCCAAGACCAGGCCCAGGTCAACTGGTGCATTACCCACCCCCCTACTCCCCTGTCACAGTGGCTGGTTGGGGGGCGGGCAGCCAACCTGATTGCAGCTGATGAGGCCCAGGGAGACCTGTGCTGGGAATGCCGGGGAAGGACGCTGCTCCCTCACTATCTGAAGCTGAGGGGTGAGTCCTGGAGCTGTTGCTGCCATTTTGCCACTATGAGGAGCCATGGGAGTGAAGCCAGTGCAGAAGATGGTCTGATTGAGGGGTGCAGAGAAAGAAAACAAGACTGGGGGCTTAGGGGGAGGGGGTCAGCCCTTGAGCTCAAAATCAAACTGTACCTTAAGCAACCCCCCACTCCCCAGTCTCTAGATTCTTCAGTCATAAGAGTCACTAAGAGGATTCCCCCTCCCCCCGAAGCCAGTTAAAACTGGGTTGACTGGCAGTTTCAGCTGAAAAATTCTCGACTGCTGCGGCCACTAACGTCAGGATGTGGGTGGTGAACGCGCTTTGCAGACTCCAGTGTGCCCTGAAGGAAGGGGGGCCAGGGGCCAGCACGCCCAGCGCTACCTCCCCTGCCTGGCTGTGGACATCTTGCAAGCATTCCCCCCCTGGAGCCCCCCCCCGCCAAGACGGGCACCCAAGATGGGTGGCACAGGGGGAGGGGATTGATCAGTAAGGCTGCTGCACTGAAGGTCATAGGGAAGGAGGTCACGGCGACAGCCGGGGGGGGGGGGCAGTGGGGGAGGTGGGGGTGTGGATGTCTCAGGCCCTGAGCCTGCAGGGCCAAGGGCCAGCTCTCAACGGCACCAGGGTCAAAATCTCTTTGAAACAACTCTGCTGGCTGGCAGTGTAGGGCGCCTCAGGGGGCCTGAGCAACATTCTCCTAGCACCAACAAGACAATTCCTTAAAAGATAACATTCCTTCTCGATCTTGTAAGGGGCCACGATGACGCTTAGGTCTGGACTGTGTAAACTGTCAATAATGTGTCATTTAATGTCCAGCCCTCTGTCTCAAAAAACTGATATAACTATGCCTTGACTTCTAATGAGTGGAACAGTTCTCAGAGCTCTCTGAGATGCTGTTCCCAGGTTATAATCCTCCATTTGGCTCGAATAAAATTTTTCATTTCTTTCTTAGATCGACTAATTTTTTCATTGACATGCATGACGTAGCCGGCAGGATATCAGAGACACCTGCCAGAGGGCACCTGGAGTTTACCCGGAACCAGAACCAGCATGGCCCATTGAGCCCCACCGGCTTCTCGGTACTCCTCAGGTGTTCCGGGGAGTTCTCCTGATATCCGGCTCTCATTGTTTGAGTGATGATCCTGAAAATTTTGAGCTGCTTCGCTTAAGACTTGGAGTCTTAAGGGGCACCCGTGCATTTCTTAGGCAGGACCTAGGGGGTTTGGGTAAGAGGCCCAGGGAAACATAGGTGGCTTTTTGTTAAAATTGGCTTAAATCGGAAAAAAAAAAAGGAGTTGATATATGGTCTGAACAAAACTTTTGCTACTGAAATGAGAGGCTGAATTATTCAGCTCTGAAGAATAAGGGAGACCCAGTCAAACCTTAAGTAAATACTGCTCGTCCGGGCGGCGAGACAGAGGCTGGTAACCTAGCACTCCGAGCACCCCTGACGGTTTTAGGCTGTCACACTGTTACTGAATTAAGTCGTATGGACCCTGTTCGGGCCCTAGCCTGGCCGAGGCTCTCTGCCTCTGCAGGGGAGGGTTCTTTTTCCCTTAGGGTTCAAGTAGGCAAATAACGAAACCGAAGCTGAGATGGACACAGCACAAGCTGCATTCAGTGGCCAAAGACTGGAGAAGCAGGAGCTAAGTTCATAGATCAACTTCTCGACCACCTGGTGAGAGGGGTTTAATTTTAAAAAATAAAGCAAAGGGAGGAAGAATGAGGCTAATGATGGGGAGGCGTATCCATTAGTCTACTGGGGAAGGGGCAGTGATTTTTCCACCCCCTTTTTAGCCTTTTTTGGTCCAGGTGTGTCATTTAATATGCTAAAGTAGTGAAATCAACATGTAATGAGACTCGGGGTGTGTTGGAGGTCAGATTCATCACCATCTTGCTCCCAGCTGGTTCCATCTGGGGTTTGTTTGTTTGTAGCTTCCTTTCTTATCTCTGGACCCTTTAACTTAAAGGTTGACATTAACTCCGGCTAAAGGTGGGGTTGGCAGGTTTGAGCAAAGACCTGGAGCAGCTCTGGCAGCACCAGGGAGAAACCAGGCCATGTAAAAGTGTCCAACTGACCCAAGGGTAACTCCTCAGCACACATGCAATCCACCACACTGTCCTCAGAAAGTTGTTCAGATCGTAACTCATATCTGAATTAGGCTGCAAAATTAATACTGGGAAATTGTGCCTCAAAGGCCAGACAGCTTTCATGCAAACAGCCACCTGTGGGAATACCAGCTGGATTTATATATACTTGCAAGTACTTAATTGGGAACTAAAGGAAATCGGGCCCTAAAATGGCCAAGATGGGGTTCTTTGGGCACTCCAGAACAATTTTGAGTGCACAGTTAAAGCCGGCAGCCTTCTGGATCTGCGCCTGCAGGGTCTACTGGAAACAACAGTGGTAAGTGTTTTTCACTTTTCTAAAATTAGGTTAGCAAGGAAAAATATTTGTAGGGCTAGCCCCTTGGATCCTTTGAAGGGGAGAAACATCTAAATTGCTGAAATTTTAGGGAGCTCTCATCTTAAATTATTGTACCTTTTAAAATTGGCATGCAGAAGCCCCGAAAGGCCTCAAAATTCCAAAATAGCCTCATTGAAAGACTTGTACAGGCTAATCAAAGATTAATGATATAAAAGGTACCTAAAACTCTACTGCTCCCCTCTATCTTCCTTTATTGGAGTACTCAATCTTCTGTCTGAATTGCCTTTCCACTCAGAAGACCCTATTAAATCATTACATTTAGAAATGCAACCACCTGAGGCTGTAGGCAAATCTCTTCAGATCAAAGGCCGAACCAGGGGCCACAGTTAGTTTAAAGAACTTCTTACACCCAGGGAGGATCCACAAAAGTGTTTGTAAATGGATTACCAAAATGAGAGGCCACAGGTCTGAATAAACTGACCATAGCTGAAGTTTAGAGCCTAATAGGAATTTTTTTTGAGGGAGAGGAGGCTTTTCCCTTAAGCTAAATGAGGGAAAGTAAAACATTCCAGCATAGGTGAATGGGTATGTCGGTCCTTTGCTATCATTGAGGAGGCCACCCAATTCTTTGAGGAATTAAAAACAACTATCCTTGTTTTACAAGTCTAGTCTTTACAGGACCAGAGGTCTGGCTCCAGAAATAATCCAAAGCCCACCAATTCTTGTATCACACTGAAGAAAGAAATTCTATAGAAGGTATATGTTTCTAGAGGTTATAAAATACATTCATAAGTGCCAGTCAGGAAATCCTGATATGACAAACAGTTCATAATTACTTCTTGGTTTTCTCTAGAGGTTAAGGTTTTAAGGTTAAGAATTATAACACATGTAATAAAGCTACTAAAATAATCAGGGAAACATTTCAATATGCAAGGAAAATGCGAGGCGTGTTTTCAGTGGAAGGAGAGTATAAAGAATGGAAATGCATTTTGTTCTGAGTTGTTGTTCCTGGGTTATAATCCTCAATTTGGCTCAAATAAAATTTTCCATTTCTTTCTTAGATCAACTGATCGTTTTTTCATTGACAGATGAGTAGGAGTGAGTTAGGTAAAGGGTTGGAAAGGTGGGGAGACAGCCCTGCCCAGAATCAGGGGCTGGGTTGTTGAGGCCAGAGCCCAGATCATGGGCGCCAAAGCGGGTGAAATGGGGAGGGCAGCAGGACCAGGACGGAGACGCAGGCAGGGGGCAAGTTCCCCTGAAGGCTTCGGCCTAGTCCTGAGAACAGCAGGAAGCCACTGATAAGGGTACTGTCACATGAGTGTTTTGAAAATCCCCCTCTGAGTGAAACTGGACACCAGATTGGAGGAGGCCGAGTGGATGCAGGGAACCGTCGAGGGGGCTGATGTGGTCTGTTATCGCTGCAGAGCTGTCGTGGATTATCATTACATCCCATAGTGATTCTGGTTCAAGGTCTCTTGTGCACTTGCAATCAGACAGTGGCTGGGGAAGGGGTCATCTGATAGCTGCAGCGTTCATGGCAAATCAGGGTGGGAAGTCACCACGTCAGACACTAGGACTGTGGAGCCTGTCCATACCCTCTTCTCAGATAACTACTCTCCTTTCGAGAAACAGCTCTGGCTTGCTCTTGGGCTTTGGTAGAGACTGAACACCTAGCCATGGGCTATCAAGTGGCCATGAGGCCTGAGCTTTCCGGAGCAACCAAGGTGTTGTCGGACCCCCTACCCAGAAGGTTGGACGTGCGGCAGCAATCTGTCATCAGTGGAAGCAGTAGAGAAGAGGCTGAGCTCCAGCAGGTGTGAGAGGTACAATTAAGTTATAGGAGAAGGTGGCTCAGGTTCCTTTGAACCAACTCCAGTCACGCTGCCTCCTCTGCCTCAACCCATGACTGAGGCTTCCTGGGATATTCTTTAGGATCAGTTTACTGAGGATGCAAAGACTAAGCACAATTTAAAGATGGGTCTGCATGATATGATGCTGACACCTCCCAAAAGTTATAAGCTGCAGCATGACCATTTCATTCAAGAATGACCCTGAAGGTCAATGGTAAAGAAAAATCCTCCCTGTGGATAGAACTTGGGCAGCCTATTTGATTTTCTGGAGCAGTAGATTAGCAGAAGTTTGAATCTACTGGCCATTGATTCATGATCAGTTGCTAATGGTTTGGCTTCATGGTCAAGGACTTGGATGGAACAGGAATGGAAGATTGGAGAATTAGTCAGGGTTCACCAGAGAATAGAACCAACATACGTACATAGATAGATAGATAGATAGATAGATAGATAGATAGATAGATAGATAGATAGATAATTTTAAGAAACTGGCTTATGTGATAGTGAAGGCTTTGCGTGTCCAAACTCTAATGGGGTAGGTTAGCAGGCTGGAGATTCTGGGAAGAGTTGCAGCTTGAGTTGAAAGGCCATCTGCCAGCAAAATTCCTTTTTTGCTTGGGGGAGGTCAGTCTTTGTTCTATTAAGGCATTCAACTGATTGGGCACGGCCCACCCACATTATGGAGGGCAATGTGCTTCGCTCAGAGCCCACTGATTTAAATGTCAATTTCATCCAAAAGACACCCTCACAGAAACATCCAGAATAATATTTGACCAGATTTCTGGGCACCATGGCCAAGCCAAGTTGACACATAAAGTTAATCATCACAATCAGTAACAAGAAAGTCTGGAGAAGTATGTGGATGGACCTCTCTGAATGGGTACTTACTGTGAAGATAGTGATGTCCATGTGAACGCCCACCAAAAGGCATCCACTGCAGAGGAGAAACTTAGTAATCAGGTGGACAAAATGATGTACTCTACAGATCTTCCTACCCACCCTAGTGCTTGTTCAATGGGCCCATGAACTAAGTGGCCAGGATGGCAGGAATGGAGCCCATGCGTGGTCTCAGCAGCATGGACTTCCCCTTACCAAGGCTGACCTGGCTAATGCCACCGCTAAGTGCCTCATCTGCCAACAGAAGAAACCAGTGTGGGTCCCCGTTATGGCACCATTCCCCCCGGCACCAGCCAGCCCTCTAGGGGCAGGTTGATTACACTGGACCTTCTCCATCATGAAAGGGGCAGAGATTTGCCCTCACAGGACATATGTTAGTAGTGAAGTTTAATGAAAAATACAGCAATAGTAAAGGTTAAGGAAAACAGTAAAGGTTAAGGAAAACCTACAGCAACCAAAAAAGGCAGGATGATTGAGGGCTCAAACCTTTAGGGAATGAAAGTTTAGGTCACTCCTCTAGGTAAAGAACCCTGACCAGCTGAGGTTCTCACTGAGGGTAGGGTAAATACAGAATGTGCAGTGATAGAAGAAAACCATCAATATCATTTATGGCCTCGTGACAAATTTCAGGAGAACTGCAGTAGCTTTGCGTATTTTCTATTTGATTGTTACATTTGGATATGTTACCCATTTGCTTCATCTCTCTCCTTCCCAATTTTACTTTACACACAAGTGTCAGAACTTAATTTTACATTTTAGGCAACAGAATATTCAGGGGGCTGTTACTAGATTTGAAGAGCATTTAATATAGACAGTCAGGACTTCCCTGGTGGCGCAGTGGTTAAGAATCCGCCTGCCAATGCAGGGGACACGGGTTCGAGCCCTGGTCTGTGAAGATCCCACATGCCGCGGAGCAACTAAGCCCGTGCACCACAACTACTGAGCCTGCGCTCTAGAGCCCGCGAGCCACAACTACTGAAGCTGGCATGCCTAGAGCCCGTGCTCCGCAACAAGAGAAGCCAGCACAATGAGAAGCCCGCGCACCACAATGAAGAGTAGCCCCTGCTCACCACAGCTAGAGAAAGCCCGTGCACAGCAACGAAGGCCCAATGCAGCCAAAAATAAAAATAAATAAATAAATAAATTTATAATATAGCCAATGATGGATACGACTCTTGGGAAAGGGTAAGAACTTCTTCATTCCTAAGAAGGTTAGCCTCGCATTTAGAGTTATTTTGTTGCTGTACAGAATCCAAATGTGTGTAAAAGGGTGTACAGGCACACCTTGGAGATATTGTGGGTTTGGTTCCAGACCACTGCAATATAGTAAATATCGTGATAAACTGAGTCACATGGATTTTTTGTTTTCCCAGTACATATAAAAGTTATGTTCCATTATACTGTAGTCTAGTAAGTATGCAATACCATTATGTCTAAAAAAACAATGTACACACGTTAATTAATAAATACTTCCTTTTTATTAACAAGTAGTATTCCATGGTATGGATGTGTCACATTGTGTTTAACCTATCGTAAAACCTTTTGTTTGTCTCCATGTTTTTAGCTATTACAAATAACACTTCTATGAACAATCATGTACAGGGATAAATGCCCAGGAGTACAATTGCTGAGCCATATTATAAGTGATGTTTAGTTTTTTAAGAAACAGCCAAACAATTTTCTAGAGTGGCTATAGCATTTTACATTCCCACCAACAATGTATAAGAGATCCAGTTATCTACATCCTCTCCAGCACTTGGGATTGTCACTATTTTTTGTTTTACCTGTTCTAGTAATCTGCAGTGATATCTCATCCTGGTCTCAATGTGCATGCCTCTAATCTCTAGTGATGATGAACATCTTTTCTTGTGATCACGTGCCATCTGAATAGCTTCTTCAGTGAAACATCTCTTCATGTCATTTACCCATTTTCTAATTAGATTGGTTTTTTCTCTGCTGATTTTTGGTGGTTCTTTATAATATCCTAGATACGAGTTCTTTGTCAGATACGTAGTTTGCAAATCTTTTCTCCCAGTTTGTTGCTTGTTCTTTCATACTCTTAGCATCCTTTTGCAGAGCAGAAGCTTTTAATTTTGATTAAGTCCACTTCATCAATCTTTTTCTTATATTATGTTTTTGGTGAACGTCTGTGAAACTTTCACCAAGATTATTGAACTAGCCTTGCATTCTTGGAATAAAGCCCACTTAGTCATGGCAGAGAATTATTTTTATATACTGCTGAATTATATTTGCTAATGCTTTGTTTCGAATCTATAAGAGATATTGGTCTGTAGTTGTCTTTTTTTTAACACTGTCTTTGTTTTTTGTTACCAGGGTAATACCAGCTTCATAAAATGAATTAAAGCATTGTTCCTACCTCTTCTATTTTCTGGAATAGATTATGTAGAAATTGGTGTTTATTCTTTAAATATTTGGTAGGATTCTCCAGTGAAATCATCTGGGACTGGATAGTACTTTTTCAGGAGTTTTTAAACTACAATTTAAATTTCCTTAATAGATATAGTGTTATTCAAATAATCTGTTTCATATTGGGTGAATTGTGATAGTCTGTATTTCAAGGAATTGGTCCATTTCACTGAGGTTGTCAAATTTATGTGTGTATACTTGTTTATAGTAGCCTCTTAGTATCTTTTTGATGACTTCGGGGTCTATAGTGATATCACCTGTTTCATTACTGATATTGGTAATTTGTGTTTTCTTCTTTTTTCCTTTGTCATTCTTGGTAGAAGTTTGTCGTTTCATTGATTGTTTCAAAGAAACATCTTTTTGTTTCATTGATTTCCTCCACTATATTTCTGGTTTCTATTACATCGATTTTTTTGCTCATTATTATTTCCGTCTTTCTGCTTGCTTTGGGTTTATTTTGCTTTTCTTTTTCTAGGAGCTAAGCTTATTGATTTGAGAATTTTCCTCTTTTCTAAAATCAGAATTTGGAGCTATAAATTTCCTTCTGAGTACTGTCTTAGCTGTGCCCCACAAATTTTGATATGTTACTTTTCATTTTCATTAAGTCAGCCTCCAGGACACCCAGGGAGGAGAGGATCCTTGTTACTGCCCAGCAGGGTGGGAGCTTCAGCTCCCCACATGGCCTCCACTGTGGAGGGTGACCTTGCTACTACCCACCAGGGAGGACAGTTCAGGCTCCCCACTTTCCCTTCTCTGATCCACCCCGCTCACCGCTCTGACATGGGGGAAGGGTTGAGGCACTTCATGACAGCCTGGCAAGGGTGAAGATCTAGGCTCCCTACTCTGCCTTGTTGGTGGGCATGGGACCACATTTTTTTTCTGTGTCGTCTGGCTGGAGTACAGCAGTTATTGTCTACATTTTCTGTTTTGCTAGGCTGTCCCTTTCCTGGTCCTTTGACTCAAGAGGAGGATTTTCTTGGGGCTTTTTGTGTCTGCACCCATTGCCATTCCCAGGCTGCCAGCTTCCAGGACCAAGTCTGGATACATGAGAAAAAAGAACCCAGAGAACTCACTGCTGCATCATCTCACTGGTGTGCAGACCCCAGGCCAGTCTGCCTTCTCATCTCCTTTTCAGAGTCTTATGTTTGTTTCGTAGAGGCTTTTAGCTGTGCTTAGCAGGAGGAATAGAAACAAGTGTTTCTCCATTATTCTGGATACAGAAGTCCTCTGGCTGCTTTTAAGATTTTCTCTTTATCACTAGTATTGAACAACTTGATTATGCTATGCCATGGTGTCGTTTTCCTCATGTGTTTTGTGCTTGGGGGTTGTTGAGATTCTTGGATAGTGGGTTTATAGTTTTCATCAAGTTTAGAAGAGTCTTGGCCATTATTTCTTCAAACATATTTTTTTCTGTTCCCCCTTCCCTCTCCTCTACTTTAGGAATACAATTACACATATATTAAGTGGTTTGGATTTTCCCCACAGCTCACTGATGGTCTTTTCATCATGTTTCAATCATATTTTACTCTATTTCATTTTGGATAGTTCCTAGTGCTATGTTTTCCCTTTTTTAAGAAAAAAAGTTTGCTGGAAACACTTCTTTGGGGGAGGGGACACCACACTTCTCAATTAAGAGAAACATTTTTACAGTCCGGAGGTCTTTTTGTTTTTAATACCTATTATGCCAAGAATTTATAGCAAATGGGTTCCAACAGCTCAGGCTCCTTTCCACGGTTCTCACAGGTGGAGAACCAATGCCTGCATTTCTCTGGGTGGAGCCGCCTGGGTTTCGGTTGAGCCCAAGTACCTTTTGCTCTGGCTGCCTTCTTTTTTCTGATCATTTTCCTTCACATGTTTCAGGAAGCTATCTCAGCTCTTAGAGTGCTTAACATGCTCAATATGTACATTAATTTTCTTGGCAAGACTCTTGCCCTTGTTTGTTTGCAACAATGCTGGCAGCATGTGGGAACACACCATAGACTCTTCCAGTTTTGCCGTGGGAACAGTGGTGGGCTTTTCTTTTTGAGCAGTGCCAATTCCCTTGATGTCAACATCACCTTTCTTGTAGATTCACATGTATGTGGCCAAAGGAACGACTCCATGTCTTCTAAAAGGCCTAGAGAACATTTATCTATCGGGAACCTCTCCTCCTTCCTTTTGTGTTGGTCATTTTGGCAAATTATCAGAAGATAGATGTGCCAGCCCAAAAGCTAGCGCTATGTTTACAAATTCACTAATCTTTTCTTCTGCAGTGTTGAGTCTACCATTAATCCATCTAGTGTATTTTTCATCTCAGATATTGCAGTTTACACCAGTAGAAGTTTGGTTTGGGTCCTTTTTTTTTTTTTTTTTAACTTCCCTGTCTCTACTTTTTCTTTTTTTAAAAAAATATTTATTTATTTTTTTGGCTGCGCCAGGTCTTATTTGCACGTGCAGGATCTTCGTTGAGGCATGCAGGATCTTTAGTTGTGGCATGTGGGCTCTTAGTTGCGGCATGCGGGATCTAGTTCCCTGACCGGGGATCGAACCTGGGTCCCCTGCATTGGGAGCATGGAGTTTTAACCACTGGACCACCGGGGAAGTCCCTCTACTTAACATTTGAACACACGGAGTACAGTTATAAAAAACTGTTATAATGTCCTTGTCGGTTAATCCTAACATCTGTCAGTTCTGAGTTGGATTAAATTGCTTTACTATTCTGAGTCATGTTTTCCTGCTTCTTTCCAAGCTGGGTAATCTTTGATTAGATATCAGATCTCGTGAAGTTTACCTTGTTGGATGCTAGATATATTTTTTAAATTTTCTATAAACATGATTGAGCTTGGTCTGTGATGTACTTAAGTTACTTGGAGACAAGTTTGATCCTTTTGTGTCTTGATTTTACGATTTGTCATGCAGGACTGGAGCATTGTTTAGTCTAGGGTTCATTATTCCCCATTACGGAGGCAAGATTTTTATGAGTACTCTACTCAATGTTCCACGAATTCTGTGTCTTTCCAGTCAGACTAGTGGGAAGAGGCACTGTTCCTGGCCCTGTCAATCTCTTAACACTGTTCCCTCTAATTCTTTCTGATGAATCTTTCCCTGGTCTCAGGTCGTTGCCTCACAGGCATGCACTGCTCAGCACTCTGCTGGATACTCGAGGGGGAACATCTGCAGATCTGTGTTCCCTTTCTGCCCAGGTCTCCTGTCTAGTACTCTGTCCTGTAAACTCTAGCTTCCTTGGTCTCACCAGGCCCTCAGCTCCATTGCTGCAACTTATGGGGAATGCTGGCTTCACCTCAGTTCCCCCTCTCTGTGCCGTGGGAGAGGAAACTCTCTCAAAGCATTAATCTGGGGAACCGCAGGGCTTGTCTCATTTGTTTCATGTCTGAGATCCCTGTTCTTCATTGCCTGAGGTCCGATTTCTTGAAAACCATTGTTTTGCATATGTCGTATGAGTTTTTTGGTTGTTTCACGAAGGAGGGTAAATCCTATCCATTACTCCACCTTGTCCAGGACGGAAGTCCTCTCTCCTTGGCGTTTAGAAAGCATAGTTCCCAGACCTCTGCCTAAGTTATGTGTTCCTCTCACTGTGTTTCCCTTCAATCTCTCTGGCTGATCCTTACAGATCTCCTGACTGGGGGTTACGCCAGGCTCTCTTTAGCACGTTCCCTTGATGACTCTCACACCCCAGGTTCCATTTATGTCTCTATGCTGACCTCTATCTTCAAGCCAGACAAGAGCCGAAGCTCCAGATCCGTGTCTCCAACGGCCCACCCTGCAGAGTCCCCTTGAATGTCCCATGGGCACACTAAACACAACCCATCCAACACTAAGCTCACCATCCTCCCCCCAGACTTGCTGCCTCTCCAGAACCCGTCTCCATGAATGGCACTGCCATCTACCAGGCCAGAGACCTACGAGTCGGCCTTGCACCTCCTTCCACCTTACTCCCACCTCCTGTCATCACTGAGGGCCATCAGTTCTGCCTTCTAAACATCTCTGGACTTTCACCATCTCTGCCGCACACCAAGCCACCACTGCTCTCAGCTGCACCACTCTTAACCCAGACACCTTTCCTTGAGCAAAACTTCTCAAGTGCAAGTCTAACCACGGCACCTCCCCCCACCCCCCCCCGGCCCGGTGAGGACCTTCCAGTGGCCTCCTGTGTGCTTAGATAAGGCTCAAACTCCTTTCTGGGGCAAATAAAGCCCTTGATGATCTGCTCCTTGATTAAGTCTTGGGCTTCTTGCCCAGAGCCCCTCGTATGTCTTTATGCCTGGAGAGCTGGATTGTAACTGTTTAATTAAACCACCTCTCCACTAGAATGCCTGTTTTCTAACGATGGAGGTTATGCCTCCTACTACCCTGCGCACAGTTCCATATAGTGCATAAGAAGACAGGGCTGTAAAAGGCTGTAATTTTGCTTAAGAATGCCATCTTAAGCAAAATACTTCCGGCCGCAGGTTCCCCATATGTAAAATCGGTGCAATCACCACTCCTCTCTTCACTGATTTGGCACAATCAGTAGACAAAAAGAGCTGTCTTTGTCAACCAGCGCGCCAGAATTTGGTCTCCACGCATTTCGCTCAACCATCAGAGCAGGGCCTGGCCCAGATGCTGGGCCCGACGCGGGCGAGGCCAGCGAGGCGCCCAGGGCGCAAAATGTCAAGAAGCACCCCCTTTCGGGTTCATGCAAGCGCACGCCGCCCCGAGAGCGAGTGCCTTCGAGCATGTGGCGTCCGGGGTATCCGCCTGGCTTCGCCGGCGTCAGGTCGGCACCCACAGGCCTACTGGAACGCGAGAGAGACTACCCACCCTCGGGCGCTGGGCCCACCCCCTCGGCAACTTGGCTTCCGGCACCGAACTAGACACCCTGCTATTGGCCGTTGTCCCGTGACGTCACCAGGGAGCGCCCGCCTCTGCTGACGCCTTATTTACAGGAGCCGCGCGGCGTCCCCCGCCGCATCGTTAGAAGTTCTGGCTGGTTGCGGTCTCTGGGGCGTTGTACCTGCGCTCAGGCGCCCGGTGACCTTGGCCTCGGGCCCACGAGTCTTATCCCGACAGCACAGGGCGCCAGGTAGGTTAGGTTTAGGCCAGACGGCGGGGTGCACCGGGCCTCAGCTTTCCTCCGGGCCTCCCGCTGAGGGCAGGACTGGACTCTGGTGCCCGGCCGCTCCGACCACACGGACTGGGCGGGCGGGCCCTCTTGGGCGCCCACCGAGTGCAGGGGACGGAGCTGGGCATACAGGGAAAGTGGGGGACTGGCACAGGGGCCCAGGCGAGTGGATGGTGGGACGCGGTCCCAGGTGCAAACCTTTGTCTCGCCTGCGCCTTTGCCGCTCAATGTCCCTGCCTCTTTGCTTAGGGACCCTTTTCCAGAGTTGGGTTGAGCTCAGGCTCTGCGGCACAGTGGTTCCCGCAGGAGCAGCGGGGCCACTTTCAGGTACCTCGGCAGGTGACTTCACCTCCTTCAGCCTTAGTGCCCCTTCTGTAAAATGAGGCGCTCAGCCTGAGGGGATTGCTAGAGGGCGGAATGAGAACCTGCAAGGACCTGACATGTGGGAAGGGCAGTGGGGCCTGCGGTTCTCTGGGAGAGCAGGTGACCAGCCTTATCCCTGAGGCAGTAGCCAGCAGGAGATCAAGTTTTCAGGGCATGCAGGGTGTCGCTGGGCCTCCAGAAGATTTCCTGTTGGAGGGTCCTACTTCTCACCACCACCTCTGGGCTAAAGTGTCCAACTCCCCAAATCCCTAGGACACTTTAGCCCAAACCAAGAACTTAAGTGTCACCTGGACTTGGATTCAAGTCCCAGTTCTTTCCTGTCCTTGGGAACTTGGGCAAATCCCTTAACCTCTTCGAGCCTTAGTTTTTTCATCTGTGAAATGGGACCAACAGTCCCTACCGTCCACAGTGGTCAAGAGAATTAAATCAGCCATTGTAGGTAAAACAAAGTAAGACCTGGCATGCAGTGGGATAATAATCTTAGTGTGTGGAGTATATGAGTGCATACACTTTAGCTTGAACAGCCCCTGACAGTGGCATGGTTGGTGCTTGTGTAAGACAGGAGGGTGGGAGGTTCAAAACTCCTGGTTTTCTGGTTAAACTCATCGGCCAGCACAGCGATCAGATCAGTGACCTGGATCTAATGAGTGTTTAACTGAACGAGGCAGATGGAATCATCAGAGAACCAGGAGTCTGGGATGACCTCCACGTGCTTGAGCATAAAGGATTACTTTTATTTTTTATTTTATTTATTTATTTTTGGCTGCGTTGGGTCTTCGTTGCTGCACCCTGGCTTTCTCTAGTTGTGGCAAGCGGGGGCTTCTCGTTGCGGTGGCTTCTCTTGTTGCGGAGCACAGGCTCTAGGCACGCGGGCTTCAGTAGTTGTGGCACGTGGGCTCAAGTAGTTGTGGCCCGCAGGCCCTAGAGCGCAGGCTCAGCAGTTGTGGCGCACAGGCTTAGTTGCTCCGCGGCATGTGGGACCTTCCCGGACCAGGACTCGAACCCGTGTCCCCTGCATTGGCAGGCGGATTCTTAACCGCTGCGCCACCAGGGAATCCCTAAAGGGCTACTTTTAAAGGCAAGGAACCATGAAGAGGAGGGACTGTTGGGGTGGGGGCCAGACTCAGAAACAAAAGAAGAGAATGGGGTTTGTCTTGGCGTGGAGCCTAGAACTCAAAATGGGACCTGAGCCTTGTTGATACTTTCTAAGTGATTTGAGGAGCGAAGGCACAGCCACCCCTCCTGAGCCTGACAATCACCAAGCTTTCCCAAGTAGTGAAAAGTCAAGCCCCTGCTTCTGGCATTTGATCATTGAACAGAGAGTAGCTGAGAGCTTTCTGTGTGGCAGGCACAGTGCAAGGCACTATGGACTCAGCAGTGAAAGAGACAGCTGTGGCCCCAGAACCCAGAGGGGAGACAGCCCTGTGATGCCTGTCAGGTGTAGACCCTGCCCTCTGTCTGCAGCCTCTTTCCTAGGGCAGCCTGTACTCCAGCACAGGAGCCACTAAATAATTACTGCCTGGAGAGGCAAGCGGGGGCTGCTCCTAAAAGGCTGCGACAGCCTGGAAGGGGTTCTGGCTCGGTCATGTGAGCAGTGGAAAGCATTTTAAGTAGGAGGGTAACAGGATCAAATTGGCATTTAAAAAACTACCTGTGGCAGCTGTGAAGCCAGTTTCACCTGTGATCTCTTGCTCATGCTGGGCCCCACTCTTAACTGATTCCTAGCCCTGCTCACCTTAGCCCAGCCCACACTTCCTCAAGAAACTAGACAAAGACAGGGCCCTTGATCTACACAGCAGCAGTCCCAATTGCAGAATCCTACTTAACGGCATCCGTTGTTAACATCAGTCTCCCCTGTAGGTAGGATGGCATGGCTGAGTGTGTCTGACCTACATTGTTTGCCCGGTGCCCCAGTGGTGCCAGCTACAGCCTAAGCTTTCAGAAAGCACTGGTTGACAGAAGGCTGGAATCCCTGGGACCTAGCTCAGTGGCTGGCGTGAAGTAGTTGCTTCGCTAGAAATGTTTCATTTGAAACACGTGAAATAAGTTAAAACCTGGACCACTTCCCATGTGGTGAGCCAAGAATGGCTCATGGGGCAAAAGGACTTGGGCTGCAGCTTGAGGAGCTTTGGGAACCCCAGTGATGGTTTCGGACTCTCTCCGTCCCCTAGGACCCACTTTTTTCTCCATAGGCTCCGATGCTGGTCTCTGGTAGAAGAAGGTGGCTCACGGCTCTGCTGCAGGCTCAGCATTGGCCCTTTCAACCCTCCAGAGACATGAGATTGGTGCAGTTCCGGGCACCCCACCTGACGGGACCTCATCTGGGCCTGGAGTCAGGGAATGGTGGAGGTGTCATCAACCTCAGCGCCTTTGACCCCACACTGCCCAAGACGATGATAGAGTTCCTGGGGCAGGGAGAGGCCGCTCTCTCAGTGGCAAAGAGGTAAATCAGCAGGCAGCAGTGCCCTGCCGCAGCTACCCCGTTCCCCCTCCCTCCTCCCACCCGCCTCCTCTTTTGCAACCCAGCCTTCGTTTCTCACCTGTTCTCTTAGTGAAGAGCCTTAGAAATCTTTTTATGACAACATCCTCAGTTTACAGAGGGGGAAACCGAGGCCCAGGGAGGATGATTGACTATCCCAAGGCCACACACTTGGTGGTGGAGCCAGAATTCTACTTTGTCACACTGCCTTCCCTGGGGCACTAAGTTCCTGCTTGCCTGAGGGGCTGGAACCTGGGTTCCTAAGAAGCATCTTGGGAAGCTCATTAGGAGAGAGGACTGCAGGAGGTTCTTAAAGATGGTTCTTGGGTTTGGGCTAGGTTAGCTGGGGCCTCCCTGAAGCCAGGAGTCCTGTGGAATCTGGTCTGAAGGTGTTGATGAACAGTAAATTAAAAACCGCTTTGAGGGGACTTCCCTAGTGGTCCGGTGGTTAAGACTCCGCGCTTCCACTGCAGGGGGCGAGGGTTTGGTCCCTGGTCGGGAACTAAGAGCCCGCATGCCGCGTGGTGTGGCAAAAAAAACCCAAAAACAAAAAACCACTTTGAGGTGTCATTTTCACCTATTTAACTGACAAAAAATACAGATGTTTGACAACATACAGTGTTGGTAACAGTATTTTCCCCCTACTTTCATATTCTCGCAAGATGAGAAACTACTTCTGTGTCCCTCATTAGAGAATTGGGTGTATCTCTACTGTGCAGTAATATGCAGCCATACGAAAATGAGGAAGCTGTATACTGTTATGGTGAGATCTCTAAAATATATATATTTTTAAAAGGTATATATAATTGTGCTATCATTTGCATAAAAAAAGATGGGAGAAGAGTATGCAAAGAGTGGCTGTGAAGAGCTACGTAGGACACAGTGGTTTTCTCCAGGGCTAGAGCAGGGTGACTAGGAGAAGGTGTAGAAGAGAGACCTTTCCGTTATTCCCATTTGCTCCTTCTGAATTCTCTTACATGGGCATGTATCACCTAATGGGGGAGAGGAAATCAACACTGGATAAATACAAACAGCGCTCTGATGTCAAAGGACAGTAACTGCGCTTGATTTTCCTGCTGACTCCGATGGTTGATCTAGGAAATACATTTTAAAAACTTGTAGCTGCTGCAGGATCTCCCCAGAGTGCCCCTCTCTCCTGCTCTGGTCTCTGCAGAGCCCTGGCTGCCCAGTTGCCAGTCCTTCCACGGTCAGAAGTGACATTCCTGGCCCCAGTTACACGGCCAGACAAGGTGGTGTGCGTGGGCATGAACTACGTGGACCACTGCAAAGAGCAGAACGTGCCCGTGCCCAAGGAGCCCATCATCTTCAGCAAGTTTGCCAGCTCCATCGTGGGGCCCTACGACGAGGTCGTCCTCCCTCCCGAGAGCCAGGTTGGTGCCTCCCCACTGTCCCCCCGAGTCGCTGGGGCCCATCACACAGGTGCTCAGCCTCCAGCCTAAAGGAACCACCTGTTGCTCAGTAGTGCATTAAACAGAAACTCCAGGGGATTATACAGTAATAAGACTGCTCTCGGGGGTGAGGGGGGGAGAAGTTAATTTATATCTTTTCCTGATTACAAAAGTAATATACTTGCATTATAGAAAATTAATAAAATACAGATAAACATAAAGAAAAGTCACCCATGTTCCCACTGCCCAGGGCTTGCAACATTTATGTTTTGCTGTATATCTTCCCAGTGTTTTTCTGTTCCTGTTTCTATTTATACTGTACATATGCCTACCATTTACTTAACGTCTCCAGCAAGAACATTTTTCATGCCATTAAATATTCTCCCCTGACATTTTTTAGGTTACTGCTTAGTTTTCTATTGTATCAGTGGCCATAATTTATTCAGTAGTCCTCATATTGCTAGATAGGTTGTTTCCAGTTTTTAGCTTTTTAAAATAGTGTTGCAGTGAACCTCCTTATGGAAAAGACTTTGCACATCCATGAATGTGTGATTATTTCCTTTGAATAAACTCTTAGAATTTGAATGTCTTTGTCAGAGTGTAGGCAGGGTTTCAAAAATCAGCCAAAGTGACCTTAAGAAAAGTTGCAAAAGCAATTTATATGTCTACCAGTAGTGTATGTACCCTTACTAATACTTTCAAATTTTTAGTTTAGGAATATTTTGGAAATTACAGGAAAGTTGAAAAGAAGTACAGTGACTACCCACAGACTCTTCCCCTGGATTCACTGTTAACATTCTGCTGTATTTGCTTTTCCTCTTCCTCCCCCTGTCCCTCTTCCTCTCCTTCCCTCGTGTCCCACAGGCACACACACACTTTTTTTGGAGGGGGAGTGGGAAGAACCTTTGAAAGTAAGTTATAGACATTAAGACAGTTCACTCATAGAAACTTCAACATGCATCTCCTAAGAATAAGGACAATGGTCCTACATGACCATAATACCATTATCACAACTAAGAAAGTTAACATGAGTAATATCTAATATGCAGTCCAATTGGGAATATTCCCAATTGCCCCCAAAGATGACTTTTAATTTGGGTCCTGTTTTGTTTTCTGGTTTTGGTCCAAGATCAGTCAAGGTCATACATTGTATTTGGTTATGTCTCTTTAGTGCCTTTTATCTAGAACAGGGATCCACAGACTTTTTCTCAAAGGGCCAGTTAGTAAGTATTAGGCTTTGAGTGCCAAATAGTGTCTTTTGCAACAGTTCAGCTACGCCATTGTGAAGTATGAAAGCTGCATAGCTGGTACGTGAATGAATGAATATGGCTGTGTTCCAGGAAAATTTTGTCTACAGTAACAGACAGCAAACAAGCAATGATTTGGTCTGTGGGCCATAGCTTGCCGGCCCCTGATCTCAAGCAATTTTTCCCCCTGCCCTTTTTTATCTTTAATGACGCTTTTTGAAGAAACCAGGCAAGTTGTCTCATAGCATGTCTCACACTCTGGATTTGTCTGGTTGGTTCCTCATGATTAGATTCAGGTTAAACATTTTTGTCAAGTTCTACACAGGTGTCTTAACCTGTTCAGGCTGCTATTACAAAATACCACAGAATGGATGGCTTATACACAAGGCATTTAATTCTCACAGTTTTGGAGTCAAGGAAGTCCAAGATCAAGGTGCCAACAGATTTGGTGCCTGGTGAGGGCCCACTTCCTGGTCCATAGACGACTGTCTGTTCACTATGTCCTCACGTGGTAGAAGGGAGCTCTCTGGGATCTCTTTTTATAAGGGCACTGATCCTCTTCATGGAGGCTCTGCCTTCATGACCTAATCACCTCTCAAAGGTCTCACCTCCTAATACCATCACCTTGGGGGTTAGGTTTCAGTATATGAATTGGGGGGTGGGGGGGTGGGACACAAACATTCAGTCTGTAGCAACAGGTGTGTACTTGTATTGCATCCCACTGGGAGACTCTTGTTGGGCCCTGAAGTTTGATCCCTTAGTTTACTTGATGCTCATGTGACCTCTCCATTGTAAAGGTACATTTCACTGTGGTAATTAGTAAACAATCTGCAGGGTAGACATTGAAACCATGTGACTATCTTATTGCCTCACAATTTTTCATCCAGGGATCATCTGGTCATCCTTACCTGAATCCATTATTGCAGTAAGGGTTAGAAAAAGGTGATTTTTTCTGTCTGTCTACTTTCATTAGCTGGTACTCTGAAGAAACACTGCTTCCCTCCTTTTTTTTTTTTTTTTTTTTTCTTTTTTTAACCCATGTCCCTTTAGTATCACTGTAAATTCCTGATTTTTAGTTTTATTCAATATGTCATAGTCTATCATTTACATTCTTTTTGATACTCAAAAGGTCTCAATTTGGCCAGTGAGGGCCTTCAAGATGGCCCCCATCTATATCACTTTCTGAGTACTTCCTTGCTATGGCCAAGCTATTACAGGCTCATCTTGTACTCTCTGTCTCAGACTTGGAATTAGCCATTTCCCCAAGGAACCCAGCTCTTTTTTGTGTTTCTGGTTGTTACTGTTAGAAAGAGCAGTCAGTTTGAAAGGCTAAATTGTTATCTATTTTATAGGGCACTTTGTGGTTTACGGAAAGGGCCGAGCATGTTTTCCTTTTTGTGGCCATGTATATGTATTCCTTTTTGTGAATTGCTTATTCAAGCCTTTGGCCCACATTTATTTTGGCATGTTGATCTTTTTCTCGTTATTATTTGAGTTAGTGCGTTAGAGCATTTAGAGTAGTGCCTGGCACACAGTAGGGTTAGCTGATGTTACCTGGTATTCATCCTTTTCTGGAAGTATCAAGAGTGACTCTTAAACTCCCTACCCGGACAAACGCTGCTCTTCTGCAGCCGCTCGGAGAGCTCTGCCTGCCTCTCGGGGTGCTGCCTGCCACTGCCCAGTTGATGGGTCTGCACGTGATACCTCCCCTGCTGTTCACTCCACTCTGGCTCGAGGTCTTACAGATGGGGGCCAGTAGCCAACCCCACCGTTAAGAGGCCCTGGCCCTGAGGCGGTGTGTAGCCCCTCGGCAGAGGAGCGGGGCCCAGAGCAGGCAGCTCACTGCTCGTTTCCTGCTCTGCAGGAGGTGGACTGGGAGGTGGAGCTGGCCGTGGTCGTTGGAAAGAAGGGCAAGCACATCAAGGTGAGGTGGGAAGGGCAGTGCCGTCTGTCCCCGGCATTGGGAGGTGGTTGGCATCTACCTGCTCCTGACCCTGCCTTGCCTCTCATCCACCACCTCTGGCCACTAACATGGGACCAAGGCTTTGAGATCCTTTGTTACAGGGGTTGGTGTCATGATTTAACCTCCAATCTGGCCAAACCCCCTGCCCCCCATAGGCCACAGATGCCATGGCCCATGTGGCTGGCTTCACTGTGGCACATGACGTGAGTGCTCGTGACTGGCAAATGAGACGCAATGGAAAGCAGTGGCTGCTGGGAAAAACCTTTGACACCTTCTGCCCCCTGGGCCCTGCCTTGGTGACCAAGGACAGTGTAGCAGGTAGGTCTCTGACAGCCTACTTGGTGACTCCTCTTGCTCTTAGATACATCAGTGAAGAGAAAGCAGCTTTCCAGGAAATGGGAGTGAGGGGTTTGGCTCCACGTGGGCCCCCTATCCCCAGCTGCCCTTTCGTTGGTTGCTTATATTAGAGCAAATCTCTCAACGTGGGCCATGAGCTCTCCAGTGGGCCTCACCCTGTCCCCTCACCCCATGGAGAGCCACAGTTGCAGAGGTGGTGAATCTGCATTCATGAAGTGAATGATGAAGCACAGTGCTCTCAGGATGGGTGGGTCAGGCTTCCTCCAGCTGCCACCATCTGGGAGAGTCTTGAAGTTGGAAAGAAGCAGAGCTGGCCTTTGAGCATCACAGAGAACGGCTGTTCCAGAGCCCCCTGCACCTTCACCGTGCCCTTGCTGCTTGTAGCTGCTGCTGCCTGCCTACACAGTGGCTGGGTGAGGTCCTGTGAGAGCCAGGAAGAGAGACGGTGCTTAAGAGGGCAGAGCACAGCCATCTGGGCAGGGCCGTGTCCATGCAGTTCAGCCTCACGCCACCCCGTGCAGTCAGTCATCAGAGAAGTTAAATGGTGATCCCTGGGGGGGCGGGGGGTGTTTGTGAATGTATAAAACACCGAAAAGTTAAAAGTACTGTCTACTCGGGACAGTATTACAGGTAAGCCTTCAGGTGCGGGAGTCTTCACTACTCCTGCTTGTGCTGTTACCCTGTTGCTTTATAGATGCCAAGTCAGCCTCTGCTGTGGGTAGACATCTGTTTCTTAAGGCAGAAACAGCCATTTTTCTCTCCCCCTTGAGAGTCTGGAACATCCCCTCCTAAACCCACCCAAGGGACCACTGGCAGGCACTCTGCTCTGTGGTGGATACAGGGAGGCCTGCGGAGGCCAGTGTCCACACACAGTCCCAGGGCAGGGAGCGCCAGGAGCAAGCACAGGGAGCCCAGCAGACAGCCCTCTCACCTGGCGAGTCACAAGGCCTCCCTGTGCTTTCATTTTCCAGCTGATTATTGGGAGGGGTTTGAGGGAAAGAAGGGAGAACCCCAAAGTGTTGTTTTTGCATTTCAGATCCACACAACTTAAAGATCTGCTGCCGAGTGAACGGGGAGGTGGTCCAGAGTAGCAACACCAACCAGATGGTGTTTAAGACAGAAGAGCTAATAGCCTGGGTCTCCCAGTAAGTGGGGTGGAGCCCTGCCCCCAAACACCCACCTGGAGGCTAAACCGAGCGCTCCATGGCAGGCTGTAGCCACCTCGGCCCCTGGTCTCACCTGGCCCTTTTGCCCTAGGTTCGTCACTCTTTTCCCAGGGGACGTCATCCTGACTGGGACCCCCCCAGGTGTTGGTGTATTCAGAAAACCTCCTGTCTTTCTCAAGGTAGGTTGGCTAAATGAGGAAAGGAAGAAGGCCTGGCAGGGTGGGCTCAGACTTGAGAAATCCAGGCCTGTGTATGTGCCACACCAAAGGACTGACAGCCTCACGGCCCACTCTGTTGCAGAAGGGCGACGAAGTCCAGTGTGAGATCGAAGAACTAGGTGTCATCGTCAACAAGGTGGTGTGACGGCCTCTACCGCGGGCCGCAGACTTACGACGAGGTGGGGGCATCCATTCCCACTGAGCCCAGCACGGGGAGAGGCCCAGTGCCAGCCCCTCTGAGTAGCTCCCCTTCCAGGTAGATGGGGAGGAGATGGTGCTCTCCTCCTCAATAAACTTCTTTTTGGTTTCCTTTAGGATTTGTTTCAAGGAGTGAGAGAGATAGGGCATTCTCACACAGTGGGGAAGGAAAGAGCAAATACACACAATCACACCAAAAAGACAGACACTGCTGAGCTTGGGAAAAGAGGGCTCATCCAGGCCTCTCGTTTATCACACCGAAAGATGCAGAGAGCAAGAGATGGCAAGGGACGGTCAGACCTCAAAGATTTTATAGTCCAGCTCAGGGTTTGCAGCCCCTCCCAGTCCAGCCTTCTGGCTCCAGGGCAGTTGTGTTCTGGGGCTGAGAGGTCTCAACACCGGCTCCTCCTCGTAGTTCTAGCCACAGATGAACTGCCGGATGAACTGTTCCAGCTTTTCCTGATTGTCCCGGCTGGCAAAGGGGCGGGACAGGTGGAGCATGGGGCCTGCAGGGCTGGGCGTCTGCTGCAGCACCTGGGCCACAGAGAAGGGCTCTGAGCGCTCACCACAGGGCTGGGCCCCTCCCCTGGAAAACTGCAGTGAGACCTGTGGCCCCTTAAGCCTCAGTGTTTGAGGGCAAACGCTGCCTCTCAAAACACCCCCAGGGCCCCACCCGGGAGCAGAATGAGCCAGGGGTTTGGGAGACTGAGAGGGGCAGGAAAACTGTCCTACCTTCTCCAACTACTGTCACCACACCTATTCGTGGGAGACCCTGGGTAAATCCCAGGGTGGGTACAGCTAGGCTCCCCTGAGCAGCTCTTTCAGAGTATGGGAGTGGGAGGCAGGGGGACAGGAGGGCGGAGAGACCGGCCCCTCTCACCCCCAGGTCTCTGAAGGTCCAGACGGCACTGATGGCGAGATTTGGGTCCACACACTCTGGAGGAAAGAGAAGTGAAGGCTACGGAAGGGAGCCCCAGGGCCCAGCTCCTCTCCTGCTCTTGTCTAAGGAAGGGACAACCGAAGATTAGGGCTCAAGCTGGACCCAAAGGCCCTCTCTGGACTCCTCAGCCGGCCTTCCTGGAGTTGGGCTTTCGCTGCCCACTAGGGGGCGGCAGCCACCAGCAAAACTTCCCCGCCTCCCAGGGCCTGGGCTGGCTGCTCGGGACTCACTCACCGAAGAACCCTTCCTCCTGGGCCGTGGCCTCTAAGAACCGGAACAGCTGCTCTGCGTAGCCCGACTCTGTGGGAGAGAGAGGTCTGAGGCCTGGGGCCCCACGCAGGCAGGGCTCCCACCCTGAGCGCTCAGCCTCTCCTCAGGACGGCCACGGTCGCGCGGGCCTCACCAGTGTCTGGCAGCTGGCCCTGGTGGAGGAAGGTGGCAGCCTGCGCAAAAGCCTTGAGCAGCGGGCTGAGCAGGCGGCAGAGGAAGAGGAAGAAGTCAGGGCAGCGGGACTGCTGGCTGAGCTGGAGGGGGACAGGCCAGGGTGAGGGCAGCTCCCACTGCCTCCCTACGGCCCCCTCCCCTGATGGCTTCTCCCAGCGCACCCTGAAGTACCGGCCCTCAGCCTCCTCGAAGTCGTCGCTGTCACTGTCGGTAAAGTCCCCACTTGGTTTCCACAGCAGTTTCGCGCTCAAACGCTGCCGCCCGGTGTCGCAGGCTGGCCGGGAGCCTGGGGTCTGAGGGCCGTGGGAGCCATTGGTCCCTGTCAGGCTGGCCAAGGTTCAGCCCCAAGGTCCCCAGACCGGGCGCATGGCCAGCCAGGGAGGTGAAACCAGCACACGCAGACCTGGGGAGCCCAGGAGGATGCCCCAGGCCACACCTGACCATCACAGCTGTGGAGCCAACTTGCGGGGTGAGAGGAAGTGAGCACCCACCCTCAAGGGCCACAGCCCGTGTGGACAAGAAAGGTGGAGGGCGGGGCTTATGCAGAAACCCTCAGGTGCATTTGTCCAATCCTGTCACTATAGCTACACACGGGCCCAGGGCAGATGCGGTCTGACAAGTCCCAGGGCGGAGAGTGGCGAGGCAGGGACCAGGCTTCTCTCTCTGCTAGGCCAGGGGCTGTACGCACGCACACCCCCCCCGCCACACACACACACACATGCCAGAGGAGGAGCCCGGGCCGCTGTCACTCCGGGGGAGGCTGAAGGAGGCCAGACCCAGGCAGGGGCTTTGTCTCCAGCTGCCCTTCCTACCTCCTCGGCAACTAGGAGCCCACACTGGATGAGGCGGTCCAGCACCTCCTGACAGTAGCAGTAGGAAGACTGGCAGGGCTGGGGAGAAAGAGGCATCCATGTGGCCTCAGGAGAGCCAGGCAGGGGCCCGGCCAGAGACAGAGACCAGACCTACTGCCGCAGGACATCTTAGGGTCAGGGTTCGGGCAAGCGTGGGCCCCCTCCTACAGCCAAGAAGGGGAGGCCCAGGACCGAGCTGGGCTGGTGGGAGAGGCCTGACCTGCAGCAGCAGCAGGTCCTGCGGCAGCAAGTGCATCAGCAGCAGGATCTGGTGGTACAGCTGGTTCTGGCTCAGCAGCTCGATGCCCTGCAGCTCCCAGGGTCCCTCAGGCGGCACCCTGCCTGCCAGCAGCGCCCGCACGGCACAGGCTGGGGGAGGAGGGGCCAGACGTGAGGAAGGAAGCCATTCCCCTCACCCCTACACACATCCCACCCATCCCAGGCCCTAGGGACTCACCACCCACGGCCTCGCTCAGGAAGGCGGGCAGCAGCTCGGAGCTCAGGCGTGCCAGGTGCGTGAGGCCTGGGCCGGGCCGCAGAACCACCAGCAAGTCCCCCTGCTGGACGCGCAGCAGGGCCACGTGCGGCCGCAGCAGGCTCAGCGCGTGCTGCACCAGGCACTGCAGCTGCCCTGAGAAGCCCACGTCAAAGCCACGCAGCAGCGTCTCCTCTGTCAGCCAGGAGAACTCCCCCAGGAGCTGCGACAGGCACACGCCCTGGTGGGCAGTGAGGGGCTCAGTGGAGGGCCACGCCTCCTCCCCCAGGCCCCCACCCCGCCGTGCCCTACCTTCTGGTGCTTGAACAGCAGCAGCGTTGCCATGATGGCCGTGCTCATCACCGCCGAGCTCGCCGTGCTGGCTGGGGCCAGGGGTGCGGGGATGCCGCTCAGGGGCGGAGGCCCGGCAGCCCGGGCCCTCCGTCACCAGGCAAGCCTTCCCAGTCAAGCACACACCTCCCCGGCAGCAGCCACGTACACACCCCCATACGACTCCACCCCTGGGAAGGCTTGGTCTTCGGGTGCCACCCTCCCCAGTGGAGAAGTGGCATGTATCAAATACATGCTGAGAGCCAGGCTGGGAGCTCAGGGACCTTCCCTGCCTCTTGCAGGTCTACTACCCACCAACCCCCAGTCTCTGCCACAGAAGGGACATTTGAGAAGATGGTGATAACAGTGCTGTTAAGAGCCCCCTCTGTGCCAAGCACTGTGTTACGCCCCTTACATACATTGTTCAGTTCAGCTAATGTCACCTCAAGAGAGTGGAGTGATGCGCCTGAGGCCGGGCTGGGCGGCCGCCTGTGTGCTCTCACTTAGTGGCCCCAATCACGTTCTCCCTGACTGACCCCCTCCTCAGGGGCAGGGGAAGGTGTTCCACTCTTCTTCACATGTCCCAAGTGGGCCATGCAAGAGGGGGCAGGTACAGAAACCCACCTGGAAAGGAGGGCCCTGACGACTGGCCAACTCTGAGAACAGTGTTCAGGAGCCTCCCTCAAAGGCCAGACCGAGGTTCCCCTCACCATTCAGGACGTGACGGCTCAGCCTCCTGACCAACAGCTGGTCCTCTTCCTTGAGGGCCAGAAGGGGCCCAGTTACTGGGGTCCACTCCTGCTCCTTCTCAGTGTCGGGGACGACGGTACTGGGATAGAGACACAGATCACAAGATGAAGGGACCAAACCTAAAAACAATCATGGGGGAGCTCAGAGCTTTCTCAAAGGTGACGGTGTTTCCCATCCCCGAAAGAGGTGGCTTGTGTAACCCTAGTCCTTTCCAGGCCTGTGTGCTGTAACCCGCACTCAACTTACAGGAAAGGAGGGGTGCCTGGCATGGTCTGAGATGACCCAAAGTTATTTGGTGGGGGAAGGCTGGAGCTGGTGATGTGTTTGTGGTTCTGGGAGGAGAGGGTGCCAGCTCACAAGCCAGGGCCTAAGAGCTGCCTGCCTTGCCCCTGAGACCCTCATCTTCCTCTGCCCTTACCACTGGCCCAGCACGATGGGCTGCAGCAGCTGCTCCAGGGTCTGCCTGCTGCCCCAGCAGCTTCTGGCGTTGATGATGTATTCCTGCCCAGGACAAGGCTCTTAGGTGGTCTGCCCTGGCCCACCAGGACACCTGCATACAGCCCATCTGAAGTAGGTAATGCTATCCCTGAAGTGGCCTTGAGGGCCAGGCCGCCAGAAGCCCTAGACAGACCCCAGGTACTCCCAGCCTTGCCCAATGGGGTCCATACGTGCAGGGAGAAGGGCTGGGCCAGATGCACACGGACGCAGGCTCGGCGGCTGCAGCCCCAGCCTCGCAGGCTCCGCAGGACAGCCAGAGCTCCGGTCCACAGCCCCAGTGGGGCCGAGGCCTGCAGGGAGAAAGGGGCTAGGGGAGCCGGCTTGCCTGGGGCACGCTTTCTGCTCAAATTCATCTTGGGCCCAAACTGGTATATGACCATGACCTCTCCAAGCTCATTTTCTCACCTGTGGAACAGGAGAAATCCCTCCCTAGCAAGGTCTTTTGAGTATGAAATGAGAGGATGACTGTAACAGCCTTAGCAGGTGCCACAGGATAACGACCGTAGGGCTGAAATTCCTTTGCACTCCCCCCTTAGCCAAGCCCTGAGGGGAACTCAGCCACAGACACAATATTGTGCCTCCTCTCTGGAGACGGTGTCCACTTGGGTACCCAGGGCAGGAGGGTCTCACGTGGTATGTGTCACGGGGTGCATCTGGAACCAGGTCGTAGGTGATGGCCACTGGCACCAGCATAGCATCTGGGACGACGCCCACCTGGACCACCTGCACCACCAGTCCTAGCCAGGTCTGACCCAGGGCTGACAGCCGAGGCCCCTGAGCCCCAGGGGGCTCCTCCAGGAAGATGAGCAGGGGCTGCCCGCTGACCAGCAGCTGCTCCACAGCCTGGAAGTGGGTGGGGGGAGGCAGGTGTCAAAGCCAGAACGGCAACAGGCCCCCGTACCCTGGCCTGGCCCCATAAACAACCACTGGGCACAGCACTCACCGCATGGACTACAGCCCTTGCAAGGACCCCCTCAGAGCTGTCCAGGGAGAGGCTGGCCTCGGGGGGCAGGAAAAGTCCCCCAAGTTTCTTCAGCAGAGCTCTGTGGGGCACAGGGCAGATGAGGGAAGGCGCTCAGGAGATGGGACCAAGCAGGAGGCTAGTGAGAGCCTTGGTCCACACAGGGCCAGCCTGGGTCCTGCCTGAACACTCTGAGGCCAGGCATGGCCCTAGAGCCCACAGCTGACCCTCCATCTGAGCCCCAGAGGCTGGGGTGGCACAAAGTTGAGAGCAGAGGGGCCAGGAAGAGGGCCTCCGGGGAGCTGCTGCCAGAATACTGCCTGACATCCCCACACACCCCTGTCCCGGCCTGGGGACCTCTCCCTTGTATGTCTAAGGGCACAAGACTTTTACCTGAGGATTGGGGAACAGGTGCGGGGATCCCAAGCCACACGGAGCACGCCCAGGCCCTGGGAGAGCAGCACAAAGGGCAGTAGGATCCCATCCAGGAGTGACTTGTGGGTAGAGAGGAGGACGAGCGGCGAGCCCTGCTCCAGGGAGAGCCAAAGGGAAGTGCCAATCCGCCCCCCACCCTGAAGATGCAGGGAGCCGAAAGCTAGCGCCTCCAGACCCAGGGCAGCCCCAGAGGGAGGGAGGGAGGGAGGGTTCAGCTGAGCATTCTTCCTCTGAGCACATCTCCCAAAAGCAGAGGAGCTCTGTCAACAGCTTTTAAGGTAATGCATTGACGTAATGGTTGTTAAGACCATGATGAAAAGCCGTTAGAGGAAGCCTCGTGGGAGCACGACCGTGAGACACAAAGAGAAGGTCGTCAAAGAGCACTGGATTTTTCCCACCAGCTGATGGGGCTGGTCCCGACTCAGGGCTTGGCCTAGCCTCTGCTCCTCTGTCCCCGCCATCCCATCCCCGTCCCAATGGAGGGTGGGCCTTACTGCCTGGGCGGCCTTGTGGACCATCTTCATCTGGCCCTTGTGCAGCTGTACGTTCAGGAAGAAGCAGTTCAGGATCCGCAGCAGTGCCCAGCTGAACAGCCTGGAGAGCAGCACCCAGTCTGAGGCATGGCAGGGCGTGGCCCACGAGGCAGCCCACGGCAGCCCAGAGGGCCGGCCAGAACTCCTCTACAGTGGGCACTACTACTGTCCCCACTTTACAGAAGAGGAAAGTGAGGTTCAGAGAGGTCACAGAAGCTGCTGGGTGAGAGAGAAAGCTAAGTGCGGTGCTGGGACTAGCAGGCGGGCCTCACAGCAGAGCCTGCGCCGGCAAGTGCTGCCATCTCCCAACACAACCTCATGGCGCAGCTGCCTCCTATCAGCCTCCGAGCATCTCCCTGCCTCCATTTACCCCAAAGGAGACCACAGAACCAAGACTCTCTCCAGGCATAACCCGGCCTTGTCTCTGCAAACTGCTGGGAAAAGTGAACTAAAAAGGGAGGAGTTAATGATACAAGAAGGAAAGGGGATAACTGAAGGGGCAAAATCTCTGGGGAGGGGTTGTCCAGAGGCCCAATGTGGGGACTGGCTTTAGATGAGGACAGAAGCGTAGACGCAGGCAGCATGGAGATGTGCGGGACACACAGCATGTCCTCATCTGATGGCTTCTATTTCTCCATGAAGCATGAGGCGGTTGGTCAACAGAGGGTAAGTTAGAGAAGGAGCAGTCTAGACTGGAGCCTTGGAGAGTGCAGTGTGCCCCTCTGAGAATCACACTTATAAAGGAAACAGGTCCACCCAGTGTGTGTTTCTCTGGTGACATTTGGCTGCTTAGGTGCAGAGAAGGCAGGCAGCTGGGTTCAAACGCAGCCGGGTTGTGCCCAGTGACTCCTTCACAAGGGCACTTTCGTCACAAGGAGCCCTGGAATCGAAGCGAGGCCCGGAGGGCAGGAAAGACGGGAGGGGGGCTGATGGCTGGTGTAAAGGTGCTCAGGTCAAGGGACTGGAAGTCTCGAAAAAGCCAAAGAATTGTCACATGGAGGGCTGGTCGTAGGTCACCAACAACCTCTACTTCCTGTCCTTGCTCAGTTGACCTCTTAGCACTTTCAACACAGCCGAGCCCGACATGTGCAGCCCTGTGCCCTCCTTCCCTCAATGACTCACGCATCCCCCGGCTTGAAGCATCATCTATGTGCTAAAGCTCTGCAAATACATGTTCCTGGCCCCAACCTCTCTTCTGAGCTCCAGACTCATATATATGTAAGCAGCTGCCTCAGTGTCTCCACCAGCATGTCAGGTATCAGAAACTCTTTATGTCCAAAACACCTTTTGTGGGCCAAACTCGCTCCTCCCCAAGCCTGCCCCCTCCCCTCCAACCACACCACCAGGTGCTCAGCCAGAAACCCAGCTCTCCTGCAGCTTCCCCTTCCGCCCTCACTGCTCCCACTGCAACCCTCCAATCCATCAGTGAGTCCTGATAATTTCATACTGGTCTCTCCATCCGTCTTCCTAAGTTCTACTGTCACACCCATCCCTCATCATTACGTCTCACCTGGACTAACAAAACAGCTTCCCCAGATGACCTGTTCTCTACTCTTGACCTCAATTAATCTTGTTGTCATTTTCTGCTTAAAACCTTTCCATTGGTTTTCACTGCACTTGGAAGTCAAATCCAAACTTCTTGCATGGCCCTGCATATCTGGTCCCTTCTACCTCTCACTTTTGTCTCCAACAACTCTCTCCCTCACTTGCCAGCTTCCGACCACATCAGCTACTTGAGCAAACCTGGCCCTTTCCCGCAGCCATAGCTCATGCTCTTCCCTCTGGTAGAACTGTTTCCTCACATCCTCACCTCCCCAAGGCTGGCTCCTTTCCCCCTTTTGTCCCTGGCTTACAAGTCCCTTCCTCCCCTGCAGGTATTCTCAGTCCTAGCCCTTGTTCTGTCCTTCTTGCAGGCGTGTGCATCTCTCCTCACTCTAACCCGAGCATCCCTCCATTTCCCCAGAAGAGTGCCCTGCATCTAAGGAGCTCACACCTGTGCAGGACAGATGAGGGAGCAGGTAGTGACAGCAGAATGAATGTGGGAGGGAAGAGGAGAGCCTGTAAGATGGAGGAACCAGCCACCTCCTGTCTCTCTCCACAGGAACCTGACCTGGGGAAAGGTGGAAGGATAGAGGAGGTACTGGAGTCTAGGTCTCAACCAGGGGTTCCTGGGGTGACCCCCAAGCCCCAACCCCCAGGACAGATACACACCACCAGGCCAGCAGTGGTGAGAACGTGGGCTGGAACCTGGGGGCTGGCTCAGATCAAAGCCCCTCCCCCTTATCCAACTGGTCCCACTAAGAAGGCAGCTGTCTTCAAAAGGTCTCACAGTGTCCAGATCAGGGGCTTACTCAGACTGGTAAATTTACCACCCAGCTCCCCAGGAGGGGAGTCTAGTCTTTACCCAAGCCCAGCCAATGCTCTCTCCCAAGGGCAGAGGCCCCAGCCCAAAGCACCCTTCAGCACAGAGTTACCTGATCAGAATGGGGCGGGGTGGGGCCTGCATGTGGCCCAAGATGCGCTGTACCTCTCTCTTCACGTGGCTGGGCACCTGGCCTGCCCCAGCCCCTCCTGGGGCCCTCCCAGGGATGACATTCTGAACCCTGTGGTGTGGGAGGCAGTGGTGTCAGGCTGGAGCAGGCCTAAGTTCACTTCCCTCAGCCCCACAGAAGCCCCAGGGCACAGGTTCCAGTCTTCACCCGCCATCTTTAAGGAAGGGCCCCAGACCAAGCTAACACTCTAGAAACCAGCCCTTTCAATCAGCCCTGCCTACAGCCTTTGTCATCCCTTCAAGGATCCCAGAAGTTCCAGCCAGACCCCAGTCCCTGCCTCCTCACCCAGCGCTTTCCACGATCTTCTGTGGGGCATCCTGGCAGGGGGGTATGTGCTGCTCCAGTGACCACAAGAAATAGCAGAGCCTCCGAACCAGCCAGCCCCGAAACCTGGGCACAGCCCCCGAGCAGGGGGTAGATCTCTGAGGGCCCGCCCCTGACGAGGGCCCACAGAGGGCATTCCATCAGGAAGGGATCACCCTAGCCCCAGGGACTGGGAACACCTGAGTTTGGCTTATCATGGAGCAGGAAGAGGAAGCACCTGCCCGTCTGTGGCCTATTTCTACCCCTCTCCCCAGCGAGTAGGGTACAGGTTCAGGGCCTGAAAGCTCACAGAAGGAACTGCAGGAAAGCTCCAAGCCTGCCTGTCCCCACCTGTGGGTTGGGAGCAGAGGAAGGAAGAAAATGATACCACAAAGCAGGGCCCCAGCAGCCCTGCACCCAAGGGCCCTGCCCACCACCCTGCCCCACCCCCAGCTCTGACTACCTGGTGTTCTCCTCCTTCACCAGGATCACATTGCAGAAGCCTAGATCCATTATGCTTCTGTGGAAGAGGGACTCCTGCCCAAGAGGGGCAGGGACAGCATGTCCTTGGGGGGGCCTTTGCAAACCGGCAAAGGAAAGCCCCTGCTCTGTCTTCTGTGGTCTTTGCCTGACGGACTATCGAGTTTACCAGGAGACGGGATTATAGCACAGCAGTTCCCAAAAGATGTTTGACCCCAGATCCTGAAGCTCACTTAGGAAAGAGGATTCCATGGTCAAAATGGAAGAGCTGCATCCTCTGTAGGATCACCCTCTTGGAGAACAGTGTATTAAAGTCTCTGAGAAGTTCTCTCATCAACAGCAGAGAACATGTAGCCTAAATCCCCACCAGAACCCTGGGTCCCATCAGCACCAGCACGTGGCACGGACACTCAAGCATGTGCTGAGTGCTCACTGACTCTGAGTGGGCAGTGTCCCCAAAACTGAACAACAGGACTCATGCAGGCATAGTCAGACCCCAGCCCTCTGGCCATGCTCTACGCCTCCTCTCAAGCCCCTTTACACCTCCCCACCCAACTCTCCCAGGCCTGGGAGCCAGGAGCCAGCCCCAGACCAACAACCAACCAATACTAGTGCGCCCATTCCGTGAAAGACAGCAGAGGCTGGTGCAGGGGAGGGCTGAGGTTGGGAGACATAAAGGAAGCTGCTTCCCAAAGCCGCGGGAGCCATGGCTCCCAGAACCAAGCTTCACAAGGTAGGGCCTGGCTCCACCATCACTCACCCAGCTCTTGGGGGTGCAGGTCTGGCAGCAGCGACCCACAAAGGGGCGGTACTTCCCCAAGAATGGGGTGACAGCCTCCAGCTTCATCCCAAAACCTGAGGACCACAGGCTGGTCTGGAAAAGGGCCACAGGGAGAGATGAGAGGACTCAAAGTCCTTGGCAGAGGGAGGGAGGCTCCAGGAGTGAGGGGCACAGGACGGGAGGTGGGAGGGCAGAGGGTGTTCTGGGAATGGGAAAGGCTACACTACCTCCCGACCATTCTGGCTGCTTCTCTGCTGGGTTTGGAGTCTGGCTTCCAACATGGTGTCCACGGGGTCTATAACATCTGGGAACCAGCCACTTCTGCCTCTCTCTCTCTCCAGAGGAACCTGACCTGGGGAGAGGAAGAAGGATGGAGGAGGTACTGGAATCTGGGCCACAACCAGGGGCTCCTGGAGTGAGCCCCATCCCCCCACCCCAGGACAGACAGACAACACCCAGGCCGGCAGTGGTGAGAACCAGGGCTGGAATCTGGGGGCTGGCTCAGACCAAAGCTTTCCCCCCCCAACATCCGACTGGTCCCACCAAGGAGCCAACTATCCTCAAAAGGTCTCAGAGTGTTCAGATCAGGGCTCCCTCAGGCTAACATGAAGGAGATTGTTTGTCTCACCATCCACACCCACCCTGCCATCTCACGGCACAGATGGGCCTGTACTAGAGACTCAAACCCTTTCTGTGCACAGGGAAGGAACAAGGCTGGCCTGGCAGGAAGGAGGCGTGAGACTGCCAAAGAGGAACAGGACCATTGTCACGAGACCACCAGGTCCTGCTCAGATGGTCTTCCCCTCGGCACCAGAAGACAGCGCTTTATCCACTGAATCATTACAGCAATGTGGGCCTGGGGTACTAGATGGGGGACAGGTGGGGGGTCAGAACACAGAGAGATGCCACACGGACCTGTTCCCAAGGAATGGTCTCCTGGCTGGGGATAAGACAGACTTTTCCACAGCTGGTATCCTCTTACATAGCACTCTCCAGAGAAGACCCCACTAGGTATCTCCTCAGCCTCCTCCTTCCTACCACAATATAACATCTAGCTTCCATAGGACAGCACTGAACCCCTCCCAGGCCAGAAATTGGGCCCTAAAAACCCTTCCACCCTGATCTCTCACCACGTCCCTGATGGGTAGGCTGATTCAGTTATTTACGTTATCCCTAACCCCACTACAGGGCACATACCTACCTAGGAGTGCCTTCTCCCTTCCCTACCACTTCCCCAAATTCTGCCCACGGCTCTAAGTCCGTGATGCCTCTGCATCACCTTCTAGATTTTTCCTCTCTTCCTTGGTTCCCCCAGCCCAAGCTTGCCGGGCAAGAAGCCTTCTCCAGGGCTGAGACTTCATTTCCCCACATCATCTGAAAGTATCCTGAGGGCAAGAGCTGCAACTGACTCATCTCTGTACGCCCAGCGGCTCGCCCTGCCCAGAGGAGGGACCCAGGAAATGCTAGATGACTGACTGTAACTTCCTCTCCCAGAGTTCCTCTGGGTCTCTCCTCCTCTCCCCAGTCAGCAGTTTAGAACCATGAGGCCAAAGCAGTACCAGGATCACAATTCCCCAGTGCACGGCTCTGGTAGCCTCATCCCAAATGCCCTTCCTCCTTTGAAAATGTTCTCACAGCCCCAGTCACAGACACTTGGCACAGGGAGTCCCCAAGCCCAGGCTGCAATCTGAGGAGTCCTGCCGGCTTTGCAAGGAGGATGTCTGCTCCCCAGCCTCAGAACAACCCCACTCTCAAACCCAACCCCACTAGATCTGTGCTAACCCTAAAAGACAAGGCACGGGGTAACTCCCAGTCGCCAACCAAGTCAACTACTCAGCTCACATAATCCAGAGGTCAGTTCTGGGATAGATCTTTCTAGCACCCAAGCCCCCCCAAATGGGGATCTCTCCGTCAGTCTATAGCTCTTGCCTGGACGCCCCTCCCCGCAGGACATCTACAGCAGAGGCGCCAAACTGGCTGCCTGAGGGCCAAATGCAATTCACAGATGTATTTTCTTTGGCCCTGCAATGACGAATTAACCTCAACATTCAAAACTAGAGAGCTTATTTAAAAAACAAAACAAAACAAAACAAAACCGGGGTCTCCAGCGGCTGTTGTTAAAATACCCCTGAGACCTGACGTCTCTGGCATGCACCCCACAGGGCCTCCGCTGGCCGGAGCCCAGCGCCACTGTCCCTATGTCCCTTTGGCCCCGCAGCACGTGCCCTCCCGTGTGCCGCCGCGTCAATCACACCTAACGCCTGGCACCTGTGCGCATCTGAGCTTGACCAAAGAATCACATCCAAACCCCTTCCCCTATCTGGGATGTCTGTTCCCTACAAAGAACCACGGCTTGAACATGACCTCTTCACCCCTCGGCCCGCACCCGGGGGCGGGGGCAGGGGGGGACTCAGAACTCGGGGCCCTCACAGACCCACGGCGAGCGTTCCCTGAGCTGCCCCGAGACGGAAGAAAGGGCGTCTGCCGCACCGGCCCTGGGTCCAGGGTGACGAGAGGCCAAGGACCACGCACAGCAGGTCTCTCTGAGGGGCTGCCCCTGAGGGGCTGCCCCTCAGGCCACGGACCCCACAGTGGGGTTCACCTGCACAGCGAGCCCTACAGGGCCGGTGCTCCGTCCAACCCTTGCCAAGCCCCACAGAGGCCCTCCGAGTCGGCGCCCGAAGCGGGAAGGCCCCTGGGTGGCCCTGGGCCTGGTGCGACCCGGCCCAGTCCCGGAGCGATCCCAGCGGGTCTCACCTCACACCAGCCGCCGACTCCCGCCAAAGCAGCAGCCGAAAAGTGCCGGCGGGCGACCTCTGCGCGCCGTCTGAAAGGCAGCTCTGAGAGCCAATTGGGACGCGCGCTGGGCCCAAAGCCCCGCCCCTGGCGTGCTGCAGCGCCGCACGCTGCGTGACCACGCGGCCTTGGCTGCGGACAGGCGGGGCTGCCTGTGTGGGCGGGGTTGGGGGCAGCGTGAGTGGCCGTGGCGCCTCAGTGAGTCCCAAGCCGTGTGCTGCTCGCCTTCCCAGGTGGACCCCCCCCCCCCGCAGGTGCGTGGGGACCCCTGGAGGCGTCCGCGAGACCTGGGGTACCCGAAGGATAAGGACGCGTGGGCCGCCAGGTTCTAATGAAAGAGGTTCCCAGGGTACACGTGCTGCCAAGTTGGAGTGTAGGCTCTCGCAATATCCCGAGCTGGGGACACTTCGAAAAGAGATCACCAGAAGCCAGTTTTGTTTCGTGAAAAACAAGTCAGGCCTCCTCTGTGTCATTTCCTTTGTTGATTAGAACCCTAGACCACAGTCAGGAACTTAATGCAGTCACGAGGTGCCCGAGTTTCAGCTGGCCCTGTGACCAGTGTGCTTATTCGTATGGTTACTTGATTAATACCCGACTCCTGTCTCCGCCCTAACTTCAGGTGAACGAGGACTGTATAGGTTCATTCATGTTTTGATTGTTCCCAGCACACAGCAGGGGACCAGCAAGTAGTAGGCCAGGCTTACAGAATAAATGAAGGAGGGGATGATTGTGCTTTGTTCTTACACTGCCCTCCATGTAATGACAGCCAGAGAATCCCACAGTTTCAGAACACTGTGACACTGAGCTGGGTTCACACCCCCACCTACTCTCTGACTCGCCAGCCCTGATCTGACTGCCCTCACCCTTCCCCTCCAGGGTGTGGCCATTCCTCTACTTTCTTTGTGCCGTTTTGTGTCTATCTACGCAGGCTATATGTTTCTGTCTGTTCACTTTAACCCAGGTTGCAATGTCCTTTTAGCATTTTCAGAATCCATTTTGTCCCCCATCTTACCCTTCTTTTGTATCAGGGTACACTTCAGCTTCAGAATCTGGAAAAAAAAAAAAAAAAAAAAACCAAAAAACCCAAGACCACCTTTAATTAGAAGTAAGTTGCCTCCTAAGAGTACAGACTTGCATTGACCTGAGGCGCCTTTGTTCTGGGAACGCCGTCTGTGTAGGCAGTTGAGTTTCACAGCTGCCTGTAGGCCCCCACCATTCCTTCTTAGGGAGACTTAACGCTCAGAAGTAGCCCCAGACAGATGCTTCAGACTTGAAAGTTGCACGGATTGTGATGGCAGACACCAGGTCTGTCATCTAGCAGAGTTTCTGTCCTCAGTCCTGTTGCTTCTTTGGAAGAAATGTGTTTTGTTTGTGTTGTTGGCTGCAGTTTGGACATTTAAAAAGAAGCACATCTCTCAGACCTGCATCTTGGTTGGGATACTGAGAATTCAGTGTGCTCATCAAACGGTGCGCAGAAAACATGGAGCTGCCATGCAGCAAGACCTGCCGGCCGGCTGCCGTGCAGACTGACTGGCTGACCAGACCTCAGGGGAAACAGAGAAACTCACTGGGGCTTGGCCCTACCTGAACTGGACCTCGGGAGCCCCACCCTGGGCTCAGGCCAGACCGAATCACCCAGAATGTCCTGACACATGCAACTGGGTCCCTGGGCCCAGAGGGACAGAGGCCCGCCCTGTGGTTGGGGGCCAGTGTTCCCTGAATTAGATGGGCTTTCCTTCTGTACGTCACCTGGAAAAGAGGACTTAGGCTGGCATTCATCTGGGCAGAGGGGCTCTGGCCCCTCTCTCTAGGGCTCAGCAGGGTGTGTCCTCCCTGTTGCCTGACTTGGCTGAATAGAGGGAGTTGGTGCTAAGGAACATTCCAGGCCCTCTCTTCCTTCCCCCTTGGAGATTTCCTCCCTAGCATTGATTTATCAAACTATCTAGTTCCTGCTAATTGCTGGATGGGCACAGATTGGGGGTGTAGACACTCCCCAAGTAGTCATCTCACGCTCTTGGCAGGGGTGGCCCAATATATGACGATGTCAGTTCTCCCTCAATTAATCTAAACTTCACTGTAATCTCAATAACAATTCCAGCTATGTAAACTTACTCTGAAATCTGTGAGGAGAAATAAAGGTCTATAGATGCCTGCGTGAAATGGGGGTGGGCAGGAAACTCACTCCCATAGATATTCAGGTATACGACAATGATGTCGTTTTAAAAATAAACAAACAAAAAAACAATATGGTGTTCATGAAAGAATAGACAACCTGCTGGGACAGCATGGAGAGTTCAGAGTTGGATCTCTGGTTATAGGGGAGCTTAGTATGTGATAGGAGGTGCATCACAAGCCAGTGGGGAAAGAGTTGTTATTATTGGGAAAACTCTGACTCACTTTATAGAGAAAAATGATGTTATCCCATACAAGGTGGATACTCAGATGGTGGATTAAAGAATCAATGTGGGGACTTCCCTGGTGGCGCAGTGCTTAGGAATCCGCCTGCCAATGCAGGGGACACGGGTTCGAGCCCTGGTCCGGGAAGATCCCACATGCCGTGGAGCAACGAAGCCCATGCGCCACAGCTACTGAGCCCATGTGCCACAACTACTGAAGCCCGTGCGCCTAGAGCTCGTGCTCCGCAAGAAGAGAAGTCACCGCAATGAGAAGCCCGCGCACCGCAACGAAGAGTAGCCCCCGCTTACCGCAGCTAGAGAAAGCCTGCGCACAGCAGCGAAGGCCCAAAGCGGCCAAAAATAAATAAATAAATATTTTAAAGATGTATGTTATTTTAAGCCACTAAGTTTGTGGTAACTTGTTACACAGCAGCAGAGAACTAACACAATCTATAGACAGGTCAAACTTAGCTGGATAAAGTCAAGTGGTTGTGTTGGATGGAGATGTGGGGATGTTGGTCAGGGTAGACTGAAGAGGCCACTGTGGAGGTATTTTAGTCAATAGTCCACCTCGCCTACAACCTGCAATTTCATTTCCAGGTGTAGATGCAAAAGAAATTGACGCAGACCCATAAGCATGCATCTCACGATGTTCACTGCAGAGTTCTGGCCGTGGAGGGGTGGGGCAAAGGCTGTTGGAGGCAACCTAGGTGCCCACTTTGGGGAGAATGGAAAGGAAAGTGGGCATGATTCACAGCGTGGAGAGTTATGCAGCAACTAGAAGAGATTAAATGCACACGTAGCAACATGGATGAGTAAACAATGCTGAGTTTAAAAAGTAAGAAACAACATGAGAACCAAAACATTACCATTTGCATAAATTAAAAACCACGTAAAGACAGTAGCCATTTTGCAAGAACGTATACAGTTGGGGGGGGGGGGGGAAGATCCATTCGCATGTATCCTGTGCAGGGGAAGGGAATGAGAGAGAGATACAGAGCTAAGAGAGAATAAATAAAACAAGAGAGGGGTTTTATGTGGACCAAAGATGAAAATGTGCCAAGGAACTTAACTCAACTTGAGAGTATAATGAGCTGCACCTGAGGTCCAATGGCAGCTGAGGCAGCAGCAATGTCCACTCCTTCAAGAGGGACGGTTCTGTTGGGCAGGTGGAGAAAGAAACAGCCAATGCTACCCAAGTGGGTAAGTGCTGTGAAAGCAGCATATGGAGAACAATAAAGGAGGAATTAATCCTGCCTGATAGGGCGTCCTGCCTTTCTCTTCATAATGAATGGTTTTTAAATATATATATATATATATATTTTTTAATATATTTAAATATCTTTTTATATTTAACACCAACAGTTCTACCTCATTCTTTTAATTTAATTTAATTTAATTTATTTATTTATGGCTGTGCTGGGTCTTCATTTCTGTGCGAGGGCTTTCTCTAGTCGCGGCAAGTGGGGGCCACTCTTCATCGCGGTGCGCGGGCCTCTCACTGTCGCGGCCTCTCTTGTTGCGGAGCACAGGCTCCAGAACGCGCAGGCTCAGTAATTGTGGCTCACGGGCCTAGTTGCTCCGCGGCATGTGGGATCCTCCCAGACCAGGGCTCGAACCCGTGTCCCCTGCATTAGCAGGCAGACTCTCAAGCACTGCGCCACCAGGGAAGCCCCTATATATATATTTATTTATTTTATTTTGGCTGCACGGGGTCTTAGTTGTGGCACGCGGGCTTCTTAGTTGTGGCATGCATGCGGGATCTAGTTCCCCGACCAGGGATTGAACCTGGGCCCCCTGCATTGGGAGCACTGAGTCTTACCCTGGTGCCGGACCACCAGGGAAGTCCCATAATGAATGACTTTTAATGTGAATGCCCAAAAGCCCAGCTCAAATCGTTTTTTGTTTTTTGTTTTCTTTGAACAAAGGGAATTTCTTGACGCAAGTGACTGAAAAGTCCAGAGGTAGCTTTCAGGCATAGGTGCATTCAGGTGCTGCAATAATGTCATCAGGATGTCCCTTAAAGCTTTTCCTATCTGCTTCCCTCTGGGTTGGTTTCATTCTTAGGCTGAGCCCCTTGGGGGACAAAGATGGTCCCCGGCAGTGCCAGCTGTATACTCTCCATCTGACAAACCTAGAGGTGTGGGCATCCCTCTCCCAGAGTTTCCCACAGAATCCCCAGGACTGACGCTCTTTGGCCCAGAAAGAGTCACATATGCCCATGCCTGAACCAATCCGTATGACTCTGATGGCCACACCGGGGTGGCACAACTGTCTGGGTCGGTAAGGGGATCATGGCATGGGGACTGGCACAAGCAAAAAGCCCAGCAACATGAAGCTGGACCAGCAGAATGTGAAGTTCCCTGCTGCCCGGCAATTCCAGGGCAGCAGGCACCATCAGAGTCCTGCACGGGGGGAAGTATGATCAAATCCGCAATTTGCAGGCTTCACTTGGCAGCCGGTGGTGGGTGGCATGGGGGAGCAATGACATTAGGGCCCTCTAGCATTTCCTCCAAGAAAGAAAGTGCCTCAAGATATACCTCCCTCTAGGTCCTTCTTCCTGCCAAAGAGTCCCTTTCCTAGAGAGCAAAGAGGCTAGCATGCTGTGTTTCAACACAAATGGCTGGGGGAGGGCCCTCGTGGGGTCCTGGGTCATTGCAAGAGAGTCCACGTGGAAGCAAATCTATATAATCAGTTGCCAGCAAAGTACTTAACTGGCCTGTATTCATCCTGTACCAGGCAAGCTGCAGGGACAGAATGGTCACACTCCCGCAACAAAAACCAATTCTGGGCCAGCCCCAGGGCCTGGGAATTCTCCAGCACTTAACCACCAACCTTTCTGCCCCACCCTGCCCAGGAGTAGCTGGAAGGTGGCTGCTGGCATTGTCTTCAGAGTCACTGGGGGCCAGGCTGGGCTGGGCAGGGCCATGGTGGGGTTCTGAAGGTCAGGAATGACCTTCTTTTATGCAGCCCCCATAACACCTCTCCCCAAACCACTCCTGCCCACTGCCTGGGGTTTTGAATGCAGTTCTCAACCTCCTTCTGGCTGTGGTGGGCAGCGTGGTTATGTACTGAACAGCTAGACGCACGAGGCTGAGCTCCAGATGTGTGGGCAAAGAACGGGTAGCGGCTGCCTGGTGCTGGTCTGCGCCTGCCTCTGGAGCAGGACATGGAGCAGAGGCAAACGGGTGGATTAGTTAGAATGCTTTCAGCTGCAAGGAACAGAAGGCCCACCTAGAAGGGGCTTAAACAATAAGAGATATGGGCCTCCTGTGCAAAGAAGCCCCAAGGTAGGACAGCCTGACGCTGCTCAGCTCAGCGCTGCAGTGGCATCAACAGAGACCCAAGCCTCTTGCACCTTTCATGCTGCCCGCCTCAGTGGGCCAGCTCTGTTCTCAAATCAGCTTCCCTCATTATCACAAGAGGGCTGCCACAGTTCTAGCCATCACATCCAGCAGGGGATAGCACCGAGGAGGGGACACCTCTTCCTGGATATGTCTTTTTAAGAGTAAGGGAACTTTCCCCAGAATCCCCGTAAGCAGTTTTTCTGTCATAGCTCACTGACCAGAGTGGCATCACACACCCATTCTTGGTCAGTCTCCAGCAGAGGGCACAGGAAAACCATGACTGGCTTACATGGACTCCCCCAATAGCACAGAATTCTAATACTCTAGCAGCATCTGCTGCACCAGAACACAGAGGTTTTTCCCACTCAGAGACCAGTGGAGAGGAGACTGGAGTTCTAGTCCTGTTTTCTCCACCAGTCATTGTCTGACCCTGGACAAGTCAGGTGCCCCCTCAGTCCCCCACTCGCAGGCATTCTCTCCTCATGCCTTGCCAACACAACTCTGATTTGGCTTGGTGGCAATGTGCCCAGCCAGGGAACGGATCATGACTGGAAATGGTTGCGGAGCACTTCTGCCCTTTGTTAACTACTTGCCTGGGCAGCCTCCACTGCAACTAGGGGTAACCATGTGACCTACTCCCAGGCAAGGAGAAGGAGGACTCTGCTGGGATCCTTCTTGGAGAGTGTCTTCTATATAGAAAGCCTCCTCCCCTTTTCTCTCCTCTGTCCTCCCTTCTTTCCAGTTTTGTTTGCCATTAAATGAGAATGTGATGTTTGGAGCTTTGGCAGCCATCTTGCAACAATGAGGGAAATACCAAGAAAAGCTCAGACTTGCCACCCTCATGCTTTGGCTTTTTGGGGGCTGTGGGACAGTCTTGCGACCACATAGCTTTGTTATGTGAGTAAAATAAACTCCTGTTTAATTAAGCTCCCATTACTTGAGTCTTCTTTACTTGCAGCCAAACATACCCTAACTGACATAGAGCTCAGTTTCTTCATCAGTAATGTGAAAAGAATGGTTCTGATTGTGGCCATCCTCCTTTGGGCTCTCATGCTCTGTGACGAGGGAATCCTCCTAGAATTCACCCACCAGGCCACTGAGGAAACCTAGGTTCCTGCTAACTTTCCGTCTGTCCCTGCAAACTTGAGAGGACAAATGGTGAGATTAGAGGTTCCCTGAGTGCTTTCCTTTCCTACCAGTAAATTCTGCCCATGACCAAAATTCCCAAAGGACACAGGAGAGGATCAGTTAGAATCACATATAACAAAAACACAGAAACCTGACAGCAATGTCTTAAACAAATAGGGTTTTGGGTTTTTTTCCTGAAGTAACAAGAAGTCTAGTGGTCAGGAGGCCACAGCTAGTCAAGTTGTTAGGGTTGGAGTGAGGTCATCAGGGACCAGGGTCCTTTCAGCTCTGCCATCCTCATCAGGCACCTCATCCTCATGGTCACAAGGTGGTTGATGCCTCAGAGAAGAATAAGTGGCAGGTGAAGGGCAAAGTTGAAGAGCCATTAGAGCTGCCGGGAAAGCAGTAGCCATCCTGGAAACCCCACTCAGAGGACATCTGTCATCAGTCATCCTGGGTTGTATAGCCATCCTCGGCTTTAAGGGAAAGGAAGGGGAGGGTGGCTTTTGGGTAGACAACTAGTCACATGAGCCAGAAGACCCGGGACGCAGCCCAGCACTGCTTCCTGCTGCCCTCTGTGACCCTGGTGCTCAGTTAATGCTGTGAGCCTCAGCAGTCTCATCTGTCTGACACAAAAGAAGGAGCCACATTTCAAGTGCCCAAAGCCACATGTGGCCAGTGGCCACTGTGTTGGACAGCGCAGGCCTGGCAGCTGTACCTCTGGCTGTTAGGGTGGCAGCCGCTGGCATTAGCCAGAACAGGGATTCATTTGTGAGAGAGACGAGGGAAGACTGCCAATCCCTGCTGATCTGTGGCTGTGAGTAAGACAGCTGAGAGTCAAGTGCTTTCCTGATCAAGATGCTCCACGGACTTGAGGTCACCTTGATTGTATTTGTGCATCTCAGAGTCCAGACCTGTGGGCTCAGTCATGGTGGGCAGGAAGGCCCCAGAGAAGAGGCATTGTGGCTGCTTGTTGGGGGGGATATGACAGCTTCCTGGGTTGAGAGGGGAAGAGTCCCAACGGAACATGCTCAGACTAAGAAGGAAATTTTAAAAGCCTGTGCCTGGAACATTCTGCCTCTAAAGAATCAGGTGAGCTCAGAGCAGGGAGCCAACTACAGAGAGAGGGCGAGAAGGCTTCATATTTGGAAAGTGAACAGAAACAGTTGCTCAGGCTTTGGACGCAGAGCATCAGAAACTCCAGGAGGAATGAGATCAGCTGGAAAAAAAAAAAAAAAAAGGGTTTGATCTTGTAGACCAAACAGGAACAGTGGGGAATAGGCCAAAAACAGAGTGGAGAACAGTCAGCCGCTTCCTGACTGTTCCTGTAACCTGGCTCCTCTTCTGTGGAGGAAAGTGGGACCAGCTCAGGAACAGGCTGAAGGGGATGATGGACAGGTGGTAGGGTAAGCGGGTAGCCAGGAGAGGAAGGGAAGCCGGGGATGCTGTAGGAGAGGGGGCAGTGGGAAAGCCTGTGCTGCTGGCGGTTCACTAGGGTCACACATGGCTTGAGGCCTTTGAGAACCAAGGGAAGCCCGTCTGGGCCCCAGTAGCTCAGGGAGAAGCAATTACTGGTCCAGCCAGCCCTCGCCAGGCATGGACAAGGGCAGCAGCCGTCAGCCTCTCTCCCCACAATGCAGAAAATAGAGAGCTGGAAAAGGCAGAGAGGGAGCGACCTGGCCTGGTTTCCCCCCGGGAGGGTCAGCCCAGGCCTCCAGCATCCCATGGACCTTGCCCATCCCCATGTGAGCTCAACTTTTAAACTCTTTGCCCAGCACTATAAAAGTTCCAACCATTAGCAGTGGCCAAGCAAATGCCCCTGGCCTTTGACCTTGGCACATGGCAACATTCCTCTTTTTTGGAGGAGGCGTGCAACCCAGGAACTGAGAAGATCCTTCAGCCAACTTATATATCATCTCACTTAACTTCCCAATAATCATTCAAGGTGAGTATCATTCTTACTCACTTTATAGATGAGGCAACAGAGGCTCAGGGAGGTGAGGGTCACCCTGTGTAATAGCCAGGATAGGCTTGGTTATGCTGCTGTAACAAATAGCTCTGAAATCTCATACCTTAAAACAGTATTTTTCACTCCCACTATATGTCTCCTCGAGGCTGGGAGGGGGATCTGCTCCACACAGGCCACTCAGGGATTCAGGCTGATGAAGGCTCCACTCTCTGGAGCAGTGCCCTTCTCAAACTCCCTATCAGGGGATGATACAGCCGGAGGGTCCACACGCTGGCTCCTCTATGCTTTGGTGTGACCCTGCCTAACTAGAAAGGAGCTGACAAGTCTAGGAGAGTCTGGGATGTCTGATGAGCTACACCTGGTTAGGAAGTGGAAGCAAGATGAACTCAGGTGTGGCTAATGTCAGTCTCTGCTCTCATCCCCGCATTATGCAGCCCCAGATGACTGTGAAAGCTTGTTGTGAGCTGCATGGCGATATGCAAACTCAAGGAGTGTCAACACCATGACCCCCAGACATTCTCATCAACTCCATCCTTAGCCCATCTCCAGGCAGAGACAGCTCTGCAAACCACCGGCCCTTGCAGGCCAGGGGACAGTTCAATGACACCACCATCACCACCCCAACTCCTGGCTTGCCCTCCCACCCTCCAGCCTGTACACTACATCCCTGCTGAGTCCCACGACCCTCAGCTGCCCTCAGGTTCCTGAGCCTGAAGTTGCCTTTTCATTCCTGTGGAATCTGGAGCCCCAGTCCCACCCCCAGTTCCCCATGCCCAGGGACCTGCCCCAGTCCTCGCTGGCAGCAGCCTTGCTACCAGCCTTGCTAATCCGCTAATTATCTACTGCTAGCAGAGGTGCCTGTTAATTGAAAACTCAGCCCCCTCCTTTAATTGCTTGCCTGCCTTCTGGCTGTCTGGGTCGTCTGGGTTTCCTCTTGGTTCTTTCCATGCCCCCTGGGCCCTTGGTTTTCAGCCTCTGGGCTCCTGACTTCCTCCTGGTCAGTATTGGTGTTTGTTTCCACCTTCTGCAGAGCTGGTTTTTGGTGCTTCTCAGGCCCCGGATGCAGGAGTTGCATCTGCAGTCGGCAGGAGACGCTGCACCCCTGCCTGATCTACCGTGGGAGGCTGGGAGGCGGTTAAAGCAATTTGCCCCAGAATTAACGGAAAGTACTGGGCCAGTGGGAGGACTCAGTGGGGGAGCAGATTTCAATTTAAACAAAAGGCCAGGCTCCTCTGGTGCAGAGCTGGCCGGAGGAGCTGCTTCCTGGAGGGCTGTTGGGAGCCTTGAAAGGGGCGGAACCAGGTGCCTGGAAGGTTCTGCCCAGACTCTCTCCCCACTCCCCCGCTCCAAGGGTTTTCTGACCTGATTCCCTTGAGTCTGGGCCCTGGCCTCATTCACCACTTCTCTCCCTGGCATATCACCAGATGGGCCGGGTACAGATAGAATTTGGAAGTGTCAACAACCTGATGAGTGAAAAAAACAAATTTCAGAAAAATGGGTGTAATATCCCATTTTTCTAATAAAACTCTTTGAATGTGGTGTACTTTTATTTGTAAATATATAGTTTTTAAAAGTTTGGTAAAATGCCCACCAAACTGATGAGTAGTTAATTTTGGAGAGTGGGATTGGGAGAGCGAGAAGGGAAGATTAGCATTTTATCTTTACTGTTTGAATTATTTTACTAAGAAAGGGAGCAAGTGAACACTTGCCCTCAATGGCTCTATAACCTTGGACAAGCCACTTACCCACTCGGAGCCTCAGATTCCTCATCTGGAAAGTGGAGGCTTGTCCCGAATCCCCTTTCACTCAGTATTAGGACTCTTGGTTGAGATCAACCTAAATCAACCCAAGCTTGTATAATAAAGGGGGAAGTGTTTCATAAAAGGACCCAGGGGACTTTTACACATCTGCATCTTAGGCAGGAAATGGAATGCTGGGGATGTATCTCCACCTCTCCTTGATGTGTGCCTTTTCTCTCTTTAAAAAATTATTTCTCAGCTCCCACATTCCCATGGTGGAAAATATAGCAGCAAGGTTTATGAGTCCAGCCCACTAGAAAGGCCTAGGTCCTAACTCTAAAGTCCTGGGCAAGGTTCTTATTGACTAGTTTGGTGATTGTATCAGTCCCAATAAACTGGGCTATGCTGTAGCAACAAACAGCCCCTAAATCTCAATGACTCAAACAGTAAATTGATTTCTTGCACATGCAACATGTCCACTGTGGGTCAGCAGGAAGGCTCTGTATATCATAGTCACTCGTGACCCAGTCTGATGGAGGCTTCAACTCAACAGGTGTGTCCAGGACCTCAGAGACAAGGAAAGAGACAAGAAGGACCACTTAATGCTTCTGCCTGGAAGAGCCCACACACTGGGAATTCTATGCTTTGGTGTGACCCTGCCTAATTAGAAAGGAGCTGATGAGTCTGGGAGAGTCTGGGATATCTGATGAACCACACCCAGTTAGGAAATGGGAGCAAGATGGACTCAGGAGTGGCTAATGTCAGTCTGCTCTCACCGACGCATTATGCAGCCCCAAGCGACTGTGAAAGCTTGCTGTGAGCTGCATGGCAATATGCAAATTCAAGGGGTGTCAACACCATGGCCCCCAGACATTCTTATCAACTCCCTCCTTCCTGCCTGGAAGTTATGCCCACATCACTTTTTATTGGGCACAATTTTATTTATTGGTCAAAGCAAGTCGGATGGCCAGGCTGAATTGAAGTGGATAGAAAAGTCATCTCCTCCGATGGGCCTGGGATAAAAGAGACTTGAACGTTTGTGATCAGTTCCAACGGCTACCATAATGACCTGTCACCAAGAGCCCCTGCCCACCCTCCTTTTACCTGACTGTTACCACAGGAATTCCCACTATGTAAATGAAATGTTGCCAGGAAAGAAGCAAGAGATTCCTGAGTAGGGTTTAGTCTCTAGCCATTGTTAGCTGGTTGCTTTTTCATGGTGGGAAAAAAAATCATCATGGCAGAGAGCTAGGAGTCCAACAGATTCTGAGACTCCCTCTGAATCCCAGAGAGTTGCCAAGTCCACCCCCTGGGACTTGGGGTCCCAGTAGGACAGCCTTCTTCCCAGTCTAACCTTTCTTCTCCTCCAGCAGGAAAGACACACTACTGAGGGTGGAGGTTACGGTCGGGGTAGCGGGGAACCTTTGGCAAATCCTGCCTGAGGATTCAGAACATAAACTGCAACTGCTGTTTGCTTCAGTGGTCCCAACCCTGGCTTCATCTTCAGAAATATCATCTCCATGTGGTCATTTAGGAGGAGGTGCCAGACAGATGGGAACTTGAGGACCCAGAGGCCTGGGTTCAAGCCCTAGCTCTCCCACTAACTGGCTCTGTGACCTGGGCAAGTCAGTTAACCCCTCAGAGCCTGTATCCTCATCTGTAAACTGGGTTAATTACAATGCCCACCCACCTGATGGTCCTTCTGGGGGATCTCCTTGTGAGGACTGGCTGTTATGATGGGTGTCACCGCTGTTTGTAAGGGGTGACACCTGGGCAGACATAAAAGTCATCTTGGTTTTTGTGGCCCTTCCTGGGATCCTGCCCCTAAAACCCACCCTATCTCGTGCCTCCCCGCCCAGACACGAAGCAGTCATTCTGCCAGCTCTGGAGACGAGCTCATCTCTGAGATTTTAGACAGAATAATTTCCTTCTCCCTCTCACGCCTGCCTGTCCGGGAAAATCACAGCCCCGCCATAGGCACCCACATGCTCCCACAACCATTGTTCCCCTCATCAGCCAGCAAAAAGCTCCCCATCTCTGCGAAGCAAGGTGAGGTGTGGGAAAAGGAGGGGGAAGCTGAAGAAAGCGGGGCTGACGGCCCTAACCCCAGAGGGGCCCCTAGCTCCAGGCCAAAGGTGCCACCGAGAGGCAGGGACCAGCCTCCTCCCGGATTCCCACCCCACCTGGGTTGCAGCCACGTGGCCAGCTCTGTGCCGGGTCAGCCGCCCGCGAGGCTCACCCTGCTGAGGCCTTGACCCAAGCTGCCCAAGGCAGGAGTGAGTGTCAGCACCCTGGTGTTTGTGACAGCTGAGGACTGAGAGGGCAGGGGGCCTGGATCACACAGCCAGTTAGTGGCAGAGACAGGACGAGAGCTCCCAAGTCCTGTGATCGTTCTGCGCTGCTTCTCAGAACTTGCCCCTGGAGACCTGGAAGCCAGAAGGACCAGGGAAGGAGGTACAGGGAGAGCCTGCTCGCCGCTCTAGAGGGGAGAGCCTGGGGACACGGGGCCTCACTGCTGCCCATCGCTGCCTGGGCTGGGACTCGGCCAGCTCTCAGAAACAGCAGGCCCCTCCTGCACCGCACTACTGTTCCCAATACACGACGCCATCAGTGGAGTGAAACCTCAGAGGTACCCATTAAATGCCGACCAGGCCGACACCCCAACCGGAATGAGCCTCCCCGGTACAGGGGAGGTGTGCCTGAGATGGGGTGCACCCTGCCCTCCTCTCGGCTCTGGGGCAGGGCCCAGAGGGGCTGATGTGGGCCCCTCCCCCTCTACCATCAGGCCCCTGGCTCCGGGTGCTGATGACGGGTTAAGGGGGCTCAGGGAGCTGAGGAAGTGAGGGGTGGCTGGAGGCAGGGGACCAGGAGGAAGGCAGACAGAGCATGTTGGGGGAGACGGGATCCCAGACCCATTTTTTACAATGATTCAGACTTTTAATTCAAAACCAGCTTCCATATCTTCTGTTTCTCCACCCGAGGGCCTTGGGGAGGGAAGTCAGGAATAGCTGAGGCACCAGAGCCCCCCTCCCTTCTTCCTGTGGCCCTCCAGGTGGGGACTGCTCCCCCCACTCAGAGACTGAAGTAGGGGCTCCAGGAGAGGAGAGAGCTGATCCAAGAGAAAGAAGGGGGTCCGGGAGAGGCAGTGCCTTCCTGGGCCCTCAAACAGGGCTCCTGGACCCAGAATCTGGGGGACACGCCTCATCTGCACCGTCCCCACAGCTACCTCCCCCTGACCCCTCCACTCACTGCCCCGCCAGCACCCCCTGCCACTGCGCCTGGCCCCCAGCTCGTCAGGAGCCAGAGGGAGCACCCCTGCACGCTGGGGTCACTTCTGGCACCAAAGGGAAGGAACATTTGTGGGCGTCACTCAGAGACAAACCTTGGGGACAACAGGGCCGGCCTGGGGGCTGAGAATTAGCCAGTCCCACCATATCCAGGGCCATAAATATGCCATGTTCTTTGACCCAGTAATCCTACTGTTTGGAATTCCTCCCAAAGACATAATTGCAAAAGGAAAAATAACTATATGTGCACAGCTGTTTATAGCAACATTATTTATAATAGTACAAAAGTGGACTCAGCCAAAATGCTCTGTAAGTGGCAGGGGGGGAACGGAATGATGTGTCAATAAGGCAGGATATTTATTACGCAGCCCAGAAAAACGGCAAACTTGGGAAATTCTTCGTGAAATAATGTTAAGGGAAAAGAGAACAAACTTTTACATATTTATTCTGTCGGCAGATGGTGGCTGGGCAATCGCTCTAGGCACTAGAGACACCACGGCGAATGCACCAGGCCCCCCGCCTCCTGGAGGGGCCATTCCAGCACTGAGCCGCATGGCAAACAAGGAATCACAGCTTCGTGAGGTGATGTCCCCCGTAAGATGGGAGATGGACAGACAGACCAGTGTCTTCACCCCGGTCCTCTGCTATCCACTGTGGGGTCCGTTCCATCTGGCTGGTGGGTCAGCAGAGGGCCATGGACCCCTAAGGGAAAAGCCTTGCATCACGCAGAAGCTGAGCCCAGGAGCAAAGAAGCCAGGGCTGCCGTGAAGGCGCCAGTCCGAGGGCACCAGGCCAAGGACAGTGGGCACAGCCAAACCAAAGAGTCTTCTCCCCATGGAGGGGAATATGGCAGGCTGCTTTGGGGAAGTCCATGAACCCTTAAGGGTTGCAGACCAGCCAGAGGAGGAAAGCCCCTGAGAGTGTGAGCTGGGTTTTCTACTAACCTAGCAAGTGAGAGCTCAGGAGTGATGGGGCCTGAGGAGCTGGGGTCCGTCCTGCTCCAAGCGTGAGCTGTGTCCCGTGGTGGCCTGGGGGAGGTAACGGGGTTGCAGGAAGGGGTGGAAGTGTAATCTGAAGGGGGGCTGGCCCCGGTCCCGCTGGTCCATGAGACCCACTCTGTGCAGAAGGACCCAGACTTGGTCCTGCGTGGAGATAAGAGATTCATGGAGCGCTGAGCTCGGAGGGCTGGGGCACCCAGGTGTCCAGGAGCAGGAGGCCCTTTCCACTTTCCCAGAGCCTGAAGGCAGCTCCCTGGGGTGGGGGGAGCCGAAGCACAGAAGTGCCGGGGGACCCCGAGGTCCCGGGTGGACCAGGGCTGGGGAGCAGGCAGGCCCCCTTTGTCACAGCTGTCCCGCCCCAAGCAAGAGCTAAGAGACTCCCAGCTCTGGGCCCGTGGGAGGCACCAGGCAAACAGAGGAGTCGGCAAGCTAAACATGCTATTAGCAGCGAGGGAGAAGTGCTGATTATCTGCACAGCTGTCAGAAGCACCTCCCTGCCCCCTCACGCCGCACTTGGGGAAGGGCCGCTGCTCATCTGCCTTCCCAGAGATGGCCGATCAGGGAGAGAAAGGGGAGAAGAACATTCGGAGCAGCTGCCCCTTGCTCTGTGCCCAGGCCTTTCCCTGATCTGGCCTTTCATCTAGTGACAGGGAATCTGGAGGTGAGACCAGCCCTTGTGCCTGTCCCCCCGTAGCTGGGCCTTTGTTTCTCAAACTGTAAGTGTGGGGCCGGGGTGGGGGGTAGATGAAAGCATCACCACCTCTCAGGGTCCTTGGGAGCGCCCCGATGAGATATTTTGCATGAAAACACCTTGCAGATGGTAAAGGCCTATGGGGTCACTGGTGTTACGAGTCTTCCATCAAAAATCTCACCTTCGGGGGCTCTCACTATCTGTTTCCTCCACACAGAATGAAATTGAGGCTGAGGAGGGTCAAGTGATTTGACCAAAGTCACAGCTGCAAACAGAAGTGGGTCTTGGTTTCTGATGTAGAAACAAAAGGAAGCTCAAAGAACACCCCTCCCCCCCCATGCTGTAAAAGGGGACCCAAGGTCCAGAAAGGTGGCCACAGAGCAGGATGGAGGGCAGACAGCAGGAAGGCCGGCTCTGCCTGCTCCCGCCAGGCACGCTCCCCTGGCCACTGGCCAGCGGGGCCTTGTGCTGAGCTGGGAGCAGGTGGCCAGAGCACCTGAGGAGTGAAGTCATGGCCAAGAACTGAAGCGGCCCTGCCGGAGTTGAGTTCATTCATCTCGGCGGAGTCTCTTGGAGACCCGGTGCATGGCCTGGAGGAATACACCTCTAATGGTGGAAATGTGGGCTCCATGCCAGCTAAAGAGAGGGTGGGCCTGCAGCAGACCGCTAAGAAGCCTGCCCAGGCGCCTTGGAGGTCACACCTTCTGAAACTTCTCCATCCGTCTGAAGCCCTTGGGCGCCCAGCACCTTCCCCAAACCCTGGCCCTGCACTCAGCCCTCCAACTCGGTCAGTCTCCCCACCTGACAGGAGACAGCCCAGGAGAAGGCCCAGAAGATGGACCGGGAGGTGAGAGGCAGAGTGAGTGCCCTGCCTGCCTGACGGCCCGCCTCCAGTCAGCCTTTTTTTTTAATTAATTAATTAATTTATTTATTTATTGGCTGTGTTGGGTCTTCGTTTCTGTGCGAGGGCTTTCTCCAGTTGCGGCAATCGGGGGCCACCCTTCATCGCGGTGCGCGGGCCTCTCACTATCGCGGCCTCTCGTTGCGGAGCACAGGCTCCAGACGCGCAGGCTCAGTAATAATGGCTCACGGGCCCAGTTGCTCCGCGGCATGTGGGATCTTCCCAGACCAGGGCTCGAACCCGTGTCCCCTGCATTGGCAGGCGGATTCTCAACCACTGCGCCACCAGGGAAGCCGTCCAGTCAGCCTTTTGAAAGCGCTGTGCAGAGAGAGCGGGCTGGGGGAGCGGGGACGATGATCGATGATCGCACCGCGCGGGCGGGATGCTGAGGGTGGAGAGGTGACTCACAGGACAGTGGGGGACAGCAAGCATCTCAGGGAACCGAGTGGAAGGGAAGGGTGCTGGTGACTCAGGGACGATCGGGGAGAGGGCGGGTGGGGAGGAGGCTCATCTCCGGAAGCCACTAGGTTTGCTCCCAGCAACGTGCATGCGGGATCCTCTGCCTCGCCCTAGGCCTCTCAGAGGCTCTGGCATAGCCGGCAGAGACCTGCACTCACAGCTGCTGGCAGGCTCTCGCGGCAGACTTGCTGAGAGGACTGGGGGCTGCTGCGGGCACCCCCTTGAGACGCACCCCCCCCCCCCCCGCCCAACAGTAAATGCCTCACCCCTGGGCCATCTGGCTCCCTGGCGCGCTCTTCACCCCTGCCCTGTGCTGGGCTCCGTGGCCGGTGGCCTGACTCATCCTCACAACACCCCGTATCCCCCGAATGCTACAGCGCTTGGCCATGGAGGGGCACGGGGACAGCCGCGGCTCAGACCGTGGGATCTCACACCCACCGGATGGTAGGAGAGAGGCAGGCCGATGAGGTCGAACCTCGGCCTCGGCCTATGGCCTCCCTACCCGTGTCCTCAGCCGCAGGGCTCGGCCCCCATCCTCCCCACCTTCCTCCCAGACCACCTTCCCTGACACCCCGCCCATCACCAAATCTGTCCCCCCAGCGTAGCTACTGTCCCCCGCGCCGCCCTGCCTCCGTCCAGGCCACTGCCCCTTCTTTCCCCATCTGGAAGCCCATGGCTGGAGCCACCCTGCAGGGCCTGCCTCTGGGCAGGCCACCTCACTGCCCTGGGCCTCAGTCTTCCTACCTGCCAAGTGGGAACACTCAGAGAATCCCACAGGGGAGGGCAGGTCCCAAGGGAGATGATGTGGTGACAGCTCTTGGCCACGGAGCAGGACTCCAAACAGCGAGGGGCTCGTGTCCGACGGGATTCATTTCTGCTAGAGCAACAGCACCTGAGCGAGATGGAAGTTTGTTTCTCTCTCACACCCGTCTGTGGGGAGCCCGGAGCCAGCTCGGTGGCTCTGCTCTGAGATCGGGAGAGCCCCTCCCCCAGCCCACAGCCCCGAACCTCCCAGCAGCACCAGCAAGAGGAGGCACATGCAGAATCCTGCCTTTCTTCCCTCCCCTCTGCTGTGCTCCTCAGCCGTGTGCCGGGCCTCTCTGGGCCTCGGTTGCCTTGTCTGTAAGGAGGACAGAATGACAGTGCCTGTACTCTCAGGAGAAGGGCCTTTCTCACAGGGACTCGGGGGAGGCTGAAGGCCATGAGGCTTCTTCCTCTGGTCCCACTGCTGCCCAGCTGACCCATCCTCAGCCTGGGCCTCTGGGGCCACAACCACGATGGGGGCCTGCTGCTTCTTCCTCAATGGTAGAGTGAGGGCTCCAGAGGAAGAACAGGAAAACCCAGGCATGTCAGCAGTGGTAGCCTTGGGTGGCCCCTTCCTCACTCTTAGGGCCTCCTCCCCAACCAGCTGCCCTGGGCCTTTTCTGGGATAATGATGTTACTGTCAACTTGCTCCCACTGTGGTCTTTGCCTTGCTAGGGGTATTTGTATTGTAAAATAGAGGAGGGCGATGCTTAACCAAAGGAATAAAGCTTTAATGCTGGGATGTTAGGCATTGGTGGGGAAGAATTTGGCATGGGGCCCCCTGCCCTTCCATGTGTCCTGAGCCTGGCCTGGGCTCCCAGGCCCCTCCCTTCTCCACTGCCATCTGCAGACGCCCCCCCCCCCACCCCCAAGACCACCACCTTCAGGGAATCACTGAGCAAGTTAGGTCACTGCTCTTTGGGAACTGGGTGACCCCTTCCCAATTACCCTTCCTTCCTCTGGGGAATAAGGTGAGAACTCCTGTGTGTGTGTGTGTGTGTGTGTGTGTGTGTGTGTGTGTGAGAGAGAGAGAGAGAGAGAGAAAGAGAGAGAGAGAGAGGGAGAGCTCGCCAGCACTCAGCCTACACCACCACTGCCCTGGCCACAGGCTTCTGATGGCTGCCCCATTGCTTCATCATGGTATCCTTACTCATAAGCTTGGCATTCAAGACCCTGGTAGACTCTCTGGTTGTCTAACAGTGGCCATTGCCAGGTCCTCTACTTCCACCCTTCTTCCTTACTGGCCCACTCAGCCTTCCATTAGTGAGAGAAAATGCCAGCCGCCTTTTTTCCAGACCCCTTTACAGCCTAAGCCTTGTCATATGACCCAATCCTAGATAAGGGGACCTGGGGGGACATCTGCTGAGGCTTCTAGGGAAACTATCCTTTTGTGTCTTTGGATGTGTGCAGGCATGTTGTCTAGTGCTATGGCAACAATTTTGTGACCATGAGGAGACCAGCCCAAGGTGGAAAACAATGTTCCTTAACCATACCGTGAGTTTTTTTTTTTTTTTTTTTTTTTTGCGGGATTGGGGACTTAAGGAGTTTTATTTATTTAATTTTTATTTTTAAAAAATTAAAAAAAATTTTTTTATTGAAATAAACCCACAGACATAGAAAACAAACTTATGCTTACCAAAGGGGAAGGGGGGGGAAGGATATATATATATTATAGATACATATATCTATAATATATATGTATTTATATATCTATATATATATAAAATAGATAACTAACAAGGACCTACTGTATAGCACAGGGAACTACACTCAATATTTTATAATAACCTATAAGGGAAAAGAATCTGAAAAAGAATATATATATATATACCATACCATGAGTTTTTAAATTAATGCCCTGCCTCTCTTTGTTATGTGACATAATAAAACATTACATGTGTTTACACACTTTAAGTGGGCAATTCTTTTACTTGCAGCCAGAAGCACTCTAACTGATGAAAAGGTCCAACACTATCTAGTGCCCACCTGCCTCTTCAGCTTCGTCTTCCACCACTACCCTTCTAACGCATCTCTAGGAGAAACACGTTTTGCTTTCTCTTCGTTTTGCCTGCTGCCTACAAGGCCCCTCTGTTCTCTGCTAATTGGTGAACGCTTAGCCATCCCTAAAAGCCCAGATCAAATGCCCCCTCCTCTGCAAAGCTTCTGAACTCCTCCAGGCAGAACTCAAGGACTGTCTTGCTACTTCAAATGTCTTCATGTAGAATTTCCACATAATTCTCCGTCCACTTGTCAGCTGGCCACCCCACTGCACTGTGAGCTCCTCAGTGGTAAAGACCCTTTCTCCTTTATCTGGGTCTCCCTTAGCATCGTGCCTGATATCCTGCAGGTGCTTCGTAAAAGCTGAGCATCGAATGAATGAAAACGTTGCTTCCTCTGCCTTCTCCAGCCCTCAGCTCTCCTAATATTCTTGCCCTACAAGGCAGGAAAGTGGCAAATCTCTCACTCCCCAGGGAAAAGGAGATCCAAGGTCACCAGACTGGTTGGGGCAGAGTAAGGACTCCAAGATGGGTTTCCTGGCTCCTGTCCAGGGCCCTTTCCAGAACCAAGTCGGGGAGATGGGTGTGTTTCAGAGCTGGCGTGACAGTTCGGGAGGCAGGAGCTGACCTGCCAGCCACTGAGGAGCAGAGTGGGTGAGGAGGGGGAAGGAGCTCGGTCCTGGGAAGGGACCTGGGACCTCCTCACCCAAGCACACACACCTCCCCCAGCCCATGCTGGATCAAGCCTCACTCTGGACAAAGGTGTGGACCCTTGGGCTGGTGGGCTCAGGGACCACCAGGGCCCCTTGGGGAACCCAACGAGGGGGACTTGGAGGGCTTTAGAGACTGGAATGGTGTTTTGCCCTTACAGTGGGGCGGGGACCATCCATTTCTGGGGAGCTCTGCTGGGCTCGTGGGTCCAGCCCTGCTCCTCTGAAGCTGACTGCAGGATTGGGTAAGTTATGTGACCTCTGGGCCCCCCTAGAGCCCCATGGAGCTGGGATCCTGAGTGCTGAGCTGCCCTGGTCAGAGCACACGGCTTCTCTGGGCCTGGCACCTGCTCGAGCCCAGCCAGTGAGGCCTCTACAGGCCTTCTTCCAGCTGCAAAGAATTACCTTCCTAAGACCTGAGCTTCCTAAGCGGAGTGGGAGTAAAGGAGGTACGGGTTGGGGGGAGCTCAGAAGCCACAGCCAGAAGTTTTATTTTTTATTTATTTACTAGGTTTTTAAGATGTATTTAAATTGCTCGAGAATATCTTTGTTAAAAAAAAAAACTTAAATATTCCAGACAATGCTAATGTGTCTCTAAACTACCTCCCCCTCCCCAAAACATGTTTCTGTCTCCACAGGTAATGACTAAAGCTAGTTCTTTTTCTTTTAACGAAAGTAATACACCATAAGAAACATATACATGTTCATGCTAACAATTCAAGCAAATACCAAATGTCTGAGATGAAACGTCTCCCTTGCCCGAATAATCGTTGTTAACAATTTTGGAGTACTCCTCTGAATCTTTTAAAACTCACATACAGGCATAAGAGGTTTGTCGTTTCCTCATAAAATATACAGTCATTATTTTTCTACACAAATGAGGTCATATTCAGCATACAGTCCTGCCTCTGGGTGTTCTCACAAACGCCCTCGGAGGTTTTTCCTTGCACATCGTGCGTTGGCTCCCGCACTGTGTTTAACCCTCTCCCTGGGGTGGACCGCTGGGGTGTTTCCAGCTTCCCCGGCACCCTGGGGAGGAGCACAGGGACCCTGGTTCCAGGCTGCTGTGCCAGGCGCCATTAGCGCTCGGGGTTCTGCGATGGGCATTCAGAGGGACCCGGGCCGCCAGGAAAGCGAGCTCCCTTTGTGGGGACCTAGGGCAGGCCCAGGAGGGTCCTGCAACCTCCTGGATGCTGGTGACCTCAGGCCAGCCACCGGCCTTGAGTTCCCCCACTGGAGCTGGGGGATGAGGGTGGTGGGTGGAGTCTACCTGTCCCCTCCAGCCTCCCCAAGGATGGGCAGGGGGTCACATCAGCTGTGCCTTTCCTAGTAGATGGCCCCTCCTGCCAGAAACCCACCAGCCAGAACTCCAGCCGGGGCACCACTACACCTGTCCCCCCTTCACTTCTCTATTCATTCTAATAGCATGAGCCCCGTAACAATGTCACACACAGACCGGGAATGTGTGTGCCCTGTGTGGCCTGCAAGGCCCGGTAGAGCGGGCTTGGGAGCCCCCCGTGTGCCACCCCCAGGCAAGGCAGACACCGCGAACCAGTTTTGCAGTTCCCCCATTTCTCCTTCTACTGCCGCTGCTACTGGTTCAACAAATAAACACCCTCTCCACCAAAAAAATAAAAAATAAAAAGGAACAATAAAAAATTTAATACTCCTGGGAGGTAGGTCTGCTCAAACAGGAGGCAGCTGCTGTTAGAGCCGAGTATGGCGGAGGTAGGGGCGGGCTTTTTTTTTTCTTATTAGTATTTTCAATTTTTCCCCAGGAGGTGCCTCTAGTTAAGATACATTCCTGGAATGTGATCTCCATGTGCTTGGCTGGTTAAGTTGCCATTTGTTAGTGTTTTCTTTGCCTATTTGCCTTGTTTGTAACGATTGCTGAGGGCTTCTGAGTGACGGGATGTTACAGAGGAGGTCGCGAAAGGGACATGAACGTGAGGTCGGGGGATGCTTCCCCTGCAGCTGGGAGCCAAAAGGGTCAACCAGCCAGGGAGGTCAAATCCGCCCTGGAGCCAGCCGTCTGCTAGAAGAACCTGGATGAGTACACTGGCCAGACTATCCAGTAAGTGGGATGGGATGCTGAAGACATTTTCAGACATAACTTCCTCTTCCGTGCCTTTTCTCAAGAAACTATTGGAAGAGATGTTCCATCAAAACGAGAAACTATATAACAAGAAAGAGTCACCATACTGGCAGTGCCCAGACCTGTCACTGGCCAGTTTCCTGAAAGTGGCGACTCTTCCTCCATCTTTGTTCCACAAGCAATGCCAAGGCTGGGCTGGGGGGCACCAGGGAGAAGCTGGGTTGGTGAACACAATACAAACCCAGACAGCCTGGCTCGAGTGGTCCACAGAGAGAAGAAGAGCATAAGAGTGAATGCAGGATTAATGTTCCCAAGACCCCTTGGCTGTGCCATGTGTTGGCACATGGCAAGGGTCCTGTTGCACAGGTCGGCCACTGCACAACCGAAAATGGCAGCCTGGAGAGGCCAGCCTCACACCCATGGAGTCTACCCACTGCGTGCCCAGCGCTCCACACCCCCTCACATCACTGCTGTGGAATAAAAGTGTAGCCTGGATATTGCCCCTGCCCCTTGACCCCAAGAGCTCAGTGACACTGCCTGGAGCCCCTCCCTGTCCCCCTGTCCTCGGCCTGGGGTGGGGAGTCCAGGGTCCTTCTCTAAGGGCAGCTTGGGACTGCCTCCTCCTGGCCAACCCTGCTACCCGGGCTCAGGGGACATCTACTGAGTTTCAGTCACATGACTGAGGACCCAGGGAGCCTTGCGGAAGGCCTCCCACTGTGGTGTGTGCAGTCCCCTCCCCTCTCTTTCCTCTCTCTGTCCCTCCGCTCCTCCCTCCCTGCCTCCTTGGGGGCTCCTAAGTGGCCTCCTCACCTCTGGCCCCAACACATGCATCTTCCCTGCACCTGTGACCTGTGGAGTGTTTGCACTCCTACCCCTGTTCAACTCTACACAGAGGGGCCAGCTTCCATTCATGGGACCAAAATGGGACAAACCCTACCCTTTCGATGCCTCAGATCAATGAGGAAAGACACAACGGTGAAAAAAAGAACTGGGGTATGGTACCCTGACTTTCCCAGAGCTTAAGACCGGAGCTCCAGCTAACCCTGACGTGCACTTGCGTGGACTTTTGGCCACATGAGGACTCAGTGCATCTCCTGGCCTGAGCCAGAGGAAACAGGGCTCAGGACGAAGATGTTAAGCATCTGTCAGGGTCCCTCAGCCAGGCCTAGGTCACCGCTTCCTCCCCATGCAAAACGAGCCGCGGGATGGATCCACCCACACTGGGGTGCACGGGCCCTGGGGTCTGGCTGTGGCTCTACAGGCCTCCACTCACAGGCCAACTGGGTGCGGCAGTCTGAGTGGCATTTTAAGAGGAATCCCGAGGCTGCCCCCAGGCTCAGCAGGGACGGATGTGTGATGGGCACAGGAATGGTTACGTGTGACCAAGAGTTTGCAAAACCTAGTCCAGACGGCCCCTGAGATCCTGTCCTGGCCCATGTTCATTGCTCTTCTCATCAGATGGCAAGTGCTACAGACACGGCCACGAGCCACCTGAGGTGACTCTGAGGGGCCAGACAAGGAACTGATGCTCCTGACCCTTTTTACCTGGAACCCCATTTTCCGGAGCGGAATCTGCAGCCCAGGGATGGGGCTGGGCAGGCGTGCCTTCCAGGCTGTCCCGCACGGTCCCCTCCCCTCCTCCTGGTCCCTTGAGGAGGGGCACCATGATTCTGTGACAGTCGGCACTGACAGCTCTCAGAGCTGTCTCACTCCCTGAGCGCACCTCTTAACAAGAGCCCGTGAAGCCTCCTTTTATTACCGCATAATTATTGCCGTCAGAGGGGCTTTGTTCTCTTTATTCTGGAAATAAAACAGTTTTAAATCCTCAGAGCAAGAGAAGAGCACACCACCTTGGGGGTCTTTCTGGGGAAGGTGTGGGTCTCCGGGTCCTCAGGCTCCCGTGCACCTAGTCGGTGAGCAAACACAGCCCGGAGCCGGCAGGACAGCAGCTGGTGCTTCTGCGGCCGGAGGGGGGCAGCGGGGCCGCTCATCTCTGGGCCCAGAGCTGTGGGAAGCTGCCACGGGCCCCATCCGGTCCTCCTCACTTCTTCTGGGCCCCTGACCACCGTCATCACCCGAACTGCCTCTAATGCACACCAGGGCCTGGCGAGGCAGGCAGTGCTGGGGCCATTATTCCCTTTACAGTGAGAAAACAGGATGGTAAGTGGCCTGCCAGGGTCTCACAGGTGGACAGTAGAATAAGAATTGTCATTGGACTTCCTGGTGGTGCAGTGGTTGAGAGTCTGCCTGCCAATGCAGGGGACACAGGTTCGAGCCCTGGTCTGGGAAGATCCCACATGCCGCAGAGCAACTAAGCCAGTGCGCCACAACTACTGAGCCTGCGCTCTAGAGTCCGCGAGCCACAACTACTGAGGCCCGCGCGCCTAGAGCCCGTGCTCCGCAACAAGAGAAGCCACCGCGTGAGAAGCCCACGCACCGCAACGAAGAGTAGCCCCCGCTCGCCACAACTAGAGAAAGCCCGTGCACAGCAATGAAGACCCAACGCAGCTAAAAATAAATAAATAAATAGATTTATTAAAAAAAAAAAAAAAGAATTGTCATTAATTGAGCATTGTCCTTCCCATTACACCATTTTGCTTACCCATCACCACGGCCTGTGAAGGAGGCACTAGTGTCTCATTTTATGGTGAGGCTCAGAGGCGTTAGGCAAAGAGTCCCGGTTCACCAGCTCCTGTGTGATGAGCTGGGATTTGAATCCAGATTTTTCTGCCTCTGTAGCTTCTCAGCCTGTCTTTTCCTCAGTCTCCCAAGAACGTGCCTGGGCTGGGCCAGGACCTCAAGGGTGCTCAGGGACGCTGTGCTGCGCCAGCGTACTGAGGGGATCAGAATGCATGTCTCCAAACCCCAAAAGGCGCTGTGCACTGGGGAGTGGGTGGGCAGGAGGAAGTCATGGTCCTTCCCCCAGGGAGTCCCCCGAGAGCAAGGGAGACCCCTGAGTAAGCTAGAAACACCTGTCTCCACCGTCATCATGCACTGCACCCTGCCTGGGGAGCCACCTCAGTGAGAGCATGGCAGGCAGGGAAGGCGAGAAGGGCGGCCGAGGCAGAGGGGACGTGTGAGCAAAGGCACAGAGGCGCAGAGGGTGAGGGGCATTTGGGAGTCGGTGAGGGCATTCAGGTGGCTGCGATGTCTGATGCTGGGGGGGGGGGGTCTAAGCGGGAAAAGGCCCTCTGGAAAGAGTCCCCTACTTCTCTCTGGGGCCTCAAGTGGGGTTGGCTCCCCACTCCACCCCCACCCCTCTCCAGGGAGGGCACTGCTGCCTGGGGCTGGCCAGAGAGGCAGCCAGGGTTCAGGTGTGAAAAGAAGGCTACATCAGCTCCTTTCATGAGGCAGCCTGGAGGTTGGGGGGGGAGGAGGGAGGAACTCAGTCCACCCCACAGAATGACCTTCCTTCTCTGCCCTGCAGATCCCCCCATACCTGAGGCTCTAATCCTCTAGGGTGGTCATGAGAGCCAAAGCTGATAACAAGACCACCCCTGTAAAGTGAACACACTAGAAGGATGTGAGTGAAAGGGCCTGGGATGTCAGAGAGGAAGGGTTTCTGAGCTATCCTCGTGTCCAGCCCTCATTTTATAGAGGAAGAACCAGGCTCAGGGAAGCCATATCATGTGCCCAGGGTGGGACACAGTGGAGACGGAACCCTGCCTTCCCTCCTAACCTATGGTGCCTCCAGACTGGTAACTCTTCTCACCTTCTTTGCCTGCCCCTGACCCAAAATATTCCTCCTCAGCCCGCCATGCTGAATGGGATCACACCGTGAGGATGGTTTCTTGGAGGTGGTTAATATACATGCCCTTTCAGGCAGGCTTTAAATGGGTATCAGTCACTCATACTATAGTATGAATTAGTTTCATCAGCTGCTTTCCCCTGAACTAACAAAGCAAGGGTGTTGATGGAATGAGGATTTTTAAGAAAGGGGCAGAGAAAGAGATAACTGTGGATCCTCTAGCTTTGTTCAGGCAGGACAAGCTTAAATGGGCCCAAGGCAGCTGTCATAGTACAAAGAGAAGGCCTGATTTCAAATCCAGTTTCTCGAATTTATTCACTCTGAGCTCCAAGTCCTATCTCTGTAAAATGGCAGCAAGGAACTGACTGAATCAGAAGTCTCTTCCAGGCTGACATTCTCGTTTTCCTCACCACAAACAAGAGGGTCCCAGGAAGGAGAAAGGCTGTCTTCCAGTTCCCCCAGCCCCACCCACCCCCGGGTCCCAGCACAGGAAGGCCAGGCCTCAGGGCCCTTCATGTCATGGGTCAAGTTCTGGTGTATCTCTCCATGAAGACAGCAAGACGGGCTCCAGCAGGGCTCCAGTCACAGAAGGAAATTCCTGCCTTGTCAGCACGGCAGGAAGCAGACTGACCCTCAGCCCAACTCCATCTTCAGCTTGTAACGACCTCTTCCAGGGAGCAGGACCTGACATCCCCGTGACAAACATAAACATCCGCTCTATTTGTGAGTCCCGTACAGCTGACAGCTCTGTCGTGTCCATTATTTCTCTCTTTTTATGTATAGTGAAGTACAGTATAATTATCATATAATGAAGTACACAAATCTTAACTGTACAGCTCCATGAATCTCTACAAATATATACACACCCCTGTATCCATCACTCACATCAAGATAATAAATGAACCTTGCAACAGTATAATTTATTTACCGTCTCAGTCTTTTGTGCTAGTGTTTTGATTCTTTGCATTTGCCTGTCTGTCTCTTCAATTTTGGGGACAGCAGTTTGCCCTGTGGCCTTACTTCTCTAACCACTCTAAGAAGAGTTGTTGACTTTTTCAGTTTGTTCAGTTTTTTGTTTGTTGTTAGGATGCAGTAATGACTTCCAAGCTCCTTACATACCAGATTGGAAATGGAAGTCCCATCTGCTTAATTTTTTTAGCATTTCCATTTCTCTAGTTTGTTCATTTTATTTCTAAACACCTTAAGATATTTAGAGTTGTTATTTTAAGTCTTTGTCTGTTAATTCCAACATCTAAGTAATATGTGGATCTTCTACTGGTTACTTTTTCTCTTGATTGTGAGTTAACATTTTCTTGCTCCTTTGTAAGTCTAATAACTTTGTACTATAAGCCAGACATTGTGTATAAAAGAATAATAGACACTGAAGTAGGTATATCCCCTCACCAGCAGAGGCCACACCCTTTCCTCTGTCAGAGGGCTAGCATGAGGGTTTATCTCACTGATCTTATAAAGAGTTGAGCTAAAAACCCAGAATTGCCAAAGCAATCCTGAATAAAAAGAACAAAGCAGGAGGCATAACCCTCCCAGACTTCAGACAATACTACAAAGCTACAGTAATCAAAACAGTTTGGTATTAGCACAAAAACAGACATATGGGTCAATGGAACAGAATACAAAATCCAGAAATAAACCCACACATTTATAGTCAATTAAGGAGGCAAGAATATACAATGGGAAAAAGACAGTTTCTTCAGCAAGTGGTGTTGGGAAAGTTGGACAGCCACATGTAAATCAATGAAGTTAGAACACACCCTCTCACAATACACAATTAAAAACTCAAGATGGCTTTAAAACGTAATCATAAGACATGACACCATAAAACTCCCAGAAGAGATCATAGGCAAAACATTTTCTGACACAAATCATACCAGTGTTTTCTTAGGTCAGTCTCCCAAGGCAATAGAAATAAAAGCAAAAATAAACAAATGAGATCTAATCAAACTTACAAGCTTTTGCACTGCAAAGGAAACCATAAACAAAACAAAAAGACAACCTACAGAATGGGAGAAAATATTTGCAAATGATGCAACCAACAAGGGATTAATTTCCAAAATATACAAATAGCTCATACAACTCAACAACAACAAGAGAAAAAAACAATCCAATCAAAAAATGGGCAGAAGACCTAATTAGACATTTCTCCAAAGAAGACATACAGATGGCCAATAGGCACATGAAAAGATGCTCACCATCTCTAGTTAAATGCAAATTAAAACTACAATGAGGTACCACCTCACACTGATCAGAATGGCCATCATTAAAAAGTCTACAAATAACAAATGCTGGAGAAGGTATGGAGAAAAGGGAACCCTCCTACACTGTTGGTGGGAATGTAAATTGGTGCAGCCACTATGGAAGACAGTATGGAGGTTCCTCAGAAAACTAAAAATAGAATTACCATATTATCCAGCAATCCCAATCCTGGGCATATATCTTGACAAAACTATCATTCAAAAAGATACACACACCCCTATGTTCATAGCAGCACTATTCACAATAGCCAAGACACAGAAACAACCTAAATGTCCATCAACAGATGAATGGATAAAAAAGATGTGGCACATATATACAATGGAATACTACTCAGCCATAAAAAAGAATGAAATAATGCCATTTGCAGCAACATGGATGCAACTAGTAAAGTGAAGTAAGTCAGAAAGAGAAAGACAAATACCATATGATATTACTTATATGTGGAATCTAAAATATGACACAAATGAACTCATCTATGAAACAGTAACAGAATCACAGACATAGAGAACAGACTGGTGGTCACCAAGGGGGAGGGGGTTGGGGGAGGGATGGAGTGGGAGGTTGGGGTTAGCAGATGTAAGCTTTTATATATAGAATGGATAAACAACAAGGTCCTACTGTATAGCACAGGGAACTATATTCAGTATCCTATGATAAACCATAATAGAAAAGAATATTTAAAAAAAGAATGTGTGTATATATACATATATATATATATATATATATATATATGTATATATATACACATATATATATATCTGAATCACTTTGCTGTATAGCAGAAATTAACATAACATTGTAAATCAACTGTACTTAAATTAAAAAAAAAAAAAGAGTTGTGCTAGATGGGAGCTGAGTTAGTTTTATTTCATGGAGGTTTCAATATTTCAAGGGTGAGTTCAGTACCTTCCCCTCCAGGGCGCTGGATCTAAGTACTGTCTCTGTCTCTGTCTCTCTCTCATTCTCCTTCTGTTTGCCAGACCCGCCTCCAGTTGATGCTTATTCAGCCAAACCCCATGGAGCAGAACTAGCAGGCCAGCTACTAAGGGGTAGCTTTATATTGGGGGCTCCTCCAGATTCTAATCTACCACATAGGTTTACCCAGTTGTTGAGCATTTGGACATTTTCTCCTTTCCCAGCAAAGTCCCTCCACCTGTCAGGCCTGCTCCTCCACTACCCAGTTTAGGCGGCCGCCCCAGCTAGGCAGTATGAAAGCAACTGCCAGTCTCTTCTCTCCTGCAAGGGCTTGATCCTCTCTATAACATATTTCATTTATACTCTGCGTGTGTGTCCAGAGCTTTCCTATGGCTTTAAAGAAAGCATTTATTTATTTATTTTTGGCTGTGTTAGGTCTTCGTTGCTGCGCACGGGTTTTCTCTAGTTGCGGCGAGCAGGGGCTACTCTTTGTTGCAGTGCGCAGGCTTCTCATTGTGGTGGCTTCTCTTGTTGCAGAGCACGGGCTCCAGGCGCGTGGGCTTCAGTAGTTGTGGCATGCGAGCTTCAGTAGTTGTGGCTCGCGGGCTCTAGAGGGCAGGCTCAGTAGTTGTGGCGCACGGGCTTAGTTGCTCTGCAGCATGTGGGATCTTCCCGGACCAGGGCTCAAACCCATGTCCCCTGCATTGGCAGGCGGATCCTTAACCACTGCACCACCAGGGAATCCCCTGCCCCACTTACTGACTGGTGAGCTTGGGCATTTGTTTTCCACTTTCCTGGCTTCCCGGGAGGACCAGCCAGGGCATGGGCAGCAGATGCACCAGTAACGAACAGAGAGCTCACTTCCAAGCCCCACGTCCCCGCTGACCTCAGTCAGGTCTGGGTCCTCCTCAGTGGTAGCAAAGCTTTCCTGCTGCTCCAATGGAACAGTGTCCCCTCCCCCAGAAACACAGGTCTGAAGTTCATAACTGGTACGCAAGGTCACCAAAGAGCTCTTGAGAGTGTGTAGGAGAAAGATCTGAGGTCAAGCAATCTTTCAAATCCTAGGTCTGCCACTGATCAGTCCTGTGACCTTGGACAATTACTTGACCTCATGGAGCTCAATTTCCTTATCTGAAAAGGAGGATGATAATAGCACCTGAGATGAGATGGTCCACGTATAACACACACACAGTGCACTGACGTGTTCAATAATATCCATTGTCTGCCTCCCTCCTTTCTCTCCCCTGCCCCAGGCCCAAGGAGCTACAGAAACCTGCAGACATGATCAAGCACCCCCCATCAGTGACCTCTGAAAAATCAGAGTGACATGAAAGGTGCCAATGGATAAGTGATGGAGAAATTTGTGCCCATTTTCAAAGAAGGGATTCAGGAACCTGCACACAGATAAGCCTAAATTTTATCTCTAGCACGATTCTTAAATTATTCAACAGCTTTATTTACAAGAGCTGAAAACAGCATCTGCAGGCTCTTCTAGAGGAAAGCAATGGTCCCCTTCCCCACTTTGATATTTGACTGGCATTTGGAGGAGGATGTTAGAAGCACAGCATTTCTCGATTTGACAAACTTATCTCATGACGCCCTGGAGGTGAGGTTCACAGGTTATAGCACAATTGCGTATTCTCATAGGTGACTGAACAACTAATTATTCATAGAGTGGGCCTCTGATACTCAGCCACAGGGGACCATCCTGCCCAAAAATCTAGGCAGTGAGTTGGACGGGCCATAGTATGCATATTAATCAACCTCGAGGGTCACACTGGCTAGAAAGGATGGTGCGTTCACTGAATGATGGGATCCAGATTCAAAATTAACCCAAGAGCGTGGAGCAGGGACTTCCCTGGCAGTCCAGTGGTTAAGACTTCGCCTTCCAATGCAGGGGGTGCAGGTTTGATCCCTGGTCGGGGAGCTAAGACCCCACATGCCTCAGGGCCAAAAAACCAAAAACATAAAACAGAAGCAATATTGTAACAAATTCAATAAAGACTTTAAAAGTGGTCCACATCCAAAAAAAAATCTTTAAAAAAAAAAAAAGTGTGGAGCAGTGGATGCACTCTCAGACATTGCCGCTTTGGGGAAAGATCTGTTAGTTTCTTATAAAATTAAATATATATCTTCCTATGAGTCAGCAATTCTAATATTAAATATTTACTCAAGAGAAATGAAGATATATGTCCACACAAAAAAGCTTGTACACAAATGTTCTTAGCAGGTTCATTCATAATAGCCAACAACTAAAAACAGCCCAGGTATCCATCAACAGGACAACAGATAAACACACTGTGATATAATCATACAACACTATTCAATGACAAAAAGGAACAAACTACAGGTATAGGCAACAATGTGGGTGAATCTCAAAAATATTATGCTGATTTTTTAAAAGTCTGACACTGCAAGATTCTATTGATTTGAGTTTCTAGACTAGGCAAAACCTATCAAAACAGTGTTTGGGGGCTTCCCTGGTGGTGCAGTGCTTGAGAATCTGCCTGCCAATGCAGGGGACACGGGTTCGAGCCCTGGTCTGGGAGGATCCCACATGCCATGGAGCAGCTAGGCCCGTGAGCCACAACTACTGATCCTGCGCGTCTGGAGCCTGTGCTCCGCAACAAGAGAGGCCGCGATAGTGAAAGGCCCGCACACCGCGATGAAGAGTGGCCCCCACTTGCCCCAACTAGAGAAAGCCCTCGCACAGAAACGAAGCCCCGACACAGCCATAAATAAATAAATAAATAAATAAATAAATAAATAAATAAATAAATAAATAACAGTGTTTGCCTCTAGAGGGTTAAGATGGACACTGCCAGGGAAGGGGCACGGAAGAGCTTTCTGGGGTGATGACAATGTTGTCTATCTCGAGGGCAGTTTGGGTTACACAGGTGTTTGCATTTCTGAAAATGTATGTGTCTTTCGCTGTATATACCTTAGAAAACATAAACAAATATTGAACTCTAGTCAATGTACTTGCAGAAATGTTTGGGTGGGTGGGGAAGCTTACTGATATCTGCAACTTACTTCGAAAATCATCCAAAGGTAAGATGGATTGATAGAAGGGTAGAACGATGTATAGATAGATATATGATACAGCAAGCATAGTAAAATATAAATTGTAGAATCTAGGTGGTGAGTATACAGGTGTTCACCGTATAATTATTTCAACTGTTTTGCATGTTTGAAACTTTCATAACAAGATGTTCAAAAAATTAACCCAGCAGGATAGGGAGGTGGCTGAGAGCCAACAGGGTGAAATTGAATGTCAGTGAAGGGCAAGGGGTCTCTGCAGGTGTAAGTGCTCCTTTGCTTAAGCAGGGAATGAGAAAGTCCTGGTTCACCAGCAGTTCGTGTTCATAAGGAATGGGTTTCATCCAAGGTTATTATGTGCACATGTGCTGCTGCTGTAATTGATGCGGAATTAATAGATACTTCCATAATCCCTGCTCATGGAGGGCATCCCATCCTATTCCACACTGCTCACACCCCCTTGATCCTGGAGATCACACTTTCGAGGAGACCTTAGCAAATGAGACAGGATAGGCTGCGTTTTATTGTGGTAACAAAAGATCCCCAAATCTCAATGGTTTCTCTCTCACGTGGGTTGGCTGTGGCTCTGATCCTTGTCACCTTTGCTGGGATCTAAGCTGACAAAGTAGCCTTCATCTAGAATATTCTGTCTGGTGGCAGAAGGAAAAGATACATGGCAAACCACAGACTGGCCCTTACAGCTTCTGCTGAAAGGGACATACAGAACTTCTGCCCACTTATCATTGGCCAAAGCAAGTAACACGGCTCTACCTTGGTTCAGCTGGACACAGATACCCCATCCTCCTGCAGGGAGAGGTACAGCCGACTACGGCCAACAGTGATTTGCTCTACCTCAAGGACTCTACCGGCATGGTGAAAGGTCTGGGAAAGGTGAGGGGACGAGACCCACTCTACACAGCTCCAGAGGGTAGCCTGAGGACACTTCCAATGGCTGGAGTCACTGGCTTTGGGTCACAACAGGAAGCACTTTCTAACAAGAAGGACTGCCCACACTGGGAGCAAAGAGGGCACACGTGACCTGGGCACCTCCATGGCCCAGCACGGTGCCCGGTACTGAAGATCTGATTGCACCCCATCTTCCTTATCCACCTGAAAATACTGGGCCCAGGTGCCCACAAAGCAGTGAGTTCCCTGTGCCTGGAAGGATGCAAGCAGACCCCGGATGGCCATGTGACATCCTGTGGATGGAACCCCTGTGTTGGAAGGGTGGTCAGACAAGAGTGGGGCTCAGAGCTGCCAGCTGGGCTGCTGCAAAACCAAGTTTCCAAACACGTGTGCTTTCTGGGAGGGGCCGCAAAGCGGAAACCCCCCAGTGTTGAGCAGCTGCCCAGGGCCCTGAGATCTTGAATGCTGGCCAGGACTGTTATTGACCATCCCTGCGACCTTGAGCAAGGGCCTCGCTGCAGGGGAGGTGGTGCTGAACTAGTGCACTTGTGAGTAATTCAAGCAGCGGGGCCTGGGCTGTGTCTCCAGGACTCTGAGTGCATCTGTCACGGCCAAGCGGTGAGAGCTCTGGCCAGCTGTCCAGTGCGGCTCTCACGACCCACTTAGGGCCTCATCCCTGAGCAGCAGCTCTGGGGAGCTCACGCTCCTACCGTGGGCCTGCCGTATGCAGACAGACTGGCCACTCTCTCATCATTGATTTGCTTTCCAAAGGTATCAGACCCATCTCACCATCGTAATAACTTTTCTCATGAGAACAATCCCTTCTAGTTTGCAAAATGCAAACTGACAGAGCCTCTGCAGGCTCCAAACCTGTGTCCCGGTCAGGGCGGGGATCTGTCTTGGACTCACATTCGCCCCAGCCTGGGTGCTGGACCCAGCTGCCCATTCTGGAAGGGGATGCAAAAGAGAAGGTTCCACCTTGTAGCCCAGATGCCCGGCTGCCCCCTGGGACCACTCTGCTTGCCCAGCCGAGGTCATCGGATCCTTGGCTGGAAGGCCAGCTCTCCACGCCCACTCCCACTCAGGCGGCGTTTAGCAGTTTACAAAGGAAGTTTACCTACCTCACAACTTCCTTAGAGAGGAGGGAAGCAGCTTGTCCAAGCCCATAGCACTGGTAAGGGACAGGCAGGGACGGGGAACCCCTCACCTCCTGTCTCTCTGAGCCCAGAGCACCACGGCGGCCCTCCCTCGTACTCCCCTCGTGGGCTGGCTCTCGGGCTGCCTATGAGTGGGTGGGAAGCCCAGCAGCCTCTTCTCCAAGCCCCCACCAACTCGCACATACCACACAGGGCTGCTTTAATTAAGAGGCAGATGAGATCGAGCTGTGAGGCTTTCACAGCACCTTCCCCTCCCTTCTGCCCTGGGGGTCCCTCCGGCTCCAGCCCAGCCCCCAGCAGAGCCATTGACCTCCAGGGTGGTGGATGTCGGCAGAGGGGGAGGAAGGTCAGGCCAGGCCTGGCTCCGGGCTGGCCGGGGCGGCGGAGCTGCTCACGTCCGCACATCGCTGAGCATCCGCATTGCTTGGCCTGTTTCCAGGGGCCAAGGCTCACACCCCTCTACTGGGGACGGCCGCCTTCTGTGCTCAGCCAGAGGGGGCCCATGAATTCTGGCTGGCTCGGCCTTAAGCCCGACCTCAGCAGAGAAGCACACGGAAGGCCAGGTCTCCAAGCCCTCCCCACCCCGGCCCCGGCCTGGGCACACATAGTCAGAGGCCTGCACGTCCAATCCTGACCCTCGAGGCTGCTGTCCGGCATGGGGTCCCCTTATCCCCACCCTGCATGTCCGCATGCAACTCTCTCACACCCCCCTGCCATGGCTCACCTTCTCTCTGCAGCCGCCGTGCCCTTACCCACTCCCTCCACCTCTTGCTTTCTGAGTGCCTGAGTTAGTCACGCGCCTCCGTGCAAGGCCCAGCCTCACCTGCAGGTCCTGGGAGGCCCACTCATAGGATTATTCCTAACTCCCAGGGATGTCCTTATATACACATGTATCCTTAGAACTTTCTATTATGATTCTCATGTGTTTGTGTATTCAGTTCACAGGAGTGATGTCATGGTATAGCCTCTGTCCATCACATGGTTTTTCATTCAGCACTGTATTTTTAGGATCTCCCGGTAACTGTACGCCACCTTGTTCCTGACGGCTGTGTGGCCCACACCTGTCTGTTCTGCTAATGTAGGACCATTAATTAAAAAAAAATTTTTTTTATTGAAGTATAGTTGATTTACAATGTTGTGTGTTTCTGGTGTACAGCAAAGTGATTCAGTTATATATATATTCTTTTTCAGATTCTTTTCCATTATAGTTTATTACAAGATACTGAATATAGTTCCCAGCGCTATACAGTAGGACCTTGTTGTTTACCTATTTGGACCACTGATTTAATCCCACTCTTCACTGTTGTAAATAACACCACAAGAAACATCCGCATGCTGGTTCCTACAAACCTGGGTGGGAGCTTCCTGGGAGAAATACCCAGCAGGGGATTGTGGCCCACGGACTTAGGCATATTTGTAGCCTAGGGGCTGTCAGGTGCACCCAGAGTGACTGCACAGCCAGCCTGATGAGAGGAGAAAGGACATACCTGCTTAAAAAATTCTTTGCAACCTGCCAAGGCAAGAGGCAATGTTTCAAAAAAGGCAGGCTTGGGCGACAGGAGGGGCCATGGTGTTGTCTCTCCACCACCACAGAGAAGGTGGGAAATGAGGGAAAACGAGGGAAGGAGACAAGGGTGGGGTGGAGATGTGAACTGAGGTGCTATACGGCAGGAGGCAAGTGAGGAGCCCCCGGGACAAATCTGGGGTTGCCCAAAATGTCATTTTAAAGTTATTTGCTCTGCAGGACTTGGATGACCAGCTGCTCAGAAGCATCCGCTGTTCCCATGATGCTTTGTGTGAGGGGGCTTCTTAGGGACCCGCAGAAGGTAGCTGTGGTATGGACCAGACATCATCGTGGGAGCCAAATTGGGAAGAATGGGGGACAAACCATGGGATTTGGGGTTCAAGGCCATCTTATCTAGATCCCAAGGGCAGGGGGATGCTCTTGACACCTGGCTGATACTACATGGCAGGTGTGGGCATTGTTGAGGATGTTGCTTCCCACGTGACAGAGTGCCCTGCTGAAGACCCTGGGGTGAAACAGCCCTCTGCCCCATGGTAACCTGCACTGTTTCTGAGCCTAACTCTGTTTTGAATTAATGAATTGTAAATCATGTCACTAATCAGGTTTTCTTGGCCACCTTCAAGGCCATCGCTCACAAGTGTGCAGGACAACACAGGCAGCCTCTGGGTATCTACCTCTCCCTCAGTTCTTAGGTTGTCTTTTCCCTTTCCTGATGGTATCCTTTGAAGCACAGATTTTTTAATTTTGAAGAAGTCCAATTTATCAATGTTTTCTTTAGTTGCTTTTGCTCTTGGTGTCATATCTAAGAAACCATTGCCTATTTCAATGTCATGAGATTTATGTCCATGTTTTCTTGTAAGAGTTTTGTTGTTTTGGCTTACATATAAATCTTTGGTCCATTTTGAATTAATTTTTGTTATGGTGTGAGGTAGGGATCGAAATTCCTTCTTTACATGTGTCCCAACACCATTTGTTGAAAAGACTATTCTTTCCCACATTGAAATGTCTCGGTACCCTTGTTAAAAATCAATTGGCTATAAATGTGAGCGATTATTTCTAAATTCTAAATTCTATCCATTGATTGGATTGTAACCTCATGCCAGCACCAGCCAGTCTTAGTTAATGTAACTTTGTAGTAAGTTTTGATATCAGAAAGATCAAATCCAACTTTGTTCTTTTTCATTATTTTGTTGGCTATTCTGGGTCCCTTACATTTCCATATGAATATCAGGATCAGCTTTTCAATTTTTTGGAGAAGCCAGCTGGAATTTTGACAGAGATTGCATTGAACCTGTGGTTCAGTTTGGGGAGTATTGCCACATAACAATATTAAATGTTCTGATCCATGAACAAGGGATGTCTTTTCATTTATTTGGATCTCCTTTCATTTCTTTCAACAGTGTTTTATAATTTTCAGAGTATTCGTTTTTCACTTCTTTGGTTACATTTATTCCTAAATATTTTATGCTTTGATGCTGTTGTAAGTGGACTAGTTTTTCTTAATTTCATTGTCAGATTATTCATTGCAAGTATATACATGTCCAAGGAGATTCTGACGCCCTCCTTCTCTCCTGTTGTTTGGCCTCCCTTCGCTCTGGGCTGTGGCCCTGAGCCACCCTGGATTCCAGCAGCATTGCCCTATGTCACCAGGGTTTGGTTACAGGCCTCTGTCCCCAGCAGACCATGGCTCCCCAAGGGCCTCATCCCAGCACTGGGTCCAGTGCACAAGACACGCTCATCTAGAGAATGATGAATGAATGAACGAATGAGTAAATGAATGAATCAATCAGTGAATGAACAAACAGACTGACACATTAATACGTGCTGGGTGCTGGATTCTGCACGTTGTGACGCAGCTGCTCCCAGAACTCTGGCCTAGGGCTCTCCAGCTGAGTCCCAGTCCTTCCCAGGAAGTATTCTCTCTGTGCCCTCCACCCATGCTACAGGGAAACGGAGCCATGAGGGACAGTTTCCTGGCACTTTCCTGCAGGCTGTGAGGGGAAGGCTCACTGGAAGCAGAGTTGGGTGAAGAGAGAGGGAGCTTGGCCAGTACCTGCGGAGAGGAAGCCCTGCCAGTGGCCTGAGGCCTCCACCAAGAACCAGGCAGGCTCCAGGCTGCTAAAAAGTTGAAACAACCCAAATGTTTATCAACTGATGGGTAGATAAACAAATGTTGGTATATTTATCCAATGAAGTATTATTTGGCCATAAATAGGAATGAAGTACTGACACAGGTTACAGCATGGATGAATCTTGAAAACATGATGCTAAGTGAAAGAAAACAGTCACAAAAGACCACATATTGTGTGATTCCATTTATATGAAATGTCCAGAGTAGGCAAATCCATAGAGACAGAAAGTAGATTAGTGGTTTCCAGGGGCTGGGGGTAGGAAGTGGAGTGGGGGGTTGGAGATGATCGATCAAGGGTTTCTTTTGGGTGATGAAAATGTTCTAGTATTGATTGTAGTGATGATTGTACAACTCTGTGAACATACTAAAAGCCATTAAAGTGTGCACTTTGGGTGAATTATATAGTATATTATGAATTATATCTCAATAGATATAACTATATGTGAATTAGATCTCAATTAAGATTTTTTTTTTTTTTAATCTCCTTGGAGGAGCATTTGCAGCAGCTTGGTCCTCTTTTCTAGACCACAAAGCTTCAAGAAGAGGAAGGAGCAGCAGATACTTGGGCCAGACTGCAGCAGCCCCACAAACCTGCCGGGTCACCTTCATCAGTCCACCTCTCCTCTCTGGATCTCATCTCCTCATCTCATGGATGAAGGGACCAGGTCATTTCTGAGGGCTGTTCCACCCTGATGCGCATTGACTCAGAACACTGGAGTCCTTTGAGCCAGCAGCCCCAGTTCTGGAAATCTCTCCTGGAGAGTTGAGCTCATGCAGGAGAAAGCACTATGCTCAGAACTGTTCCATGCAGCATCTTCTGTTGTGCTGAAAAAACAGAAGCCACCTAAGTTTCCAAAAACAAGGGAACAATTACATACACGGCAGTTGTGCCATTTAAAACAGGGCCTGAAAACGCTGACAAACATGGGGAAATGCTGCAGCTGTGAGGTTTGGTGGAAAGGCAGGACCCAGAGCTGAGCGAGGACAGTGGGCTAAGGGGCCCCACGAATGTCACCAGAGAGGAGCAGGGACGATCGGAGCTGCTGTGTTGGGGAGGAGGGGGAGGGGAGACGGAGCATGGCTCCCTCCTTTATTTAGAAGCCTGTCAATATCAATGTCAATAAAGGTGTTATCGGTTCCTCAGTATGTCATCTGTGTGTCCAGGTTACCTGCAGGCGCCTCATATGGCAGGTGGACTTGGAGGCAAGAAAGCCAGGATGCCCACGGCCACTCCCCAGGCTGTCTCGCGATAGGAGGTCGATGGGCAGAGCTCCCGCGGGGACAGTGGCCGAGGGCCATCGTGGGCTCCGGGGGAGGAGCCCTGCCTGCCCACACTGCAGAGAATCCTCACCCAGCTGGACGAGCCCCCCAGGAGAAACTGGGGCTCCATCTGGGGTGAATCGCTGCCCCGCAGCAAATTGGAACCATCCTGTGGACAATGACCTTGGTGTCTCATTCTACGTCCGTCCTTCCCCCTCCACTCAGGCACCACCTGGGATCTGAAGCATCGGTGAAGGAGGCGGAGGAGGTGCTGGAGGGAAATATAGCTTCGAGGTCCAGCCCACACCCCACGCCCCGGACAGGGGCTCCCACCCCAGACTTACCTGGCAGCTGGGGCGGTAGCGGCGGGGGGCTGGCCAGCACCCACCCAACACTGTCTCCTCCTGTCCTTTCACAGGCCCAGGTCACAACTGAACCAGAAAGCACAGGCTTCCCTCACCGCAGAGTCCCCACCTCCCTTCTTCCCCCAACCCCGCGCCTCCTGTGGGTGGCTCCCACCCTCACCCCGTAGTCACAGGGACAGATGAGGCAGCCTCACTGCCTCACCTGGTGGAGGAGGGCAAGGAAGAGCATATGAAGGAGGAGAGGGAGGGCCCAGCGTCAGTAGGAGCCCCCAGCCATCTTGTGTCTTATATCGGGGATTACTAGCCTTGCCCGGGCTTACAGGCCTCAGCTGAGTGCTGCTTTTGCGGCCAGTGGCCCTGACAGCTGCCGTCCTGAGCCCTCAGAGACAGAGAGAGCCCAGGCGGCCGAGAACTTCAGTGGATGAGCCGGGGAGTGGGGCTGAGGCGAGAACGGGGCACTGGGGGTTCTCTGGGTCAAGGAATGGACCCCTAAGAGTCTTGGAGAGGCTTTTCCACTTTCCACAAGCAGTTTCCCATGAGGGCCTCAGTCCCCTCATGACTCAGCCCTAGCCTGAGAGACAGGCCGGACAAGCCTCATTTTACAAACCAAAGAGCCACTGTGGGTCCTGCTCTGTGCCAGGGTCCACAAGGGCTGCTGGCAGTGTCCAGTCCAGGGAGAGACAGACAGGCAGACAGACAAAATGAGAAGGGTACAGCGAGGAAAACAGCGGCAGAGTGTGTCCGCGGGCTGCAGAGCCCAGGTGGGGGAGCCCTAAAGCTGGGGCTCTTTCTGAGCAGTGATGCCCAGAATGGAGAAGGCAGGGGAGAAACAGCCAGGCAGAGGGAACGGCACCTGCAAAGGCCGAGAGCTGATGTCAAACAGCTTCAATTACTGAGAGCTACTAAGTGCCAGCTGCCCGATGTTACCTCATTCCATAATTCTGTGAGGGTGGTATTATCGTCCCATTACACAGATGAGAAAACTGAGTCGTCTTATGGTACATGACTTGCCCACAGTTTCTCCTAAGATTTTTGTAAGTCAGGGTAGGCCCACTGCTATAACAGGGACTCCCAAATCTCCGTGGCTTAGCACAAATAGCTCACATCACAGTCCTGTGTGTGCCGGGCAGCTCTCGTCCGAGCAGTGACTCAGGGACCCAGGCTCCATTCACACCCTGGTGCCACCATCTTTAGCCCGTGGCCTTTGAAGTTGCTGCAGAGGGGAAACTGAGTGGAGGATTGCAGGGAGGAGACTTTTGTGGGCCAAACAGAAGTCGCATGTGTCTCTTCTGCCCAACTCATCCCTAGGTCAAGGGGGCTGGGAAATGTGGTCTAACGGGTGCTCAGGAAGAAGAGGAGCCCAAGGATATCAGAGGCATGGATGGCTCAGCCCTGAGCAATCAACCTTGAGCCCAGGTCCTCAACCATAGGCTTCTGCCTCCCGCTCACTAGGAGAACGGGGCAACTTGGGGGCATGGCAAGTAACTGGGGTGGCTCAGACTCAGGGAGTGGGGGAGAAATAGCCCTGGAGGGCTGCAGGCTGAACGTGAGTCCCCAGCACCAGCCAAGGGTGCACTTTGTCCTTGGGCAGTGAGGAGCCACTGACAGGCTGTAAGCAGAGAAGTGCCATGGGCAAGTCTGGGCTCCAAAGAGATAAGGCTGCCAAAGAGAGGGAGGTGGCGGAAGCAAAGGGTAAGGAAACCAGGCCAGGAGGTCAAGTGAGCGGCCCAGGGTCCCTGGTGACCCAGAAGCTGAGACTCTGGACCCCAGCTCCAGCGCTCATCCTCCTTTGTCCCAGCCCATCACGAAAGCCTTGGCCACGCGGTCCTGGCAGGGGTGCTAGGCAGGACGCTCGGCCCCATCCCGAGGGCAGCTGAAGGCCGCCCTGGCTCCGGGAGGGTGGGTTTGAGGCTGTAATTCTATTGCGAGCATCTGGGAGTCGCCGGGGCAAAGGGACCAACAACCACGTTTTCTTCATTGCAGGCGCCGAGGACATCACTCAGGGCCTGCGAGAAGCCATTAACCCAGACCGAGTGTTAGGGAAACCATCTCCCCGCAGCCCCATTAGTCCAGGGCCTGGCAGTGGGAGATGGGGTGGGTGTGATGGGGCCACTGGAGAGCTAGGGGGGGCCTCCCCGGGGGAAGCACGGGTGGGGGTTGGGTAATCTAGCCCTGGACCTCGGCTCTTGAGTGACGGGGGAGAAGGACAGGTGTTTCCTCATGCGTATGGCCCACCTGGTGCCCAGGTGCCAGCTCCCGTCAACCTCCTCACACCCCGTCCTGCCCCTCACTGCCTGGTGACAACCTCTCCCTCCTCCGTCCCCTCTAGACTCTCTCCTCTCCCCAGCCCACTCCAGGCTCCGAAAGGGGAGGGCGGAGGGCCCCCTGTGGGATCTTCCCCAGCCCCTGACCCTGACCACAGCTGCTGGCTCTTCCCCTCCCTCGTCCTCACTCCACATCACATGCCTCCCAGCTAACTGCGGTGGCCGCCATAACCGCCCTCCCCAGTCCCCAGTACTGGCCATGCGCAGACTTGTCCTCAGGCTTGACTTGTATTATCTCACTTCATCTTCATGAACGACCTTGTGAGCACTGTGCTTCCCTAGTCCACCGAGGAGGGACAGCTGCCCAGAGAGGGGAGGGAGCTTGCCTGAGGTCACACAGCAACAGGGGGTAGAGCCAGAATTGCTACCTCTTCCCCTCCTGCCCTTCCTCAACCCTCTGTCCTTCTCTGCCACTGCTCTCCCGCTCCAGCCATCCCTCACCCCTTCCCTGGGGAGGAGAGCTCTGGCTCCTTGGTGGGTGCGGCAATTATCTGTGGACAGAGCCTGTTCCTCAGGTCTGGGAGGAAGGAAACCAGCCTGATGGGTGGACTCATGGCTCCATCCCACTGGATGGAAGGAAAGGGAAGGCAGGAGTAACGTCAAGGAAACCAGCCTCTGTCTAAGGGAGCTGCACGTGGTGGGCTGGTCCCTGCAGAGCCGAGGATGTTATAAACACACACACACACACACACACACACACACACACACACACGTGAACACTGGGAAACCATACGGCTGCCTTCTACTGGCACAAGCAGCCAGAGAGAGGTCCAAATGGAAGTAGGGAAGGCTGGCATCCGAGAGGGTTACCTGCAAGTGGTCTCTGGGGGCCCTCTCCCCCATTGCCCCGCCCCATGGAAGGGTGGAAGGGGAAGGCTGGGAGGGGCTTCACAAGAGGACAGGAGAGGTGTGAAAAGGCCAAAGGGAGGCCCAGGGCTGTCTCGGCCTAGGATCTCTACTCACTCCAGCCACTGAGTCTAACGAGGTCACGTCTTCAAACCTGTGCCTACATGAAAAATACTGATATTCTAATTCCTTCACAAACAGCTTCTGCAGGTGCCCAAGGTGTGACTTCACCACCTCCTCCATATGCGAGGCTTGTCCCACCTCGTCTCTGCCTTCCGCTGATGCATCCAGGAGACAGACGTCCAGGGTAGTTCCCAGACAGAAGTAACTCCTGTAGCGCTAGTCCTGCCAGGGCAGGCCGCCTTTGGAGTGGGAGACCTGGGTGTGCACTCCAGCTCTCCAACTGAGGGGCTGTGCGCCCCTGGGCAGGTTGCTCTCCTCTCTGAGCTTCAGTTTCCTGGTGTGTAGATGGGTTAATATAGACTAACATTCAGGGTTTTGAGGATCCTGTATCCACCACACAGGCCACACCCGGGCTCGCAGTCCTCGGGAGCCGGTTCTGCCACCTCTGCCACCTCTGGCTCTGATTGCCCGGAATCCTGGCTGCCTCGGGGCACTTCTGTCTGTGACTCTGCCTCCAAGTCAGCTAGTGGAAAACTGAACTCGTTGATCTCCACACCAGGAGAGTTGATCTCCGTACCCACTTAACTTTCACATTTCTGACCTGAGTATAATGATCATCCCAGATGCTGAGGCTAAACACTGTGAAACCATCTTTGACTTTGTCTCTCAGCTTAGATCCTACCCAATGGTAAGTCCCTCACCCAAATCTGCCTTCATCCCAGTCCTCCGTACTCAGACCAGGGTCAGGACCAGAGCCTGTCCCTGGCAAGGGCCCACCCTGTTCCAGCTATGGGGTGCAGGTGGGGATGTAGAGGTGGGTCCTTGCCCTCAGGGAGCTTCTAATCAAATGCAGGAGGCCCACCTGTCCAACCTTCCCCATGACACAGACAGACTGGGAAGGCTCCAGGGAGGTGATGGCATTTGGATGTGATCTTAAAAGACGGGGAGCATTTGAATCCGTGCAGGAGGTGAGGGAGGGCATTCCAGGCTAGGGAACAGTGACTGTCCATTCGGTGCTGTTTTAAGGGCCTGTTACGTGCAGGCACCTTCTGCCCAGTAACTAGGACAGAAGACTCTGCTCTCGTGGATTTTACAAATTCAAGCACGATAAGTACTATAAAGAAAATAAAACAGAGTACGTGGTGGAGAGTGACAAGGGGAGGCTTCTCTAAGGAGAAATTTGCAGAAGGTCTTAATGATAAAAAAGGAGTCATGTGAAACTGAAGGGGAGTGCATTCCAGGCAAAGGAAACAGCCAGTGTGAAGAAGACAAACCTGAGTCCTTCAGAGAACAAAATACACTTGTAATCTGGACAGGCTAGACATATAGACAAATAGGATAGAACCACGAGTCCAGCAATAAACCCATGTATCTACAGCTAATTACATTTTCAACAAGGGTGCCAAGAGCATTCAATGAAAAAAAGAATGGTCTTTTTGACAAATGGTGTTAGAACAACTGGATATCCGCATGCCAAAGAATGAAGGTGGTCCCTTACCTCACAGCATATGCAAAGATTAACGCAAAATGGATCAAATATCCAAATGTAAGCGCTAAAACTATAAAACTCTTGGAAGAAAACATAAGAGTACATTTTCATGCCCTTGGATTTGGCAATGGATTCTAAGACATGACCTCAAAAGCAGAAGCAAAAATAAATTGGCCTTCAAAATTTTCAAACTTTTGAGCATCAAAGGACACAATCAAGAAAGTGAAAATAATAAAACCTACAGAATGAGGAAAAGTGTTTGCAAATCAAATACTTACAGATCTGATAAGATTCTGATTTCCAGAATATATAAAGAACTCCTACCACTCAATAATAAAAAGAAAAATAGTTCAACTAAAAAATGGGCAAAGGATTTGAATAGACATTTCTTCAAAGAAGGTATTTAAATGGGCCAAAAGCACATGAAAAGATGTTCAATATCAGTAGTCATTAGGGAAATGCAAATCAAAACCACAATGAGATACCACTTCACATCCACTAGATTGGCCAGAATTTTTTAAATGGACAATAAAATGTGTTGCCAAGGATGTGGAGAAATTGGAACGTTCACCCATTGCTGGTAAGACTGTAAAATTGTACAGCTGCTTTAGAAAACAGTTTGGCAGCTCCTCAAAAATCTAAACATAGAATTGCCCTATCACCCAACAATCCCACTCCTAGATATACACCCAAAATAATTGAAAACAGGTACACAAATGTTCATGAGTACTAATCACAATAGTCAAAAGGTGGAAACAACCCAAATGTCCATCACCTGCTGAATGGATAAGCAAAATGTGATATATCCATACAGTGGAATAACAATTAGCCGTAAGAAAGAACAAAGTTCTGATACCAAAGTGTCCCATACTGTATTATTCCATTTATATGAAATATCCAGAATAGATAACACTAGAGAGACAGAAAGTGGCTTAGTGGTTGCCAGGGACAGGCAAAAGGGGGAAATGGGAAACAGCTGCTTACTGGAAATAAGGTTTCCTTTTAGGGTGACGAAAATGTTTCGGAGCAAGATAGAGGTGATGGTCACACAACATGAATGTACTAAATGTCACTGAATTGTGTGTTTTTAAATGGTTAACTTTTACGTTATATGAATTTTATCACAATAAAAAATACATTTTCTGACAAAATACTTATATTCAGAGTACTTAAAGAACTCCTAGGGACTTCCCTGATGGTCCAGTGGTTGGGACTCCACGCTTCCAATGCAGGGGGCACGGGTTTGATCCCTGATCCAGGAACTAAGATTCCCACATGCTGTCTGGTGCAGCCAAAAAAAATTTTTTTAAGTAAAAATAAATAAATATTTTTTTAAAAAAGAACTCCTATAAATCAATGAGAAAAATCAATTTTTCAAAGGGGCAAAAGACCTGAACAGACACTTCACCAAAGAAGACATGGCCAATAAGCATATGAAAAATGCTCAACATCATTTGTCAACAGGAAATTGCAAATTAAAACCAGAAGGAGAGGACTTCCCTGGTGGCGCAGTGGTTAAGAATACACCTGCCAGTGCAGGGGACACGGGTTCGAGTCCTGGTCCGGGAAGATCCCACACGCCACGGACCAACTAAGCCCGTGAGCCACAACTACAGAGCCTGCACTCTAGAGCCCGCGAGCCACAACTACTGAGCCCGTGCACCACAACTACTGAGCCCGTACACCACAACTACTGAAGCCCGCGCACCTAGAGCCCACAATGAAGAGAAGCCACTGCAATGAGAAGCCCGTGCGCCACAACGAGGAGTAGCCCCCGCACGCTGCAACTAGAGAAAAGCCCATGCGCAGCAACGAAGACCCCATGCAATAAATAAATAAATTAATTAATTTTTAAAAACCCAAAAAAACAGAAGTTGATATCATTACATGCTCACCAGACTGAGAAAAAGACTGATAACAGCAAGTGCTAGTGAGAATGTGGAGCAACTGGAACTCTCAGACACTGCCGATAGAAGTGTACTTGGTAGGATAATTTTGGAAAACTGTTTGGCAATATCCACTAAAGCTAAATATTTGCTTATCATATGACTCAGTAATTCCACTCCGAGATATTTACCCAAAAGAAATGAGTGCGTGTGTCCACCAAAAGACATATCCATAAACATACTTATCAGCTTTATTCATAGCTGCCAAAAACTGGAAACCATCCACATGTCCATCAACAGGGAATGGATAAGTAAACTGAGGTACTGAACCAATACTGAGACAGCCTGGATGGCTTTCCCCAACATTATATTGAGCAAGAAAAGCCAGACACAAAAGATCATATATGTTTTGATTACATTTATATGAAAGTTCTAGAACAGGCAAAACTAATCTACGGTGATAGAAGTCAGAATGGTGTTCTCTCCTGGGGATATTGACTGGGAAGGGGGACAAGAGACTTTCTGGAGTGAAGGAAATGCTCTGCACCTTGATCTGGGTGAGGTACACATATGGAAACAGTCACTGGGCTGTGCACTTTTCTGTCTGACCTGAGTAATCTTTCAAAAAGCCCCTCTGAGTGCACAGTGGGGAGGGGTTCTGCCAGAAGTGAAGGGCATGTTAAAAACTGGCACATTCACCCATCAAGCGTCTCCATGACCTGGCTGGTCAGGCCTGAACCCTGGAGTGGACTCAGTCTGGGCCTCAGACAAGAAGGGTCTTAGGGAGCATTTTTTCTCACACTACCGCAGCCTCGGTGACGAACCCCAGGCCCAGGGAGCAGGAGGGACGCATCCCGCGCACCTGGCAGCAGTGCGGGGCAGAAACCAGGTCCTGGCCCCCCAGCCCAGAGCTCACACCCAGCTGCAGGCTGCTCCCATAAGACATCCTGGTGAAAGGTGATGGGGTGTCCTTTGAAAGTCACACAGGAGGGCAGGCGAGTGTCATTCCAAGACCTGAAAAATTTGGCATCCACATGGGGGTAGGAAAAGCATCCCCATCCTCACAGGGAAAAAGGAAGGCAGACCAGGCGCTCAGCACGGGCCTGGCTCATTGTAGGGCCCAGTAAACGGCATGTTAGGACCAGCAGGAGCCAGCTCTGAGGCGTCTAAGGAAGTTGGGGCCGCGACAGGGCCCACACTTCATCATACCATGGGTTCCAGCTCGAGTTGAGAAGAGGCTGGGGAGCCTAGAGAATGAGCCCCTTCCCTCAGGGACACAGAAGAGCCTGGCGGGAGCTGGACGGAGCAGGCCAGGCCAGGCCTGGGCGCCCTGCAGTCCTGGGTGGCACACGAGCCCTGATCAGCTCCTAGACCTACAGCTTTGGGGACCGAGGCGGGGGGCACTTCTGTGGTTCCCACCACTGCCAGGTCCTCCTTGGAGCTGACAGCCAGGTGGCATCCACCCTCTGCCCAAAGATCCTGCTCAGCCCAGGGCCTGCCGAAAAGTCTGTGGGCCCTCAGGCCTAGGAGCACAGAGGATGGAGCAGGAGGGTAGTGGGATGGGGCGGGGGGACCTGGAGTTTTGGTCCCCACCCTCCATCGACATCTCTTCCCCCGGCCTGGAAGAGGCCCTGTCTGTTCATGAGTCTCAGCTGTTAAAAATAACCTGCCTCTCCATCATCCTGACAGCCGCGCTCTGGGACAGTGTGTTCCAAGCCCAAGCTGCTCTCCAGGGACTGGAGCAACGGGGCAAGAAGGGCTGCGGATGGTCCTAGCCAACTCAGGCCAGGAGAGCGCATCCGGAAGCCAGGGTCCCACAGCCTGCGACAGTTCGGGCTCCCCAGCCACATGTCAGCCCTCCTGCCCCCCGAGATCCTGGGGGTTTGAGTCCAGTGATGGGAGCCCCGGGAGTGCTCGTGCCTTGCTGTGTTTTGCCTTGGAGCTATGGAATCAGGGGCCTCTCCTGGTGACCTGGAACTTTCTCCCCACTTGCCCGGAACCTGCCTATCACCACATGGCTTCCTCCTCTGATTCCCAAAAAACACCACCGGCGGGGCCCAGAGGGGAATTTACTGGGGATCAGGGAGGTGAAGAAGGGACTTGGGTGCATGTGCAGCCATGCCCTTGCCCCTCAGATGCAGTGCTCCCTCTGCTGTGGCCTCCTCCCCACAAAAGAGAAAGAGAGGTGACAACAGCTCTCAGAGTTAAGAGCTCAGGGTCTGGAGGCAGAAAGACCCATGTTCAAATCCTGCCCCCCATCCCTGACTACAGTGTGACCTTGAGAAATGTGCTTGACCTCTCTGTGTCTTGAGTCCTTTGTTGGTAAAGCAGATGCTCATGGTCCCAACTTGTAGGGTTTCTGTGGAGGCTAAAGGAGTTCCAGATGTTGCTAACTGCATAGCGCCCGACACCTAGTGAGCACTCAGTGAATAGTGTCATCGTTAGAGCACCGTGGTTAAGAGCATCGGCTCTGGAATGGAACTTCAAATCCTGTCTCCTCTACTGACTAGCTGTGTGGTCTTGAGCAAGTTGCTTAACCTCTCTGATCTTTCATATCTTGGCCTGTAAAATGGAAGAATGCCACTTACCTCCTGAAGCTGTTGCAAGGCATCTTGTGTGGATGCTCTTAGGACGGCGCTGAGCGTGTGCTGAGCACTCAGTAAGTGTGTGAGGCCCCTGGCAGGGGAGCATCAGGCTGGAGCCCCAGAGAGGGACAGGCAGGCGGCGGGGGTGGAGGAATAAAGGCAGCTCCTTGGGCCCGCACTTCTTCAGGAAGAGTTGGAGGCCTTCCTGACCACACACCGTACAGGCTGGAGGCTCTCGGGACATGCCTACCCTGGGCTCACCTTGCTCCACACCAGGGAGCCCCACAGGCTTCCTGAGGCTCCCGGAGCAGCAGACCCATCCCAGCCAGCAGGCTCTGCCCCACCCACCTTCATGCTATCCTGCTGCACCCAAGGGTGGGGGAGAAGGAGGGAGAGAGAGACAGATACTGAGGGAAATTAAGAGAGAGGCTCAGGATCCAGGGAAAAACAAAGAGAAGGGGAGAAAGGAGGAGATGAGAGAGAATGAGGGAAGGGAGGAGGAGGAAAGAGACCCAAAGTGAGACAGAGAAGACAAAAGGAACAGAAAAATTCTGCAAATGTAGAAAACAGGAGTGACCTCTCCAAAAGGCCCAAATGGAAGGCGGGAGGTGAGAGGGAGGGGACCAGCCGCGGAACCCTGAGGTGGGGCTGCAGACAGCCTGACCTCCCTGCAAACAGTGCTTTTACCTAAAGATGGGTAATATGTTGTCATGACAACAGATGTAGCATTTAGGGCAATTACTGGTGAATAACAGAGGGAAGAGGCAGCAGCCCTGGCTGGTGCTGCAGCCCAGGGAGGGGGTGTCTCCGGGGCAGCCCCAGGCCCCCATCTGCCCCTGCCCCATCCCAGACCCTCACCTCAGCCTCAGCTCAGCCAGGACCTTTCCAGTCCAAGAGTCTCCCCAGGGCAAAATTCTGAGCCACACCGCAATTCCCCAGGCCCTGCCTCCTTTCCATCCTGCCTAGCCTGACAGCAAACACAGGCAGAGTCTCTGCAACAGCATCTCACCTTAACTCTCTCCACGACCCTCTGAGCGAGGCACAGCAGGGGCCTCATTTTACAGATGACAATACAAGAGTCAGAGAAGTCGAGTAACTTTTCTGGGGTCACACAGCAAATAAGCAGGTTTCTGAAGGCCACTCTGCTCCTCAGCGCAGGCCCTCCCCAGATGATTCCCAGGACGTGGGCAAGCCTATAGATGGGCTATCCCTGAACACCTCACCCTCCAGCACCTTCTGGGAAGGGTCAGAGACAGCATATGTGGGTGAGAAGAAAGAGGGGAACAAAACGTTCAATGCACTGGCTCTGTACAGACGCCATCCCATTTTGTCTCGAGGTAATTCTTCTATTTTAGACATGAGAAAACAGGCTAAGAGAAGTGACATCCCCAAGGACCCCACTTGGTCAGGGGCAGATGCCAGCCCCAGCGCCCTGTTGATGGGCAGCTCTGGGGCTGCTCCAGGCCTGGTTGAGCCGGGGCAGGTGGCAAAGCAACTCGCTGGACACCCCAGGGTTCAAGGAATTAGGGAGCTTCTGCAGGGTGACTGCAGGGCTTGGGCTCTGTTTGCTGGGGGTCCTGAGTCTGGGGGCCTGGAGACCTCAGAGGCCAAGGCTCCCATCCAGCTCCCTGCTGTCGAGGGCAGCCCCCGTTAGGAAGCCTGTGTGTCCACAGGTGCCCCTTCTGCTTCCATCCTCTGAGCCATTGGCCTCACATCCACAGAGCCTGCAGACAAACATCCAGTTCAAGGTCACCAGACCAAGGGGGTGGTGGGACATCCCAGCTCCCAGCGCCTAGGGGAAGGAAGGGAGTGCCGGGCTGCGAGGAGTGGGCAGCTGGGAAGTGCATGCTTGGCCTCAGCAGAGGGCACGTTTGTTAGTAATCCCAGTCCCTGGGAGGAAGAGGCTCTGGCCTTTCACAGGCCTTCAGAGCTCTGCCTGGCTGGTGTCAGGATGACAGCAGGGGCCTCCTAACACCCCTCCAGGCCCATCCTGAGGGAGCTTCCCCGAGGATGAGACCCAGGCCCCAGCGTCTCCCTGAAACAGCCCCTAGAACCTGGAAGGGCTAGCCAGGGCCGAGGCCTGAACCAGCTGGGAGGGGAGAGAACCGAGGGGCTGGGGGCTCCCCGCAGCTGCTTACTGCTGTGGAGTGGAGCCGTGGGGGAGAAGGAGTGTGTGTGTGTGTGTGTGTGTGTTTGTGTGTGTGTGTGTGTGTGTGTGTGTGTGTGTGTGTGTGTGAGAGAGAGAGAGAGAGAGATCACTAAGGGAATTGACTGCAGTTGGTGAGGCGGGGCTGAGGATTTTAAGCCTTTCTAGAGAATTTATCAACAGACTTGATAAAACAAAGGAAAAGAAGAGGAACGGGACAAGGAGGAGGAATCAAGAAGACAGAATAAAGGGGCTGATGTCCCTGCACGGGGGTCCCTCCTGCAAGCTGCCTGTCAGCCCCGGACTCCCTCCAGCGCCCCCACCCACCATGCAGGCCCGTCCCTGCAGGTGCGGGTGGCACAGAGCCTGGCCTGGCCACCTAAGGGGCTCACGGCACTCTCACAATTGTGATGGGGGGCGGGGGGGGGGCACGGTGAACAGCCCCAGGCACCCAGGAGAGCAAGAGCAGTCCCGCATGGAGCTGCCAGGGCACGTAACCTCTGCGTGGTCAGGATTCACCCCAGCAGAGGCTTCTGAGTAAGGATGAGAAAGGAGGACGGGAAGGGGGGTGAAGGGAAGCGGGGTGTACTCGTCACCAGCTGGCTCCAAGTCGAGGGGAGTTGGTATACAGAGGGGGGCAAGGAAGCCTGGGCAGAGTAAGAGGGGGCTGCATCTTCTGAGTCCCCACCCCAGGCCAGAGGTCAGGGCACCTAGAGTCAGGACATGAGGGGCTGCATCCATATCACCCCAGTGAGCTCTGCAGCCAGGGTGAGAGGTGGGCTCCACACTGTCCTCTCCCCTGAGCCGAAGGGCCGAGGGCGCCAGGCTCACCAGGTTACCCCTCGGCATCTGCAAAGCCACTCCCAATCCCCAGTGTGCAGGGCAGAGGGGGATGCATGTCAATGACAAGCCAAGCCCTAGAGGGGTCTGGAAGCCTGGCGGGTGGGCTGAGGTGGGTGTCATGTGAACCCTGATGACGTGTGGGGCAGTTAGTGCCAGCCTGCCCTCAAACCTCCACCCACACACACCGGCCTGGTACCACGACTGTGGACCGACCCTTCCCCACTGCCTGCCCTGCCCCTGCCCCTTCTCTAAGGGCATATGGGCGGTGGTTGTGCCGTATCTGAGCTGAAGCTCTCCAACCTCCGCAGAGAGCCATGACCTGAGTTTGGGAGACCTGCTCTCATTGTGGCTCCAGCCATCGCTAGCTATGTGACAGTCCCTAAACTGGCCGGCCCCGTTTCTGCACCTGCAGGATAGAGGGTAGAGATGAAATTGATGCCCCAGATTCATTCTTTTCCTCCTAACAGGGTCTTTGTAACCTGGTCCCTTTCTCCTTCATCCATGCATTTCCCACCTCCTGCTCTCCACTGACCGGGTCTCAATGGAGCACATGGGAAATGGGGTGCTGGGCATGCAGCCAGGGGTCTGGGGACACCCACAGGTCCACAGAGACCAGTGGCACTCACCCAGACCCCGGGAGCAGCGGCCTGAGGGGCTTCTGGGCCAAGAGAAGAAAAGAACCCCATCTGTGGGCTGCCTCCTGCTGTGACTGTGTCTCCGCCCCTTTGCCTCCCCCTCCTCCTCCTCCTCCTCCTGCCACTCATCACTCATCCCCACTTCCTGGAGCCAGGACACCCGACATCCCTACTTATTTTTAGTCCGTGGCCTCTGGAGTAGGGCTGCTGGCCCCGGGCGTCCCCCGGCCCTATCCCCTGCCCCTGGGGGGCAGCCTGGGGCCAGAAGGCATCTCAGAACGTGAGGGAGCACACACCCAAGCCATAGGCTGGACAGTGCAACCCCCCCCAACCCGCTCACTCCCTCCTGCACCCCCCTCCTGCCTGAGGCAGCAGCCACTAGTCTTCTGTGGAGTGTGGCCTCCAGCAGGCCTCCTCCCAGCTTCCTGCCCCCACCAAGGCTCACCCCCAGCTGCACTCCATCCCTCAGTGCTCTGTAACCTTGTACCGGAGGCCTCTCCGTTGCCCACTGGACCCCTACACACACCGCCGCTCCCAGGGTTCAGGGTGGTGTTGACTCTCTCTGCAGCCCTTCAGACCTGGTACAGAGCTCAGCGCACCGGACAAGCAGGGCAGGAAGGAAGCCAGATGTCCTGGCAGGCTCAGCACAGGGCCCTCCAAACTGCTTATTTTGGACTGTCCATCCCAAGACCACAGCCAAGATGGTTATGGGGGGCAGCAGGCATCACCGGGGGCAGCCTCTGTCCACCTCCACAGTCCCAGCAGTTCCCTTCGGCCCCAAACTTGCACACTCCACTCACAGCCAGCCTGCCCAGCTCCCCAAAGACGGCTCAGCCAACGGCCCATGTGTCTCTACTATTCTTCCCTCCCCGGGAGGAGTTCCAATAACTATAGCTTTCTCCACCTCACCACGTCTCCAGGGACACTTTAGCACCCTGGAGACTGGTGTCAGGGCAGCTGACCGGCCAGCCCTTACATCTTCACTATTTGCCAGGCACTGTCAGTCCTGGGATATGCAGTGAAGAAGACATAAATATCCCAGCCCTCGTGGAGTTTATAATCCAGGAGGGGACAAAGATAAGGAAGGATAGGTAGGTGAAATAGCTGCTATGCCACTGGAGACAAGTGCTGAGGAGAAAACCTACAGCAGGGAAGTGAGATAAGTGCTTGGTTGGGGAGGCGGCCGAGAAGGTGCAGCGGGTAATGATGCTCATTGAGGGATGCGGACCGACAGATGGGCCCCCTTGCTGTGGAGCACTGTACAGGTGAAGGGAATTGAGGCTCAAATTCCTCTCCTGGAACACAGGCAGCAGCAACATCCGCTCAAACCGGGCGATCAGACTCACAAGCAGCATAACAGGCCATTCAGCTACTGGGGCTGGGTGACTCTTGAACAATCCTTGCCTTACTTTATACACTCCTGAGCAAATAAGACCTCCAAGTGCCCCCAGCATCCCTTTCCCACTCTTCCTGCCCATCTGCAGCCCAGGTCAAAGTGTGAAGGCCCAGGGAATTCCCTGGCAGTCCAGTGGTTAGGACTTGGCACTTTCACTGCCAAGGTCCTGGGTTCGATCTCTGGTTGGGGAACTAAGATCCCACAAGCTGCAAGGTGCGGCCAAAAAAAACAAGTGTGAAGGCCCAGGAAGTCCCCAGCCTCACCCAATCCCCACCGTGATGCCTGACCTTGACCCCGGCAACCTGCCCCCAGACCTTCCCTCTGCTGGAACATGTGTTTCCATATGCAGCTTTCTCGGAATCTCTGGGGTCCTCCTGGGAGCTGACATTTGATACCTGGGTACCCCCTACTGCAGCAGCAGTGCAGGAATCCTAGAGGTCTCCAGAGAGGACTCCCTTTATCATCCCCAGTAGCTCCCCTCACATCACACTGGGTGGCCCAGTCCCCCATGCCCACAGAGGACAAGGCCAGGAGTATCCCTAGACCTAGCCACTAGGTTTGCACACTAGCTGCTATCGTTTGAGAATGCCTCCCTGTCACTCCCTATAGCTTCATCTCAGCTCATAGAGAGTTCTGGCCTCTGCTACTGATGTCTGTCATAGGCACAGTAGTAAGGGTGTAGACACAGATGTGGTGTATTTGACATTTGCCTGAGAACACTTCCCTCCCAGCAACACACTAAAGAAAGCCTGGCAGAAGCTCATGGAAGCATGGGGTGACAGAAGGCCGGTAGAGGAGATTCCATACACAGGATGAGGCCGTCTTCCAGGGCAGAGTTCACCCTCCTTCTATCAGGCCACTGAGCAGTGAGTCAGGGGACACCTGGGAGACAGGGGTTTCTGCCAGCTCACCTTGGAGAGGACCTGGGCTTCCAGAGGAGTAATCGTAGCGGCTCTGCCACTTGCGGTGCCCTCTCTGCACTCCCACACACTCTACTAGGGCATTTTATGCGTCGTCTCATCCTCTCAACACACCTCTCCAGCCTTAAGGTAGTTAACGTTATCCCAGTTTAAACATGAGGAAATGGAGGCTGGGAGAGGTTTTGTGCTTTGTCTGAGGCCACATGGCCAGTAGGCGATGGAGCCGGGTTTGACTGCAAATCCAAGTACTGCTTTCATGCTGCCACTGGGATGACCCAACCAGGCCCTCTCCCTGCCTGTCCCCTCTCTGTCCAGCCCCTTCTACTCATCCACACTCCGGGATGGGTCCCTGCCATCACCTCCCGGGATGCCCCAGTGCTTCCCCAACTCTGCGGGACAGTTATCCCGCCTGTAGCTCAACCAAGGCCAGGATGGAATCTTCCAACAGAATTTCTCTAGGAAACTATGGGAAAACAAAACAAAGCAAAGCAGAAAAATTAAACACCAGATCAGAGATGCATTCCTGGAGCGCAGGGTTCCCAGCCTTAGGTGACTAAGGTCAAGGCTGTCCCAGATTGCTGGGAAAACTCACTCGCTCAACAGATGTTCCTGTGTGCCTGCTCTGTGCCATGCTGGACCTTTAGGCAGAGGAGTCCCTGCCCTTGCCAGGGAGGCCCCCTGGGCACATGCGTCCACAGCAGGGGTTGCTTAAGAACCACATCTTCTCCTTGTGTCATTCTAGGCCATGACCCCATGGGAGCATGTTTTCCCCAGCAGCCCCCCCTCCCCTGCCTGCCCCTCCTGGAGGACCTAAGCTCACTTCCTCCTCCATGACCCCCCAACCCCCAGCTCAAGTCCCCTTCCAGCCTTACTTTACACACAGTGTCAAGCACAGGCTCGCTGCTGCCACCACCAGGCACATGCCCACCCCCCTGTTCCACCAGCCCCCAGCCTGCCTTGGGGGAATATCTTTCAAGATGGCCCTTCTGAGGGCTTCCCTGGTGGCGCAGTGGTTATGAATCCGCCTGCCAATGCAGGGGACACGTGTTCGAGCCCTGGTCCGGGAAGATCCCATGTGCTGCGGAGCAACTAAGCCCATGCGCCACAACTGCTGAGCCTGAGCTCTAGAGCCCATGCTCTGCAACAAGAGAAGCCACCGCAATGAGAAGCCCATGCACCACGACGAAGGGTAGCCCCCACTCGCCACAACCAGAGAATGCCCGCGCACAGCAACAAAGACCCAACACAGCCAAAAATAAAATAAATAAAAATAAATGTATTAAAAAAAAAAAAAAAGATGGCCCTTCTGAGACTTCCCTGGTGGTCCAGTGGTTAAGACTCTGCATTCCCAATGCAGGGGCCCGGGTTTGATCCCTGGTCTGGGAACTAGATCCCACACGCATGCTGCAAATAAGATCCCGCATGCTGCAACTAAGATCCCGCATGACGCAACCAAAGGATCCCGCATGCCTCAAGGCACAACGAAGACCTGTCACAGCCAAATAAATAAAAATTTTTTTTTAATTTAAAAAAAAAAAAAAAGATGGCCCTTCTAAGGTTCACACCACCTAGATTTCCCTGGGTCACAGATGTCATGGGCAGGACAGGGAGGTGGCTGAGGGGTGTTACATGAGCCTCAGGTGGGAAGGGGATGGAGGCCATAAGTGCCAGCAGAGGAGGAAGCCTGGTGGGCAGGTAGGGGAGCTGCTTCCTCAACAATACACAAGCAGAAAAAGACAGGGGTGAGGTGGGGGCCAGAGACCACTGACTCAGTTCCCCCTCCTCTCTCTGCCCCTGCCCAGGGGTTCCTGGGGAAGCACCCAGGACATCATTTGAACCATGCTCTAGTCCGACTCCACCAGACAATGAGGAATTCGAAGCTCAGAGAGGTGAAGGGATTTGCCTAACATCACACAGCAATTTGGCAGCCTGGCTGGGACCATGACCCAAGCCTCTGGACCCTGGCCAGTGCTTCTGAACCAACTGAGGAAATCCTTCAAATAGCTGCCAGCCCTGTGCCCACCCTAACTGCAGAAGGGGGTGAAGAGGCCACAGCTGGGATTTGCAGCTACGACAGCTGTGTCAAAGTAGTACCTGACAACGGGCACCCAGGGACCTAGTGGGGCCTGCTGCCTGTGACCACCCGGCCCAGCCCTCTCCTGCACTGGCCCGGGGAGGGCCGGGTTTAAACCTCACCTGCCCCCAGTGTCCAGGGACTCCAGGCCGCAGGCTCAGGCAGCCTCTCACGCTCCCTCCCTCCCAGCTGCAGCTGGGCTGGGATGGGAACTGGGATGACACAGGGACACCCGGGCTCCCCACTGCCAGAGGCCAGCCCTTTTCCTTCTTCAAGCAGCCCAGGTCCCCATCCAGGTGGAGGTAGTGGCATTCCATCTGAGCCCTGGCTGCTCTGAGATCAGAGGGGCCCACCCCCGGCCCCAGCTCCAGAAGGGGCATGCCCCCTCCCCAGGGAACTCAGAGGTCAGGGCCTTCGCACCCTTGGTTGGGGCCCAGCATCTCCTCTGCCTGCCTGGGAGCCAGGAGCCCCAGAAGGCTGCAGCAGGGCCAGAAATAGCCCCGACTTGCCAGGGAGGGAGGCTCTTTTTTGGTCGCCAGTGTGTTCCGATCCCCTTGCCATCACACTGGTCCACGGAGCCTGCCGGCCCCAGGAAGAGTCAGGACAGTCCCCAAAGGAGAGGCAGAAGTCAGAGGGTCAGCAGGAGGAAGAGGGAAGGCTGAGAGAAGGGGGAGCAAATTCCTGAGGACTGGGAAGTGGGAAGGGCCAGGGGAGGGGAAGGGAGGGAAGAGAGGGGAGAGAGGAAGGAACAGGGGTAGAACCCCAGGGGTAGAGGGTGGGTATTAAGAGGGGGGGCGCCTCTCCCTTTGAAATCACTGCTATCACTAGATGGTTACAAGCCAAGCCAAGAGCAAGAGACTTTGGCCAAGGGCCAGGCGAGGGTGTAAGAAGATCAGAGCCAGCGGGCCCTGGGGAGGGTGCAAACTGACATCCAGACTTCTTCCAGCCCTGGCCTTCTGACAACAGCCTTCATCACACTGCTGCCACTGACGGACAGAAGAAAGGACGGATGCGGGAGCTCGAAGAATCCCAGAATCTAATTTTAGCTGAGTTCCCCCACCACCCCCCGATAACAGCCAGCAGAGCCTAGAAGGGTGGGAGCTCCGCACCGCCTGCCCGGTGCCAGCAGCAGGGAGACTGCCCCCAAGCCGTGGGGTCTCTGCAAAGGAGACCCTCCAGCTCACACAGGGCAGGGGCTTTGCTGGGCTGGGGGCCCTTGGGCCTGCTCCCCTGTCTTGAGGAGGTGGGCGCTGAGGCCAGTGAGTGCCATAGTTGAGAGTAGGTTGGGTGGGTTTGTGTGCCGGCTCTGGATGACCTCAAAAAAGTCCCTCAACCTCCCTCAGCCTCAGTTTCCTCACCTGTCAAATGGGTACAGCAATCTCTCCGATTGATCTCAGATGATGCATGTCAGGCACTGGCCCTAATGACTCAGAGCGGTCATTAGTCCTCTCGCCACTGCCTGACTCAGGGGGCCCTGAAATGATCGGTCATTCCAGACCCAATCTGCGTCTGCACTGAGGTACAAAGGTGAAGAAAACAGACCTGATCTGCCTAGGAGCCTGACTCTAAGGACAACCGATTAACTCCAGGAATCTCCATGTCCGGACCTTCCTGGGAGCTGGGCTGGGGGTGGGGCAGAGATAAATCCTCAAGCTGGGGAACTCGGGGACCACTGGGGTAATCCCTTGTGGGCAAACAGGGACACTGAGGTTCCGAGAGGGACCCAGCCCTGCCCGGGGGCAGCTAGACAGATGACGGCAGAAGCAGGGTATGGCCCCGGCCTCCCCACCACCTCCCCAGTGATTTTCACTGGCATGGAAATCCCACCCCAGTCCTGCCGCCCACAGAGACCAGGCCCTCTGAGCAGAACTCCCGGCCTGCACCAGGAACACAAAGTTGCCTAGTGTCAACCCCAGCTGGGTAGATGCCTCCTTCCCAGCCAGCATCAACCTCATGTGCAAGTGGTAGCTGGACGAGGTCTCACACCCCCTTCCCAGCAGCCCCCCACCAAAACACACAGATGGAGATCATGCGGAGGAAGGGGAGGGGCAAGGGCCTGATGAACCCACAAGCCCCCCTCCACCTTTAGTCTTGCTGGCAGGTCAGCCAGGCCCTCCTGCCATGGGTACCTTCTGAGCCGATGGGTCAGGAGTGCATCTTGCAACAATGCTCCAAAGAGGAATTCCCAGCGCCCTGATTTCTCAGCAGCTGGCCTGAGGCAGGGGCTGTGTCTAAACTCTGCTTCAAGGGTACCCCCTGTGATCTAAGACCCAGATTCCCACAGAGTGGGTGCAGTTGAGGGGAGGGGTCTTCCTAAGCCCTCCCCGCCATGTCTTCTCTAATGGTGCCTCCCTTCGGTCAGGGACATCTTAAGAAAGGGGTCTCCAAAAGGTAGAAGTGCCTGGCCAAGACGGCTTACCTGCTTGCTTTCTGTCCCTGCTCTCACCTCCAGGGCTTTCACCAGGATTACTCCTGGGAGAAGAAGGGCTGCATCCTCACCCCATATCTCTGCTGATCTGAGCCCAGCTCACTGACCCACTAATTCTCAGATGGGCTCAGGGCGAAATCAAAAGTGGGTGCTACTTACACAGAACAGCAGGAACGGGCTGTGAGAGGAGGAGAAGGCCGGGGTGGGAGCCAGGGGTCCTGGGATCCAGCTCCACCTGCACCACATAATACCCTGGGCAAGTCCCCAGGACTCTGTATCTCAGTTTCTTCATCTGAGAACTGAATAAAGTAGCAAAACAGGGATGAGCCTAGCACAGGACCTGGCATGCAGCAGACTGTCAGCAGATGTTTCCTGAATGTGAGCCTGTTATTCTTTGAGTCTGGTTACAATCCCTTCAGTATGAAGCTGTGGTATGGTGGGCACACAGTCAGACAACCTGGGTTCTAGACCCGGCTCTCCCACCACGTGGCTGTGGAGTAGGGGGTGGGGAGGTCCAAAGCAAGTTATCTTTTTCTGGGCCTCAGTCTCTTCTTTAATAAAATTCAGGGATTGGACTGAGCTGTCAGGAATGGAAAACCCGTGACACACATACCATCACTTACTCATTCCTTAGCAGTGACAGACATGAGCAGTCTATCACAGCACTGCTGCCAACTGAATCCATCCAGATGCAGCTTCAGAATCCCCTGGCCAGCCCCAGTTTCCTCTTCTGTAAAATGGCCACACCCAGCAAAGTTATGAGGATTAAACAAGACAATATATTCAAAACGGACTGCCAACAGCTCAGCTCTAGCAGGAGTAATTTTCTGCAACCATCTCCAGAGATTGGGTGGGGAGCTCTTCTCCCATGCCAACAGCAGAGAGTGTGGTCCAGTAAAAGGAGCCTGGGCATGGATGACCTCAGGCGAGCTGTTGCATCCTTTTAAGCCTCCATTTCCCTGGAATAAAATGGGCTGATACTTACCTTATAGGATTAAATGAGGTAATCAGAGGAAGCAGCAGAAGAGCCATGGGCTCAGTAAACGGGAAGAAGTGAGCTACCTTGATCCGCCCTCCTCAGGCCCGGGGCCTTAGCGGTGGGTGCACAGGCTGGTGGGAGGCGCTGGGAGCTCCTCAAGGCAGGGCCTGGCTTCCTTGTAAAGTCCTCAGTGAAGCCCTGTGTCCCCAAGTCCACCAGTGATGGTGGATACATTGGAGTCTCTGGTGGTAGCCTCTGGCAGAAGCCACGGCCCCCTTCAAGTGTGACTGCTTGGCTGTGGCGGGGGTGGCCTCCCCCCACCGGATCTGGGCCCTCCCCGCCCGGGCTTCATCCCTCCCTGGGGTCCTGCCATTGGCATCGGCCCTACCCCACCCCCTGCCGCCTGCTCCTGACAGCAGCCTGCTGCCTGGCCTCCCCTGCCCACAGAACCAGGCCAGCCGTGTTCAGGGGCCAGAGACTACCTTCTCTGCGGTGACAGGAAGCCTGGTGGACTCAGCTCCTAACCCAGCTCGTAGGGTGCCTTTGGGGCCTCAGACCCTTCACCTGGGAAGTGAGGAGACTGAGAGGAACCGTCTGCAGGCCTTCCAGCTCTGAATCTTAGTGCTGGAGAGCCTGACACAAAGCAGCTCCATCCCACTCTCCTGCCCCTTGCTGAAGGCAGCAGCTTAAAACATTCCTCAGAGACCCTCCCTCCCCCTCTTCCTCCTCCCCCTCCCCTCCTCCCCCTCCCCCTTCCCCATGTTCCTCCCATCCCATGTGGGTGGTGTCTGACCACCTCTGCTGGCCCCCAGCTGTTGTGCCTGCTCGCCCATCAGGGCTGGCTTCGGGCTGACTCTTGAACTGCCACAAATTCACCGAACACAACATGCTTTGCGTGTGCTTTCTCCTGCCCAGAATACCTTCCTGTCTTCCCTCTTGGTATACTCCTGATCTTCCCCCAAGACCCTGCCCAAAGGCCATCTCCTCTGGGACGCCCTCCCTTCCTTCCCTTCCCAGGCAGCCAGTCTCAGGCTCCCCGGGCGACTCTCGCCCCCACTGACTTGTAATGATGGATAAGGGATGCTGAGTGGACAAAGCAGGCAGGCAGGTGGGTGGGTACCAGCCAGCCGCACCCAGAGGAGCAAAGGGCAACTGGCCCTGGGAGGGCGCCCATGCGCAGAGTCTACTACTCAAGTAGGTGAGGAATAGCTACTTCTGGCAGCCCTTGGACAATGAGGACACAGCTTGCTTATTACAAAATATCCTTTATTGATAAAATAGCTCAGACTTAAAAAAAAAAAAACACCTGCATATCACAACAAGGGAGTCACAGGCAACAATAGCAGGGGTCCCATGGGGCACACACAAGACCAGTCAGCAGATGTCATAAGCCAGCCCCTCCCCTGGGCCCAGCCTCCCCAGCCCTGCCCGAGGCAATGCACTGGCCTCACACTGGGACCAGGGAATGAACTGGACAGCCTCCCACCCCAGGAGGGACTCTCTTTGGTCCCCTCCATTCTCTCCACCCCAGAAAACTCCCTCAGCATCCCTCCAAGTCTAGCCAGGCCCATCAGCGTGCCTGCAGTGCCTGTGCTGCTCAGCCCCGCCCCCAAGACAAAATGCTCACCAGCTTAATGGTGAAGCCAGGCACTCGCATGGGGAAGACTGCAAAACATCCCCCACATGCTCCCAATTGCTCCAGGTGCCAGGTCTGGGGTGGGGGAGGGGACCAGGAGGGAGAGGCCCCTGGAGGCCCATCAGTGGGGTGGAGCAACGTGGCTGGGTCTGAGATGGGCAGACGGTACCCACCCAGGGTGGAATCAGTTATGCATCAAAGGGATCTATCTGGGGCTTGGAGCCCTGCCCAGGAACTCCAGTGGGAGGCTCCCCTGGGAGTCCATGGGGCTCCTTCTCACCTGCTCTAGCCCCAGCACCCCACCACATGCTCTCATCTCAGACCATTCCCATGCGGTGGGTATTTTTAGCGATCCTGGGGAAACAATGTGCCTGCTTGATGACAAAAGACTTCTCCCCCATTGGGGGGGTCCAAGCCAATGAAAACCCTCTTGGTGTTGCAGGTGAAATGTCGAGAAGTTGTCATGCAGCGTAATAAATCAAACCTTTGCAGGCATAAGAACACATTCTGGAAGAAATTCTTTAACTAAAGTCGTGGTTCTGTTTGCCACTCCCTACTTCCAGTTTGGGGTAGGAATTCATACCCCAGGCACAAAACAAAAGTCTATAGGAAGACAGGCGGTGGTAAACCCAGAAAAGGGGGACTTTTATATCACCGAATAATCACATTTTCTGGTTCTCTAGTGCGTTCCCCCACGGAGCTCAAAACTTTCTGCGAAGCCTTTCATCTCCCTGCAGCAAGTAGGCGGCAAGCTATTGTTGCCCTGGGTTTTGCAGGCGGTGAATGCTAGTGATCAGGGCTCTCCCGTGGAGGCAGAGGCCAGACCCCCAGACCACCCCCACTGAGGCATCCACACCCCCACCAGCCTCCCAGAGGGGCGCCGGGTGAGGAAAATGATCCACAGTTCTGGAGTTACAACTCCAAAAGCAGGGGGAAGGAGAAGAAGGGCCCAAAGATGGTGCCAGCCCATAAACCCTCACCCAGGCTCTAATGGGGACCACGGGCACACAGCACGGATGCCCATCGTCGTTTCTGCCTCTTCCTCAGCAGCAGGCCCTCCTGGAAAAAGCAGAAGGCTGGCTCCCTGCTCTTTTCAAGGGGAAGATGAGAAAGAAACAAAACACCACAAGCAAGTGATCAACCAGAAAACACAGGGTCCTCAAGGTTTGCAGGGGTCTGGGGTTCTGGGAGGGAGCCTGGCCTCGGCTACATTCAGGAAGGTCCAAGCCTCATCCATCTGCCTGTGCACAGGCAGGGGGTGGAGAAGATGGCCCCCCACGGCCAAGCCAGCAAGGGGAAGCTTCAAATAGACCCTGCCCCTCCGAGGGGGCTCCCGGGATGAGGCCTGCAGTAGCAGGGAAGGGACCAGAAAGCCCTACGGAGGTGGCCACATAAAACAGGGCAAGAAGCAGGGTGGCCCTGGCACCACCTGGCACCAACCCTGCATGGGCAGCGGGCAGGCGGGCTCACCAGGCCGTCTGGGTCCACTGGCGGCAAAGGATCCTTCGGAAGGCACGACGAAAGTCCTGGTTGAAGATGGTGTAGATGACAGGGTTCAGCGAGCTGTTGCAGTAGCCGATCCAGAAGAAGAACTGGAAGAGGCCGTGGGGCACCTTGCAGTGCTGAGGGCAAATGGCACCCAGGCTGTAGCTGAAGAAGAAGGGGAACCAGCAGAGCACGAAGACGCCGATGACCACGGCCAGCACGAACGTGAACCGCTTCTCCCGGGTCAGCTGCGTCCGCCGCCGCCACCACTGCGCCCCCGCAGTGCCCTTGCCCCTGCCCAGGAGCACCTGGCCACGTAGGGTCGCCAGCAGCCGGGAGCCCTGGGGTTGCTGCAGGGGGGGGCTGCAAGCTGAGGCGGGAGACGCTGACAAGGCCTTCGGCTCACACCCCTCCTCCTCCTCCTCTTCAGCCCCCTCCTCCTCTGGAGATGTCCCACCAACACCTTCCTTCTGACTCTGGCCTGAGCTGGGACGGGCAGGCCAGCTGGGGGGCAAGGCGGGGGTCCCAGGGTCTTCAGGGGTCTCCCCCTCGTCCTTCTCCCCAGTGGGCTGGGAGCATCCATTGGCCTCTCCAGCAGTAGCCAGTTGAGAGGCCAGAGTTGGCAATCTGGCTGAGGCTGAAACTTCCCCAGGGACAGGGCGGGGCTGCTTAGACCCACGCCCCCCAGGGCCCCCCTTGGCCCTGGGACCTCTGCGGTGGCTGCGCTTGGCGATCAGATAGATCCGCAGGTAGACAAGGATCATGATAAGGCAGGGTGCAAAGAAAGATCCAATGCTGGAGGCCAGGATGTACCAGGCCTCTTGGTTGAGCTTGCACTGAGGGCGCCCTCGGGGCTGGGGGCCCGGGTCGCCCTTGTAGATGAGGGGCGGCAGCGAGATGACAGCTGCGATGAGCCACACGGTGAGGATGACGCACTTGATGCGGCGCGGGGTGCGCTTGGAGTTGTACTCCAGCGCGCGGCTCACGGCCCAGTAGCGGTCCAGGCTGATGGCGCACAGGTGTACGATGGAGGAGGTGCAGAAGAGCACGTCGAGCGCCAGGTACACCTCGCACCAGGTGCGCCAGAAGTACCAGTAGCCCAGCAGCTCGTTGGCCAGCGAGAAAGGGATGATGAGCGTGGCCACCAGGATGTCGGCGGCGGCCAGCGACACTAGGAACAGGTTCTGCGGGGCTCGCAGCGAGCGGCTTGTCAGCACAGCCAAGATGACCAGCGCGTTGCCGAAGATGGTGAAGAGGATGAGGAAGGTGATGACCGCCGCGATGGCCGCAGTGGCCTGCACGGAGTAGGGCTCCTGGTGGTCCATGGCGGGGCCGGACGTGGCCAGAAGGGGCGCTGCTCGCCCAGCGCGTGCACAGCCGGCGACAGCGCTTTCCCACCCAGGTCGGCTAGACGAGGGGGTCGCCCCCCTGACTGCGCTGAAGGTGCTGGAGCCCCATGGCCAGGTCGAAAGGGGCCAAGAGGGCGGAGGACGCCTGGGGCCGGCCACCGCCCTCCTACATCCTCTTGCACCGGCGCCCGGGATCCCTGCCGTCTGCCCCGGAGAAGTTTACCAAGATGTCCCGCTGCCGTCCCCGCCCCGCCCGGAACCGAGGGAAAGTTGGGCGCCGCCGCTGGGAAGCTGCTGGACTCACGCTGGGGCGCGGGGCCCCGGCCGGCCGGGCAGGGGGCGCGCCGCCGGTTCTCGGAGGAGGCAAGGAGGACGAGGCCCGCTCCGCTCCGCCGGCTCTAGCCCGGAGCCGCGTCTGCAGGCAGCCCGCCGCGGCAGGGGAGTGGGGAGGAGAGAGAGCGCGGCTGGAGGAGGGAGGAGACCGGAGGCGGGAGCAGGAGGAGGGAAGGGAGGCGGGGCGGGCGGTGAGACCCAGGGTGGGTGGGAGGTGCGCCTCGCTGAGGGGTGGGCGGACCGCAGGATCCCGGCGCCCCGGGCCTCCGCCTTGGCATCCCTACCCCGTTTTCCTCCCGGCCTCCGCTCTGCGGCAGGTCAGAGGGGCCCGGCGTCTGGGGTCTTCGGGACCAAGGGAAGGATGCTGGCAGAAGTGGAAGGGTCGGTGCACGCGGGGAGCTGGGACGCGGCGCTGGCGGGCCCGCGGGCGCCGAGGCGGGACGTCTCTCCTGCGGACTGCGGGGCTAGGACCGAGCCCCCGGGTCTAGGACGGTGGGCGCGAGCAGACCTCCCCTCCCACCACCCAAGAGCCCCAAGGAGAGGGTGGGTGGGTGCGTCGGGGCGCCGGAGCAGAATAAACCACACCCCCTGACCGGAGCCCGAGAGGAAAGAAGCCCAGCGGAGGGCGTGAGGTGAGCCGAGACTGCTGGGAACCCCTTCCCCCAAATGCTTCTCCGCACCGACTGGACTCCGTCGGGCCTGCGGAGCCCGAGGAGGCGCGCGTGGCCAGGTGGCGAGCGCCCCCTGCCGCCACCCGCCTGCCGAGCTCGTCTGCGACCAGCCAGAGTCCCGCCTCCTGCCGCGTCCCGGGGCCACTGAGAAGGCTCCCAAGCCCGGGGCGGGGGGCAAGCGCGTGCTCAGAGCCTGGGATTGACGACTTCAGCTTTCCTGTTTCTCCTGCAGCTGCCTGTTTCCTCCATTAAGGGCAAAGAGGTAAGAAAAAAAACTGGCTTGGACCCAAGTCTCAGCAACAACTGAGACTCAGGCGGGGGGGGGGGGGGGGGGGGGGACTTGCAAACTCCGACCTCGTGACCAGTAGGAAGAGGATGTCCCCTGGTGCATAGCAAGGAGACCTAGTCAAGGGCGGGGTCTTTTTGACTCAATTCAGAGAAAATATTGGTCTCAGGGGCAGCTTCGAAGGGAAGAGCTTCCCTTTGCATTTGTAGGGACCCCCCTCCCTGCTCCAGTCCTGCTGACTCCGCCCCCACCCCGCAAGCTGCGCACCCCCCTTGGAGTAGCCCTGGAAAAAGCAGTTGGGGTGAGAAGAAATTCCCGGCTAAGCACACACCGCACCCTAACCTCATTCTGGCCTCAAAGAGCTGCGCAGGACCGGCGGTCGTCACACACCTTCCCCCTACCCACGCTCCCTGTGGCCACTGCCACCAGCGCCAGCCTGGGCAGCCTCAAGGGCGCTTTTTTCACCTTTTCCAGAGCCCCTAATGCTGTAACCCCAGCCTAGACCCAGGCCTTACATCGCTAGCCCACAGCTGTGCATGGCATCCTCTGTATAAAGCATCAATCCACTTCTGAAAGTAAGTCTCCTCCAAAGGACATGACCTTGATCCAGCGTGCCTGCTCCATCTTCATGGGAGCAGAGAGTATGACCTCAAGGTGCCCACAATGTGTCACCCCTACCCAGGCTCAGACAGGTGGTACCCACCACCCCCCAGCCACATGGCAGAACTGAGGGACATTCTCCTTGACCCTGGGCTCTCCCTGCCTCTTGCCAGCCTACCCAGCTCCCCTGTTAGATGAGAGTGCCTACAGCCTGGTGGGGTAGGTACTACCTAGGCTAGGTTTGGAGAGGCGGCCAGCCTCCCTTGCCCCCTCCAGAGAGGTTTCATGAATGCATCCTTCGACTTGCTGGGCTTCCACCCCACGGTCGCCAGGGATGGAGAGGTCTCAGAAACTCCTTCCCTGAGGAAGGACAGAGGGGTGGCCTTTGGAGCTGGGGAAGCAGCCACTTAAGCAAGTTCCTGCCTGTCCCCATGGTCCCCTGTCCCACGGCAGGGAATCTGAGCACCCTGGTGGCCCAAATAGGCTTTGAGAAGGACCATTTTTCACCCTCTCCCACCATTCTCAGGCTGGGGGGCCAGTGGGTATCTCCCCAGATACTGCAATCAGCAGCAGCCTTTTGTCTGTTGGCTTGTTTTCCTTGAAAGGCCAGGCCTCCAGGACTCTGCAGGAACTGAGGCCAGGGCTGCTCATACCCACCCCACCCCATCCTTTCCCCCCTACAAGTCAATGCTGATTCTCACCTGGGCCTTCCCTGAAGGGGCAGCACCAGGCCCTGCTGGGTACCAGCCTAGGTTGAGGACAGCCAGAGAGAGTCCTTGAGGCTCAGCCACCACCCAGGCTCTGTGTCGCCCGCTGCTGCCTCCCAGCCCCACCCACCCCCAAGACCAGCGGCTGGCTCTCGGGGCAGTGGGGACTGTTACATAACTCGATTCCCGTTCCTCTCTGTGGTCTTCATCTCCCCCTCCACACACAGTCCCCAGCTGCCTGCTCCACCGAGCCCTGCATGAATCAGAGCCTCGGGCCCCAGCAGGGCTTCCTTCAGCCCTTCCCAAACTAGATCTGACCTTCCCTCATCATCCTGCTCCACCAGGGCTGGCAGAGTTCAGTCCCAGATCTACAACCAGCCAGCAGCAGGAGCAGCCTAGATTACTCTCAGCCATGTTTGGGGGGAGGGGGAGGCAGTGACAGGCACGGGCCCACCTTCCGGGCCACACCAGGCTACCTGCTGGTCCCTGGACGTGCCCTGAGCTCCCATATCTCTAATCCTTTCCAGGGGCTGTTTGCTCTGCCAGAAACGCCCTCCTTACCCTTCCTTCTGTGCTTGGTGGACCCCTACTCTGTCTTCAAGGTCTGCTCACCTGTCACCACCTCTCAGGCAGAGGGAGTTACCCTGCCCTCCCTCAGTGCCAATTTCACGCTCGGAGCAAGATGGAGTCCGATGGTTTGTTGCACCACCCCCTCCATCAGAGCAGACATCCCTTCTCTGTCCCCAGTACCTGGCCAAGATTGTTGAAAGGTGAAGAGTAATGGTAACAGGCATCAGCAGATGACATACACATGACTTTTTCTTAGACAGGTGGTACCCAAATGAAGGTATCCCCAAGGGATGTCCTTGGAAAGAGGGGCCATGGGGGAAAGGTGACCTAGTAGCATCTTTTCCAAAGAAAGGGGAGACAGTTGTCCCATCCCTGGCTGTGAGAGCACAGCAAGAGATGTGCCACCTTAGTTGAAAGCCCTGAGGGCTTCCCTGGCAGTGGTTGAGAATCTGCCTGCCAATGCAGGGGACACGGGTTCGAGCCCTGGTTGGGGAAGATCCCACATGCCGTGGAGCAACTGGGCCCGTGAGCCACAACTACTGAGCCTGCGCGTCTGGAGCCTGTGCTCCGCAACAAGAGAGGCCGCGATAGTGAGAGGCCCGCGCACCGCGATGAAGAGTGGCCCCTGCTTGCCGCAACTAGAGAAAGCCCTCACACAGAAACGAAGACCCAACACAGCCAAAAATAAATAAATAAATTAATTAAAAAAAAAAAAAAAAAGATTTCTGAAAGCCCTGGAACCACTTCTCCAGGTCTGAAAAGTGAGACTGGCCCCACTGCCTCCTGGGCCAGGGTTCCAGCAGCTCAAGGTGCTGCCCTCCCTGCCCTGAGGGCCCATGGGGATGATCCCCAACCAGGCTTCACCCCCCAGCTTTCACCAGAAGCTCCAGCCTTTCAAATCCCTGGGACTCTTACCCCAGACCACCCTGTATGACCCAGCCTCCCCACCTCCCCAGACCCTTGAGCCGTGCCCTCTGTGATGTAAGTCAATCATTCTCTCTCCCTCCATCACAGCTCTCCTGACAAAACCCCAACCCTGGTCAAACCTAAATCATCCACCCTGCCTTTGACCAAGCAGCTGCTTTTTCCAGAGCAAAACACGCACTGCATCGACTGGCCTCGCTTTACATTCATGACCGCAAATCTCCAGACTTTCCTAGTGAGCTCACTTACCCGTGCTTCACAATTGGCACCCCCCTCCGGCCCGCCCCCTACCCGTAAGCTGTAACTTTGCTTTGTACTTAAGAGAAAACGGAAGCCATCCGGCAGGCACCCATCCCCCAAGCGCACCTGCATCCGAGCTGCATCTCCGCTCTTAGGGCAAGTCCTTGTCATATGCCCTGGACCCCAACCCCTCTCATGTCCCCCAGGACTCTGCTCCTTCAGTTACCCCCTCACCAGCTATCACTCCCCCACTCTAAGGGCCAGCCCCCTCCTTAAGAAGCCCTCTGTGCTCCCCTGCAGCCGCCACCTTCTCGTTTGCCTGGTCATTGTCTCTAATCCCTCACATTCTCTCCTTCACCCTTGTAGGGCATCTGCACCCCACCCTCCACTGAATCTACTCCTGGTGGGTCATTTGTGACTCCACGCCACCAAGTGCCAGGCTCATTCTGAGTCTTGCTCTTACTGTTTCTCAGCAGCGTTTTATACGATGGACCCTTTCTGGGGGTCACTCTGCTCCCTCCTCACAGGCCACTCCTCAGTTTCCTTTCCTTGTCCCAAATCCTAAATCAGTGGTTCTCACAGAGTGATTTTTGCCCCTTCCCAGGGAAATTTGGCAACGTCTGCAGACATTTTTGACTTTAACCACAGGAGGAAGGGGGTTGCTACTGGCATCTAGCGGGTAGAGGCCAAAGATGCTACCAAACATCTTACAAGGTCCAGGACACCGCCCCCCACACACAGTGAAGACTCATCCGTCACGAAATGCTGTTAAGGCTAAGAAACCGTGCACAGAGTGATGCAGCGCCGGTTCAGTCCTGGGATCCTTTTCTTCTACACCTGAACTCTTCTTGGGTAATTTCATCCAGCCCCTGGCGCCCACCTGGATGCTGATGACCCTCCAAAGTATCCCCTGCCCTGAACTTCAGGCTCACTCAGCCCACACACTCCCTGACCCACCCATTTGACATCTAGTAGCCTCAGACTTCACACGCCCATTTCCCCTGAACCAGGTCTCTCCCCTCAGTTCTCACTGCTGAGAGGCCCTCACCCCCTACATCCAACCGCAAGTGCGCTTGCCTCAACCTCCAAAACATACTCCCAAAGCACCCACTTCTGCCCCTTTCCATGACCCCCATCACTTTCACTTGCACAACTGCGGTGGCTACCAGCTGTTCTTCCCGATTCCAATTCATTTTCCAGGGAGTATCCAGCATGACTATTTAAATTTTAAATCAGATCTTGTCACACCCTTCCTTAGAACCTTCCAGCAGCTGCTCCCTGTTGCTCGTGAAAGAAAACCTTCCCTTTCTGGCTGACCAGGCCCTTCCTGTCTCCCCCCGTCCATGCACACACATCCCATTCGCACTGGCCTGACACACCTTGCTTCTTCCTGCCTCAGGGCCTCTGCACTGGCTGCTCTTTCCCTGGATGTTCCCAGGATAGCAGCCTCCTGCCATTCAGGTCTCAGGTGAAATGCCAACAACCTATAGAAATGCTCGCCCTCCCCCATCACTTATCAATCTCAGATGCTTTATTTGCCTGTTTACTGTCCATCCCTCTCCCTGTCTCCAAATAAACTGAGAATAGAAAACATGCCTTGTTTCCCAAGTTACTCCCAGTGCCTGTAACAGAGCCTGCCTGGCACCTAAATTCAATAGATGTGTGTTGCATGAGTGAATAAATTGACGAGCGAGCCCACATAGCTGTGTGGTTGGGGATTGGAGAATAGGCTGTAGACTCTGGGAGGTGGCAGCTATCCACCGGGCTCTGGTTGACACCCCAGGGCCCCATACATATCGCACCCTCCATGCTGGGGCTCCAGGGGCTGGACCAGGGCTGGACCATCACAGGCAGGATGGGGCTCATGGAACAGGCCTGGGCCCAGAGCTGGCCTGGGGCATGGGCTCTGTAGTGATAGGGAAGGAGAGGACAAGGACGGCTTTGTCCCTGATCACCCCCAAAGAAAGAGTAAGCAGTCTTCCCCATGAGCCATCAGGATCAGCCAGCCCCACCTCCCTCTCTGGAGAACCCAGAGTCCGAGATCAAAAGCCACATCTTAATGGAGGCAGCCTCTGAGCTGGGAGGGCCTCACAGCACACAAAGCACATCACTTCCTCTGACCCGGCGTGGCCACCGAGGAACCCCAGCTGCGTATCAGAGGCCTGGCTTGGCTATTCAGAGACCCACAGGTCGTGATACAGCCCCACTTATTTCTGATAAATGGGTATGTGTACTGTCTCTATCCTAGGGTTGGCCCAAAGTCTTTGCTTGGGAATCTCCCACGGGAGCGGTCACCCTGCTGTGGCCAGAGCCTCTTCTCCCCTACTCTAAACTCTGATACCCTGCGTCCCACGTTTGGGAGCAAGACTAGGGAGAGCACCCCCAACCACGATCCTTCCCTGACACTGACACCTGAGATCAGGCGCATGTTTAGTCTCAGAAAATCCTTGACTCAAGGCTGAAACCCAAGATAGACTGAGGACAGGGGCTCCAGGCCCCCTGACACAGTGAAGAGGTTGGCAAAGGGCACGCCTCAGCCCTGCACGGCTGCACAGCCGTGTTCCCTTGGGCACAACCATTTGCTTCCCTGAGTCTCTTCCCTCCTCTGGAATATGGGTCTCACCACCTGAGGGTCCCAGGGCAATCGGGAGGGTTCAAGGCACTCGGGTATGAGGTAGTCAGCACAGCCCAGCACCAGACTCCTGGAGTGAGTTCCCAACTTTATTTCTACCTTTTCCCAAGACACCTGAGGGACCTGGTCCCACTGGGACGAGCACGGGCTCCTGCTTCCCTGAGGGACCTGGTCCCACTGGGACGAGCACGGGCTCCTGCTTCCCTTCTACCCCAAGCGGGCCCCGAGGACAGCACCACTGGGGGGCTCCCAGCTGGCTCGCTGGCATCTCTGGAGACTTTCTTTGCCCCGAGAACAGCCCTCACCGGGGAGGCCAGGAGCCGATGAGGAGCGGGCTTGGCTGAAGGCAGACAAGCAGGGGAACCCGACAGCCCCTTCCCACCTTCCAGGGCCTCCTCGGGCCAAGTCCCCGGGAGGGGCGGGGCGGATGTCGGATAGAGACCAGGTTCCCGGAGACAGCGATGCAGGGTGACAGCAGCTTTGGGTCCTGACTTCAGGGTCCTTGTGTTCTGGCCGTTTCCCACATGCAGTCCTGGAGGGCTGCCACCTCTTTGTCTCCCTGGGCGGCAGGGGAGGAAGTTGGGCTCTGAAAGCCTCCTGGAGAGCAGGGCTGGAGGCTTGACTGCAGAGCCACATTCCCAGCACTCAGACGTCAGGGAGCGAGGCTGCTCCCAGGGTCCCAGCCACTGGGTGCCCCTCCCCCAAGGCCGACCCGAGGGAGAGGGAGAGGTACCCTTAGCCCATGTGGGGGGGGGGGGCTGGGCCTCAACTGCAGGAGGGCTCCCAGGGGCCTTCAGGGAGGACCACCCCTCCAGATCCCTGCCCTAGAGCCCTGCAGAGGTCATCTCCCATTCCCAGACTCCCCCAGGGCTGGGGCAGGAGATGGCAGCAGGCAGAGTCAGGAATCCCCCGGCAGGCCTGCCTTCCCCCGACAGACCTAGAGGGTCCCTCTGTCCCCAGGAGCTCTTGGGGGAACATGACAGGGAAGGAAGGGGCAGAGGGAGAGGCCTGGGCCTTAGACAGGGTAGTCAGAGGGGCTGGAAGACAGGGGTGCTGCCTAGAGGGGCCAAGGGTTATACAGCCTGGCCACTCTGAGCATAGAATGCCCTCCCCACCTGGGGGCAGAAGCCACAGGCTTGACCTCTGGGTGTCCTTATGAAGCGTTTTCTGGGTGCACAGGCTCCTGGCAGAGCAGGGTTCCCCAGAATAGCCTAGACAATTGCTGGCTGGTCTTCTGCTTCTAGAGATGGGTCTGGGGGTACAGTGGGCACTTGGGCCTGCCAGGACTGCTCCAGGGCAATGCCAGGAACCACTGCTCCAGGCCTTGACCTTAGGGAAGAAGCTGGGGGCTGGGGGGGCCTTGCAGAGGCCTCCACACCAGAACTCCTCAGGGCGGGGGCCTTCCACACACGTGGGCTCTCTTCAGCCCCGAAGCCACCGGGGCCGGGGCTCCTGGATTCTGCCAACAGTGCCTTCAGGAGCTGCTGCAGGTATGGTCTAGAGGCGGGAGTGGGGCTCCTACCATCTCTGTGGGTCTGGAGCCCTAGAGGAGGAAAGATACGTTACCCCAGAATCACGGAGAGACAGTGTATGGCAGCTGCGAGAGCCAGAGCCGCCTTCAGCCTCATTCACAGTGACCTAGACCTCAGCTCACGGGATGCGACAACCCGCCATGCTCCTGCTATGCTACTGCCCAATGCCTTTGAGACCCTAACTCCCAACTCCCCCTTAGAGACGAGGACCACAGAGGTCACCAGCAGAAGGTCAGGCCACTGGGATCTTCCATGACCTCCCACCCACACCCCCGGCTGCTCTGATGGTCAAACCTCAGATCTAGCATTGCAGCCCTCGTCACCCAGACCACCCGGGGCTGCTCTGTACAGGGCAACACCTCACCTCTCACCCATATCCGAGGCCTATTCCAGAACTTTTCCTATACTTGCAGCTACGCCCAAACCCAGGGCGTCAGCAGGACACACGTGAGCACCACCAGGCCCATGTGCTCAGTGGGGTGGGTCTTGCTGGCCCTTCACTGCCCCTCCCGGACCATAGCTGGCTGCCACCGGCTGCTTTGTAAGACTCTTCATTTCAGGCCCAAGTGATCTGGCCAGTCGGCCCCATCCCCCCTTCAGCACTGCCCTCATCCCTGTCAACCCTGCCCACCCACCAAAGGCTTCCCGATGAGCCGTATCTTCCGTGCAAGGACACTGACCAATCTGAGCTGACATGCTTCAACCAGTGACTTCACAGCCCAGGCCCTGCCTGGACCTGCCAAGACCACAGCCGCTAAAGTCACGGGTCCCGGCTGCCCACCCTCTGACGGCCGCCTCCTTTACTTCCAGCCCACTCGCTTCAGTATCACGATCCTTCAGCCCCGCTGAGCCCCCGAACCCCTTCTTCTTGCTCCACAGCCTCCTCACTTCCAAACCCCCCTCCTCACCTGGCGTGGCTTCCACAGCCCTCGGTGCAGCGCCTCCCTTGGAGACATCCCCAGGCGCCTCCCCCTCTGTCAGAGCTGCCCACAACACCCCAGTCCTAGAGGACCAGGTGACTAACCTGCACCACGCCTCTGCCAGCAGCCCAGCACCAGCCGTGGCCCGGCCATGTGTCTCTCACAGGTTTCCTCTCCTGCTCTCCAGTCAGCAGCTCCACACCTTTTCCTTCACATCCATCCTCTTCTCCCCAGCCTCTCGGCTGGAGACCTCACCTCACTCTTTATGCCGTCAAAGCCTGGGACGGAGGCCCTCATCTGCACATCAAGATCTGCATGTGGGGCTTCCCTGGTGGCGCAGTGGTTGAGAATCTGCCTGCCAATGCAGGGGACGCAGGTTCGAGCCCTGGCCCGGGAGGATCCCACATGCCGCGGAGCAACTAGGCCCGTGAGCCACAACTGCTGAGCCTGTGCTCTAGAGCTCACGAGCCATAACTACTGAGCCTGCACGCCACAACTACTGGATCCCGCGTGCCTACTGCCCGTGCTCCGCAACAAGAGAAGCCACCAAAACAACAAAGAGTAGCCCCCGCTCGCTGCAACTAGAGAAGGCCCACGCACAGCAACGAAGACCCAATGCAGCCAAAAATAAATAAATTAAATAAATTTAAAAAAAAAAAAAAAAAGATCTGCATGTGAACTCGGATCTGTTCCCATCTTCTTCCTTCCCATTAGGTCCAAGGAAGCTCCCCAGCTCCCAACAAGAGCAACTCCTCCCTGAATGTTCTAGATATTTTTCTGCCCACACCCCCCCGAATCCATTCCCTCTTCTCCACTGGGTCATTATTTCAGTATCCAAACTTGCTGTGTGTCCACCATCTTGATAAACTTTCCATTGACCCATGACCCCTTCTAGCCACCTCTCAATTCTGTTCCTCATGTTAGTCAAGCCTCAAAGAGTTACCCACAAAGCTCTTGCCACGTCTCTTTTAATTTTTAAAAAGATATGTAATATTTGATATTATATATAGGAAAGAATAGTCTACGAAATGGTGCTAGAACTAGATAGTCACATGCAAAATACATAGGATTAAATCTACATGACCTCGAGTTAGGCAAGTCCTTCTTAGATATGACACCAAAAATACAGTGATAAAAGAATAGATAAGTTGGACTTCACATCAAAATTTTAAATGTCTATATTCAAAGGACACCATCTAGAAAATTAAACTATAACATGTGAGGAAATATTTCCAAATGATAAATCTGGTAAGGAACATGTATCTGGAATATATAAAGAACTCCTACAACTTACCAGTAAAAGACAACCCAACTGAAAAATGGGCAAAAGACTTGAACAGATAGTTTTCCAAAAATATACAGATGACCGATAAGCACATAAAGAGATGTTCAAAGTCATTAGGGAAATGCAAATCAAAACTACAATGAGGGACTTCCCTGGTGGTCCAGTGGTTAAGACTCTGCACTCCCAATGCAGGGGGCCCAGATTCGATCCCTGGTCAGGGAACTAGATCCCGCATGCCACAACTAAGAGCCCCCACACCGCAAATAAAAAGAGCCCATACACAGCAGCGAAGATCCCCCGTGCTGCAACTAACACCTAGCACAGCCAAATAAATAAATAAATATTAAAAAAAAAAAAAAAGAACTACAATGAGATACCACTTCACACCCACTTGCGGTGGTTATAATCAGAAGAATAAGTGCTGACATGGGCTTGCAGAAAGTGGAACCTTCATACATTGCTGGTAGAAATGGAAAATAGTGCAGCCAATTTGGAAAACAATTTAGCAGTTAAATATGGAGTCACCAAAGGACCCAGAAATTCCACTCCTAAGTATATATCCAAAGGAAAAGAAAATATATGTCCACATAAAATCTTATACATGAATGTTCACAGTACCATTATTCATAATAGCCTAAAAGTAGAAATAACCCAAATATCCTTTGATAAATGGATAAACAAAACGTGGTATATCATTCAACAACAAAAATGAATGAAGTATAGCTGACCCTTGAACAACACAGGTTTGAACTGCATGGGTCCACTTATACATGGATTTTTTTTTTTTTTCAGTAAAATATTCTGCAGTACTACATGATACATGGTTGGTGTATCCAAGGATGCGGAGAACTGACTGTAAAGTTATAGGCAGATCTGACTGCACGAGGGTCAGCACCCCTAACCCACGGTGACCAAGGGTCAACTGTACTGATACACACGACAACATGGATGAACCTTGAAAACATGATGCTAAGTGAGGAAGCCAGTCACAAAAGATCACATACTGTATGATTCCATTTATATGAAATGTCCAGAGTAGGCAAAACTATAGAAACAGGATGTAGATTAGTGATTGCCTATGGCTGGAGTTGGGGGTACACACATGCAACAAGACCTAGGAGTAGGGTCATGGGGTATATACACTTCAACTTCATAAGATATCAGATTGTATTCCAAAGTGGTTGCAGCGATTTACACTCTTATAGCAGAGTATGAATGTTATCATTGCTTCATATTCTTATTAGTATTTGGTAGTATCTGACTTTTAAATTTCTACCAATTTAGGGGGTATAAAAAGGTACTGTGGTCTTTATTTGCATTTCCCCAATTATTAATGATGTTGAATACCTTGTGTTTCCCAATTTGGTTTCTTCTGTGAATTGCTTGTTAAGTCTCTTGCCCATTTTTCTACTTTGTGGGTTTTTTTCTTACTAAGTTCTAAAAGTTTTTTTTTTTATATACTTTGAGTACAATTAGTTACAAAAATTCTCTTCTGATCTGTAACTTGTATTTTCACTTTTATGTCTTTTAATAAATAGTATTTATTATGATCAATGTAGTTGGATTTTTTAATTTTTCCAGCTTTGTCTCATGTTGCCTGTCTTATATAAAAAAATCCTTACCTATTCCAAGGTCATGAAGACATTTTACTATATTTTCTTCTAAAAAGTTACAGAGTTTTTTTTTGGTTTACATGGAAGTCTTGTATACAACTAGAATTTCTGTGCATGATGAATTAGGAATTCATTTTTTTAAATGAATAACTAGGGACTTCCCTGGTGGCACAGTGGTTAAGAATCCGCCTGCCAATTCAGGGGACACAGGTTCGAGCCCTGGTCCGGGAAGATCCCACATGTGGTGGAGCAACTAAGCCCGTGCACCACAACTACTGAGCCTGCGCTCTAGAGCCCGCGAGCCACAACTACTGAGCCTGTGCACCACAACTACTGAGCCTGCATTCTAGAGCCCACGAGCCACAACTACTGAAGCCCGTGTGCCACAACTACTGAAGCCCACACACCTAGAGCCCGTGCTCTGCAACAAGAGAAGCCACTGCAATGAGAAGCCGGCGCATGGCAACAAAGAGTAGCCCCTGCTCGCCGCAACTAGAGAAAGCCCACGCACAGCAACAAAGACCCAACACGGCCAAAAATAAAAAAGTAAAGTTTTTAAAAATAATAAAAAAATAAAATGGATAACTAGTTGTCTTTAGAGCTATTTAATGGCTACCCTATTCTTTCCCTAGTGATCAATGCCCCTTTATCAAGTGTCCACTTCTGAGGAGGATTCATTTCTGAACTCTCCATTCTGTTTCAGTGGGCAATTATCTACGCTTGTACCAATGCTACACGTTTATATAAAGGTATTTTATATACATTCTGCGTACATATATGAATATATGCATTTATACATTTATATGCTATATATTTATATATATAAAGACATTTTATAATCTACATAACTTCATGTCTGCTAGGGCAGTCCCTCCACTTTTTTCTCTTCAGGAGTGTCTGGGCTATTATTGGCCTTTTGCGTTTTTAATACAGATTTTAGACTCACTTGTCAAGATCTCCAAACTTATTGGGATTTTCAGAGGGAATTTATTGAGTCTGTAGATCAGTAGAGAATTACATTTTTATATTGTCTTCCTTTTAATATGATACATCTCTGTATTTACTTAAGTATTCTTTAATGATTGTAATACGGTTTTTTTCCATAAAAGTTTTATATAGCTTCTGTCAGATTTACTCCTTAGGACTTTATCTTCACTATTATAACAGTATCTTTAAGAATTATGTTTTCTAACTATTGACATACAGAAATAAAACTGATTTCTATATATTGATTATATTTACTTTTTAAAATTCTTATTAGTTCTAGTAATTTGTTTATAGATTGCTACTTTCAATGTAGTCATCTATGAATAGTGGCAATTTTTGCTTCCTTCCCGAACCTCAGACTTTTAATTTTGTCGTACCACAATGGCTACACTACATTGTTGAATAGATGGGACAATAGTGGAAAAACTTGTCTTGGTCCCAATTTTAATGTTTTGACATTAAAAATGAGTTTTGCTCTGAGTTTTTGGTAGGTACGTTAAAGTTAAGAAAGTGACCTCTATTCCTATATCTAACAGTTTTATAATCGTCAGTGAGGGTTAATTTTTTCACGTGCTTTTTCTGCATCTCCTGTGGTGAGGCCCTGGTGATCTGCCCCTGCTCACCTCTACAGCCTCACCTCCTAGCACTCGACCCTCGCTGACACCACCTCAACACAGGAGCCTCCTTTGGCTCCCCAAATCACTCTGTCCCCTGTCACTCACCTTTTGCACGGGGGTCATGGCCAAGCGGGCTGCAGTCATAAAACCTGAGGACCCGTGCAATGTCAGAGGTGCTCAGGTTCCATCGCTGGCCAATTTGGACACTGGGGGCCCAGAGCGGCGTGATGGTGGGCATCCCGCGCCGGCTGAAGGCGAGCCTGAAACCCAAGCAGGCAGGGGCCTGAGTCCAGACCACGGCAGGAGCTGGTATGGCAGCGCAGAGGGAAGGAAGCAAGGAAAGGGGGTCCTCACCTCCCATAGTGCATCACTGACGAGTAGTCATAGGGCACCAGCATGTTGCTGCTCCGAGATTTGATGAAGTTCATTTCAAAGCCTGAAAAAATACTTGGCGATGTGGGAAGAGGGCCAGGGGAGGAAGGGTAGGTGATAGGGGCTTTCTGGAAATGTACAACCTACCTGAGCCTAGGGGTCCAAAACTACAGCCAGATGTGCATCTCCCCCACCCCCGCCATTGATCCCTGATCCCTGTCTCCTCTGTGCCCTGGGAGGGTTCCAGACCTGCACCAGCTGATGTGCAAGCACAGGGACTTGGTGGCTGGCCCGCCATCGCCTCCTAAGACTTCTCTCCACCTCTTTCTCCTCCTCTCGAGCTCACCTTGTATGAGACTATCTTTATACGACCTGCAGCTTCCACGAAGTCACACGCTGCTCAGAGTGTCTTGGACGCCCCCTACCGGCGACATAAAGTGCCTACTCCCCACCCCAGCCTTAGAGGCCCTTGAGCCCATCACTTGCGGTGGGGATATCCCGTTCCCAGAAGCAAAGCCACCTGCTCTCCCTGCCTCGGGCCAACAGCACCCGCCCCCTACCCCCTACCCCCACCCCCAGGTGTGGAGTCCAGCCCTTCACCTTCGGCCAGAGCACCTGCTTCTCCCTGTCACTTGGCTCCTCTAGGCCCGGGAGGGGCTAGGTTCCCTCCCTCAACTCCTGCCCCTCACAGTGAGCCTCTGAAAGAAGAGCTGCGCCCTCCAAACCCCCCAGGCCCAGCCAGCCACCTCCACGCCCACCCATGGTCACCAGCAGCCTCCTTACCACTAAAATGGAATTCCAACCCCTTTATATCCCATCACCTGCCTGAAAATACCTGCCTGAAAATACCTGCCCAGTAGAGGACTTAGTTATTCCTTTTAAAAACCTTTAAGTTGGGCTTCCCTGGTGGCGCAGTGGTTGAGAGTCTGCCTGCCAATGCAGGGGACACGGGTTCGAGCCCTGGTCTGGGAGGATCCCACATGCCGCGGAGCGACTAGGCCCGTGAGCCACAATTGCTGGGCCTGCGCGTCTGGAGTCTGTGCTCCGCAACGGGAGGGGCCGCGATGGTGAGAGGCCCGCGCATCGCGATGAAGGGTGGCCCCCGCTTGCCGCAACTAGAGAAAGCCCTCGCACAGAAACGAACGATGAAGGGTGGCCCCCGCTTGCCGCAACTAGAGAAAGCCCTCGCACAGAAACGAAGACCCAACACGGCCATAAATAAATAAATAAATAAAATTTAAAAATATATATATATATTAAAAAAAAAACCTTTAAGTTATTAAACATAATTTTGGATAGGCAATAGATTCATCTGGTTCAAAAATCAGAAAACGTTAAGATTCATAATAAATCTCCCACTCCATCCCCCTCCTGAGTCCCCGCCTCCCCACCTCCAGTTAATTACTGCTATTAGTTTGCATATTTTAGCAGTTTGTTCTGTACATATTAACTAAGCACAAATGTATTCTCATTTTTGTCCATTCTTAAGCAATTTTTTCCATTAGGGTAGCTGGTGTTTAACTTGTTTTATTGTTAAGAAACAAAAGCAAAACAGCTTTTCAGTTTATTAGTGCTGTTTGTTTTCTAACTCATTAATTTCTGCTTTTACCTTCAGTAATTCCCTCCTGCTTTCATTTTTTTCTTAACTTGGATTGAAATGCCTAATCTGTTCTCTATGTTTATTGATGTAAGTATTTGTCTACACGTTTTCCCTGTGCATTGCTTTAGCTAGGAACCATTGGTTCTAATGTGTTTTCATGTTTTAAGAATTCCTGCAATTTCTTTTACTTCATAGCTAAAAGAAAGGTTTGTTGTTTTTTAAATTTTAATTTCTAGTTGGATAACCTTTTTCATTTTGATTTATTATTAGTTTCTACTTTTTACATCATGATCAAAATGTTTGTATTAACTCTACTTTTTCAAATTTGAAGTTCTTATGGCTATCATAAGTTTTTACAAGAATTCCATGAGCACTTAAGCTTTTTTTTTTTGGTCGCACCATGACCAGGGATTGAACCCGTGCCCCTGGAGTGGAAGCGCAGGGTCCTAACCACTGGACCACTAGGGAAGTCCCTCCATGAGCACTTAAAAGGATTAGAGTCTATTTTCAGGCTATGGTGTCACTGTCTCCTCCCCACTTCCCTAGACTAATCTCTGATCTCAAGCTCCAACCTCCGTCCCCCTGAGAGGTGCCACCCATCTTCCCATCCCCTTCTTGGGGTGGAGGGGCATCCATGCATGCATCTTGGGCTCCACCCCTGACCATTTCACCTGGCTAACCCCACAGCAGCAGCAAAGGCGCTCACACCAGAAGCCTCCGCTTCCAGGAAGCCTTCCAAACCTTCTTCTGTTTCCATACCCCCAAACCCAAGTCCTCACTTACCTCCTCTGCTCCCCTCCCTCTCGAAGCAATTGTCTGGACTCCCCTCACCTCCTGCAGCAGGCTGTCCCCCTCTGCCAAAGGTCAGGTTCCCCGCATTGCTGGAGTCAGATCCCTGGCACCATACCCCACACCCAGCTGCTGCTCCCTGGCATTCAGTGCAGTGGCCCACTCCCCAGACCAGCCTCAGCTTTCCCGCTGCCACCTTTTACAGCCTGGCCTCCCTGTACTTTCTGTCCCAGGTGCCCATCAGCACCCGTCTCACACACACCGAGCCCACAGGGCTGCCCTGCGCCTCTTGCGTCTGGCACTTGGCCCACTACCTCCAGGACTTCTGTCTCAGCTCAGCGCCCCAGCTGGAACACAGTCCCTGCCCCGACTCCACACAGCAGTGTCCAGAGCATGAGGGGCAGCTGGTTGAGTATGAGTGAGCAAGATTCCTAAGACCATCAACTCCACCCTCAGGTAACTGCCAGTGTCCGTGAAGAGAAACGAGGCACAGAGCAAATCGCTGCCCTAGTTCAGGGTAACTGTGGGTGCAGTGAAGGCTCAGGGCCCAGAGCTGCAGCATCTGGACTATTCTCCAGGTCTCGGAGGCAAGCAGGAACCCCACCTTCCCCATGGGAGACAGGCAGGGAGTGGGGAAGATGGACGACCACTCCCAAATAGCCGGGCAACTCCTCAGGCCTGGACCATGCCTCCTGCCACCTTCTCCCAGCAGCACTACCTCTCCCACCCCCCCCACCCCCACCCCCTGGCCTAGCCTGGCCTTTCACAACCCGGCTCACCTGGGAGGATCTCATTCCAGTTGACACGGATGTAGCGGTCCCGGTCGGCTCGCGAATGCTCGTGCCAGAAGCCCAGCACGTGCATGAGCTCATGCAGGACGATGCCCGGGCCCCTCTGGAGACAGCTGGGCCCCAGGGATACCACCTGCATCCCTCCACTGCGCCCTATGCTCGAGAAGCACCTGCAGGGCCGTGAGAGTGCTGGGTGGGCACCAGCCCAGAGAATCCGCAGACCCAGGACCCTCACCCCTCCTCCCAAGACCTGGGATAAGTGGGCACCAACAGCTAGTCCCCATCCTGGGCTCTAGTCCCGAGCCTGCTGGCCCCAAGTCCCCTTACTGCCTGGACCTCTGCAAACCCCCTTTCCAGCCTGCACTGCGAGGCGTTGGTGGGAGCCGATACTAACGTGGATGACGGAAGCAGCTCGTTACGTGAATGTCCCCACGTGGGGAGCCCCAAGTCAAAGCTCTCACCCACATTCTCTTAGGCCCCTAGCAAGCTAGGAATGCAGTATTGCCATCACCCCCATTTCAGACAGAAGGCAGAAGGGGCTCAGAAGTTAGGGGGCTTTCCAGAGTCACCTGGTTCCTGCACTGTGGAACCCAGATCGGAGGCCAGGTCTGTCTCATGAAACCTGCACTCACTCCCCAGGCCACAAAATCTCCCCAGAGATGGAGCTGAGGGCTCTTTAAAGGAGAGTCGAGCACCTCCTTGCCCACGTCTCCTCCACCTCCTGCCCTGAGTATCTGTAGGTCCAGCTCGCACTGGGTAAACCACTCAGATGGGCAGGGGTACTCTGGACCCGGGACAGAGGCCCAGACACAGGTTTTTGACAACAGCTTTGTTAATTCCAGGCTGAACTGAAGACAGCTGTGGCTCTCACCGTGCACATGCACGAGTACACACACTTGCACACATACCCGGAAGCACTTACCCAGACATGGGGACGATGGAAATGAAGTCCCTCTGGCCCTCGTAGGCAACAAACCTGATGCACGTGAAGCGTTCAAACTCAGCAAACGCCTCCAGGATGACTTGGCGGCTGGGCTTATCTGGAGAGGAGACACCCTGGCTGACGCCCCAGCCCAGCCCCTAGAGCACTCGCAGCCCCTTGGAAGTCTGCACTTGGGGAGGAAACCAAGCTTCAGATCACTCCCCCAAAATGGAATGTCTAGAAAGGGCAGTGCGATGGTGTGGGGAGAAGAAAGCAGGGTTCCAGACAGACCCTGGCTGTGCGACCTTGGGCAGATGACTGTCCTCTGGACCATTTGGTCTTGAAATGGATCAGACAGTCCCTAGATGTACCTTTCCCATCAGCTCCTCCAGGATTTTAACCTCCCAGCTCAGGGGCCAGCAGGGATAGAAGCGCTTCTGGTAGAAGGGCTACTTGGGTGGTAGCGGTAGAAGGGGCGCAGAGATGCAGGGGAAGAGGGAACAAAAAACCCAGAGAGGAGCCTGGGCTGCATTGGGAATGAGGGGCTGGCTCACTCACCATACTTGCTGGAGAGCAGGAAGGGGACCTCCACTACGCCGCCGTTCTTGGGCCACTTGTTGTTGGTCGCCGAGAACAGCCGGAAAGGACTCTGAGGGGAGAGGGCGGCTCAGGGACCCAGGTCAGCCAAGCTTCCCGCCCCCAAGCGTGCCACACCTCCAGCCATGGGAGCCCGAAAGATGTGAGCAGCAGACCCCCCCTGGGAACATGAGGGTGGCTGGTCATTAGAAGTGGGATAGAAGCTGGGAAGTCAGCGGGCCAGCTCCGTGAGTTACGACGCACAGCACAACCCTTTCTTCTACATAACATAGAACTTACAACTTATTCTATCAAGAAGAGAAACAAGACAAAAGGAAGAGGCTGGGGCTTCCCTGGTGGCGCAGTGGTTGAGAGTCTGCCTGCCAATGCAGGGGACACGGGTTCGAGCCCTGGTCTGGGAAGATCCCACATGCCGCAGAGCAACCAGGCCCGTGAGCCACAACTACTGAGCCTGCGCGTCTGGAGCCTGTGCTCCGCAACAAGAGAGGCCACGATAGTGAGAGGCCCACGCACCGCGATGAAGAGTGGCCCCCGCTTGCCGCAACTGGAGAAAGCCCTCGCACAGAAACAAAGACCCAACACAGCTAAAAATAAATAAATAAACTTGAAAAAAGGCCACAAGCAAAATTATTTTAAAAAAAAAGAAGAGGCTGGCTAGGAATCCCAGCACCCCAGGGGGCCTAGTTCAGAGGGGCTCAGCTCCACCAGCAGCCCCCCACCCCACTCCTTCCTGGAGCACAGCAGCCCACAGAGCTCCTCTGAACCTGCAGGTGGGAAGATGGGGACACGGTCCTCCTCGGGCTGATTCTAAGGCAACACCCATGGCCTTAGCAACTTTCTTTATTCTTCTGCCAACTCTGAAGCCTGGGCTTCAGAGCACCCCAGCACGTCCTGCCCCACTGGTACCAAAGGTTTTACTGGATCCTGCTTTTACCCCCGGCACTCACTGGGTAACTGGGAACAGGGGCCTTGTGTTGCCCCGGGGGTTCCCGCCCTGCCCCAGGCTGGCCTTCAGTCTTCGGCCCAGCCTTATGCTGTGCCATCAGTGGACAGCCTCAGACCTTGCTCACACCAGGCCACTGTCCTATTCAGGAGACTTCTGCCCACCCTCGCCCCAATTTAGGCAAGTGTCTCCTAAAAGATGGCAATGCAAGTCGCCCCGATTCCCATCCAGGCTTCTCCCTTTCTGAGCCTGCCCCCACCCCTGGGCAGGATGGTTTCTGTGTTACTTCTTGTTCCGTCATCCCGAGACCATCGCTCCCACCCCCGATGTTCCCCACAAACACCTCCCTATAGCCCCACCAGCCACTCTGCCAACCTGTGCTTACCTCTTCCTTTGTCCCGATACTCCCTGGGCACCTCCCCCGGGTAGGGTAGCAAGCTGGGTGTTGAAGGTCCAAACCCCCTCCTTCAGGAAGCCCTCTCAGGCTGACTGCTGCCACCACCCCAGAAGTCACCCTCCCTCAGGCTGGCTTATTCCTAACAGAACACTCGCTCTGACTTTGGCAAGAAGAGCTACGAGCAGCAAAGATGGATCCCTCACACGTCACCCCCCCGTGATGCCAAGGGGTGGACTCAAAGGCCTCTGACACTACCTGTGAGGTTATTTACACCCACGTGTGTGCACGCACGCTCACACTCACCGGCCGGAGGATGTCCCCCTCGAGGAGGAAGCTGCTCTCTGGGGTTTCCTCTGGGATGAGCCCTGGGAAGGAAGGGAGGGGTGCGTGTGGGTCCATGCCCTCCACAGCACAGACTCGAGGACAGGCCCAGGAGAGACCTTGGCTGCCAGGCCAAGCAACCCCAGGGTCTGTCCTCCTTCGGGCTCTGAGGCCGTCACACAGGCAAGTGACCTCAGGCAAGTCACACAGCCCCTGGGTCCCAGTCTACAAACGTGTGCAACGCTTCTCAGCCTGATCGCACCCTTCCCCTGCTCAGACGGTGCACTTCTCCTGAGATCCACACAAGCCAGGTCCAGGGACTTCCCTGGCGGTCCAGTGGTTAGGACTTCACGCTTCCACTGCAGAGGGCACGGGTTCGCTCCCTGGTCAGGGAACTAAGATCCCGCATGTGAGCCCGTGGCGTGGCCAAAAAACAAAAAAAAAAAAAAAAATCCAGTCCCAGCTCCTGCGTCTGAGGCCCTCTGCTCTCAGGAAGATGCCATTTCTTCCAGCTGTCTTCATCCTCCGCCCCAGCCCAAGCCACACTCCTCAGAACACGCCCTGGGCTCTCCCGTCCCACCTCACCCTCTACCCATCGGTGTGATACTCAGGACCCTTACAGTGGCAAGTGACAGAAACGCCAGCCTGCACCACCATAGGAGGGTGGGTACTGGCTCCTGTCCTCCCCTTCCCCCCTCCCCCTCCCTCCAACCTCGTTTTCTGCCACAGCTGGCAGCCCTCTCCACAGCCTCTTTACTAGGATATCAGCCCCAGCAGGAGTCTTAGAAGAGTGCCTGGCATCCTGGAGGTTGGGTTCCCCAGAAGCAGAGCCTGAGCCAGGGAGCCATCTGCAGGTGATTGATGGTGGGAGCAGGGAGAGCTGGAGAGCGCTGGGGAAGAGCCCCAGCAGGACCCCATAGGAGCTCTGGACCCCAAGTGGCACCACAGACTTATCCCACCTGGAGGCATGGGGCCAGACCCACGTCCTGGATGAGTCGCTGTGGCTGGGCCGCCCTGGGCAGGGGAGGGCATAGCTTCCCAGGCATCCCTGGCTGAGGGTCTCCAGCTGCGAGGCCTTAGCAGCCAACATTCCCAGCAGCTGGGGAGGGTGTAAGCCTCCTGGTAAAGGGCTTTATGGCCGGTACTACACTAGGCTCACAGGTAGTTGGGCCACCAGCAGCCCTAGCAGAGAGAATCCTCCACAGCAGCTGGAAAGCAATGCCAAGGAAGCCTCAGATTGGTCTGGAGATGGCCAGAACCAGTCACAGTGACCGAAAGGTGGCGAACTGCCCTGCTCAAGCTTTTCACAGAGGAAGAGGAGGGGCAGACCACATCCGGCAGATTCCCATCCCCTACGGCGAGGTCTCCCCCTACCCCTTACCCCCCAACCCCGTTCTGAACGCCAGTCTTTACTTCTACCGGCTTTGTCCCAGGTTATCTATACGTTCTCATTCTTCAGCTGAAATCCCCAGGCAGGGAGGCCTGAGACTCACACTTCCTGGTCTTTGGACCTCCCCCCCACCCCACCCCCGCCAGCGCCTCACACCTGCAGGTCATCCTGCACCAGTTGGCTGACCTGTTTCCAAACAGCCACTAATGACTCTATTCAACACCAGACCTGGCCTGATAAAAGTACGGGGCCCTCCATTTTTTTTTATAAACCTCTGGTTTTCCCCCTTCTTATAAAAGTAACAACCCAGTAGAGAAGATGCAGAAAAATAGACTTAAGAAGTTGCCCGCGATGGTGGTGGTGGGATGAATTGGGAGATTGGGATTGACATATATACACCAGTATGTATAAAATAGATAACTAATAAGAACCTGCTGTATTAAAAATAAATAAAACTCAAAAAAAAAAGAGAAGCTGCCCGTGGAGCCATTACTCTCCAAGACCCACTAAGAAAGCCGGCTCATTTCCTCCCAGCTTTTTCTGCTCTCTGAGCATTCAGCACAGTTTTCACACGCCACACGGACAACTTCATACCCCAAACCCCAAGAGAAGACACAGTGCCCTCACCTTGGTTAATCGCAGGGATGTCCTTATCCCAAGACGTCTGGGTCTCCTCAGGGGTGAGGTCTTCTGAGAATCTGGTCCCACAGACTCCTGAGCAGCGAGAGGCCGAGGGCACTCCTAGGATGAAACCTGGCCCAGACACACAGGTACATATGCACGATGGCCAGAGTGCCCCCAGTGGTGACACAGGATGACAGGACATGGGGTGGGGTGGGAGTGGGGTGTCAGACGGCAAGACCCAGGCCCTTCACAAAGATAGGTCTCCAGGAGGGAGTCCTGGGAGCCCTCCTGGCCTCCCCTGTCAGCCCCACCTGCTGCTGAAGCCTGAACAACTTTGAGGAAGGAGCTCCCTTAGCGGGACCAAGACTGGACTTCAAAAGGCAGCCCCTGGCTCTGGGAAGTCTGGGTGTGTATGAAGCAGGGGAGGGAGCAAGAAGGAGGAAGATGGGGACAGACCTCAGTCTCCAACGCTGACAGCTGGGTGCGGGCTAGCCTCAGACCCTGCCCCCTGCCCCCCTCGTCAGCCCAGGGGTCTGGAAATGGGCTCAGCCTGGGCAAGCCTGGCATGGCCAGCAGAGCATGAACGCCTGGAGTGTCACTCCTGCCCTCTCCTGCCAGGCAGGCCCTCTGCTCCCAGCGTCCTCAGAAGGTCCTCCCCGGGCCCCACAGGAACTGGTTTCTAGGAACATCCCTGGAAGCCCGTTCTCTGAGCCATGCAGATCAATTCACATCCTTTGCGGGCTCCAGCCACGCCCTCTGGCCGCCCCCAGGACTCCGCAGGCTAGAACCAAAACGACAGGGGCAGTAGGGCGAGGCAAACCACTTACCCGGCAAAGAGAGCAGAGCTAGCACCCATGGCCAGAGGCCTCCCATGCTCATGCTGCCGGAGATGGGCCGCTCTGGCCCCTCAGCTAGCAGGAGCACCAATTCCCACGAGATGAGGCAGCCTAATTACAAACTTATGGTCAACGCTCCCCCCCCCCTTAAATAGAAGCTTTTCCAGCCCTCACCTGCAGCCCCTCCCAACCAACACCACCTGCAGCCCCGCCCTCTCCTATCTGGGCTACGCCTCCCAGCCCAGGCCCAAGCCTTCCCGACCCTGGTCAGATCCTTCCCGGCGTGGCTGAAGTGGGCGAGAGGGTGGGGAGGAGCCACGCACTAGGCACCCTGCGGGGGGTCCCACTTGGGGGTGTATCTCTTCGCAGGTCCCCTCCCACCACCAGGGGGCAGAGAAACGTCGCAGAAAAGTGAGAGATGGCAGTGCTGGGTGGAACCTCATCCTCAAACCTGGGGAGGCCCCTTTCCTGCCCCTGCCCTGTGCTCAGACGTGGGGAAGACTACCTGAGACCCTGAGGCGCCCCCAGTCTGACTGTGGAAGGAGGAAAATGTCACTACGTTTTTATAAGCTTTTATTGTAGTATACATACAGACTGAACACCAGGGACAACCAGCGCCCCCAGAGAAGCCTGCCTTGTGGAAAAGTGGAACTTCTGGATACCTAGACCCTCACATGGGTGCTACCCCTGTCACTCCCACAACAGCCTTACAAAGTCAGCATTTTATCCCCATTTCACAGGTGCAGGAATTAAAGCTCCTTACCCATATTCCCCCTCCTCTGTACCCCTTGGCCTCTCAAAAGGCCCATCCTTGGAGCCTGGTCACCAAGCGCCCACCTGGATTTAAATCCTGGAGTTGAAGGATCTGGGGACACCTTCCCCGCCAACGTCCAGTGAAGGGAAACGACAGAGCCGAGGTCGCTCGGCATCTTGCCCTGGCTGGAATCCAGTGTTTCTCGAAAGGTAGGGGTCGGAATCATGGGGAGAATGTGATGAAGACAGGTGGCCCAGCTGCCCAGGAAGGGTGTTAACATTCGTAGGGATGGACAGAGCTGACTGCTTCGGATGAGTGCTCGGTAAAACAATCATAATCATAATCACCCTGCTCGGGTAGAGAAACAGATTCGTAGTTAAGAAAGGCAGTTTGTCTTGAGGGCATTGTGCTCAGTGAAATAAGCCAATCACAACCGGACAAATGGTGTATGAGTCCATTTACATGGGCTATCTGGAGAAGTCAGATTCAGAGGCAGATGGTGGAACAGTGGTTGCCAGGAGCTGAAGGAGGGGGAAATGGGGAGTTGTTGTCTAATGGGTACAGTTTCAGTTCTGCAAGATGGAAAAGTTCTGGAGATCTGTTTCACAATAATGTGAGCGAACACGCTTAATGTTACTGAAGTGCACACTTAAAAATGGTAAAGATGGTACATTTTGTTACATATTTTTTACCACAATTTTTAAAATTTTAATAAATAAATTTAAAAGGGAGGGAGGGAGGGAGGGAAAAGAAAAGAAGGGAAAGAAACGCAGTTTGCTTGAAAGGCCAACTTAAAAACACGGGGAGGGGAGGGTGCAGTGGTGGGGTGGAGACAGGATGCGATGAGGCAGGGGTGAGGGGCGGTGGGCAGCGGCCTCAGCCACCGGTCCTGTTTCATGTGAGAAGTAGCTGGGGGGCGGGAAGGCTCCGATGACTCAGGGCCCCAGATGCCCCCGACCCTCCCCGAGCTGGGTGTGGGCCTTGTGGACAGGTCCAAACAGACCCACTCAGGGCCTGCAGAAGCCCTGATAACAACCCCTAGCTCTGCTCAGTCCCCGCCAGGGAGCACCTCACCCACCCCCAGAGCAGAGGGAACAAGGCACAGCGGGCAGGCTTCGTCCCTCATTCGGCCGTGTGGAGTGGGCACTCACCCCCGCCAGACTCCGGGCACAGGGCCAAGCAGACCACAGGCCCTGCCCTCACCAGCGGCCAGGCTGGTCGAGGTGCACAACTACACACCTGAAAACCTTCGCTTCTCGGACCTTCAGTAACTAACATTTCTGGGCTAAGCCTTTATCTGGATTGACTGGAGTAACTCTCAACACCACCCTAAGAGGTGGGAGCTAATGACAAAACCCCATTTTACAGACAAGGAAACTAAAACACAGAGAGGTAAAGCCAAACAGGCCCCCTAACTGTCAAACTACACTGCCCCGCTCAGGTGTGCCCTGCCAGGCACTCAGAACACCCGGAGCAAGAGTCGCCGTTCTGCAGGGGTGACGCCTGCACCGAGTTTGGAAGGACAAAATAGAGTTAGCCAGATGACACTCCGAGCGGCTGGGAGCATCAGAGAGGAGGCTGATGCGGGAGCTGCCCTCACTGAGCTGTCCTCGAGGGCCTCAGCACCCCCTGCTCTCGGGCAAATCACAGCACCCCCTTTCCAGCACCCTCCACGTCTGGCTCAGGCTGGGCCCATGTCTCATCGGCGGTCCACGCTGGCCACGTAACCAATGTTCAGTGAAGACACGGTAGTTGATGGGTGTGAAAAACAACTAAGCCCATCCCAGGTGACCTGTCCTCCGTACCAGACACCAGGCCACATGCTTTCTGGGGACAGCAAGGAGCTCTGGCTCAGGGGCTGCCATGACCCCCGGCAGGGACAGGCATTCTGAGGCCTGGGGACCCAGCCCGGAGGTGTGGGAGAAGAGGTGACAGGCTGCACTGCCCCAACGTGGGCGCACGTCACACACAGCCCAGGGAAGCCACACGCACGGGCACATGCAGACATGCAGGCATGTAGGAACATCCGGGACACATAGGTGTGTGCAGGCCAAGAACAGACACCCACGTCCAGAGGAAGAGCCACACACGTGGCTGCACACACACACACACACACACACGTCCATCCACATGCTCCAAAAAGGTAGTGGGGTCTGACCAGGGCAGTGCTGAGTCCAGCTCTGAATGGTAAACACAGTCTTCTCCCCAACAGGACCAAAGCTGGTAACTGGAATAAGGCTGGAGCCAGCCTCCCAGAAACCATCACTCTGGAGACAGAAGGCTGCCTAGGAAAGGACACCAGCACAGGGAGGACCGGGCTGCGCGGTGAGGTCACCCCTGCACCTTCCTCCTTCCATTTCCCAGACCCCGCCACACAAGGGAAGGGAAGGTCTGATTAAGAAACAGCTTTGGGGGACTTCCCTGGTGGTGCAGTGATTAGGAATCCGCCTGCCAATGTAGGGGACACGGGTTTGAGCCCTGGTCCGGGAGGATCCCACATGCCGCGGAACAGCTAAGCCCGTGTGCCACAACTGCTGAAGCCCGCACGCCTAGAGCCCGTGCTCCACAACAAGAGAAGCCACCGCGATGAGAAGCCCGTGCGTCGCAACAAAGAGTAGCCCCCGCCCGCCGCAACTAGAGAAAGCCCGCGCACAGCAACGAAGACCCAACGCAGCCAAAAATAACTAAATAAATAAATTTATCAAAAAAAGAAAAGCAACAGCTTTTGAGCACTTCCCCAGGCACTGACTTGACATCAGACACTTGAGAAGCTGTTTCTCAAACAAAATAATATTTTATTGACACATCCTCAATGTTCCGTATAAATATAAAGTGCTAAGTTTCCCACCCCCGCCCACAGGGCTGGGAGGAAGTGGGGGGAGGGAGTGTTAAATGTCAGTTGGACACAAATATGTTTCCAGCGCCAACACAGGCGTGAAACGCTCACGTACACACGCAAGCAAGAGGTCCAGACACAGCATCCACATCACTTCCCCGAGCCCCACACAGGGCTCAGGCTCCAGGCCCTGGCGTGGACCACCCCACACGCAGGGCTCCTGGTTGTCACAGCTTGTTCCTTAGAGCCCTCAGGCTGCCAAGGGCTCCAACACGGTGATCGGACCAGTGGGAGTCGTGGGTGTAGAGTCCAGTTGGTTTCTGTCAGAGGACAGGGGAGGAGGGAAGCAGACACGCCCTCCATCCTCCTTCCGGAATGAGGAATGACGGGCGGCCCTCAAACCCCCAGCAGAAGAGCACCAGGTGAGAAAGTCCAGCATCCCTGCATCCAGCGTGCCCACCTGGGGGCTTTTTGAACGCCAAGGAAGAGGCAGATAGATCTCCCTGAGGTGAGGGGGACAGTGGGGAACCGGGGCCCCCACTGTCCCCAGGAATCAGGCAGCTCTGTGTGCCTCCGCCCTGGGGGGGAGCCAGCATGGTGGGACCCAGCCTCAGTGACAGAGCACCTGAGTCTCAAACTGCAGCAGCTGCCCCATGAAACCGAAGTTGGGGGAGATGACTCCCCGGCGTTGCTTAACAAAGTCGAAGGCCTCGTCCAGCCTCACGCGGTGACTCTGTATCAGGTACGCCAGGCAGATGGTGGCGGAGCGCGAGATGCCCGCCTGGCAGTGCACCAGCACCCGGCCTCCGCTGTTCTTCACCGAGTCTGCAAGGGAAATGGGCGAGGGGGGTCAGACGGGAAGGTGGGCAGGGAAGGAGACAGGTGCCCCAGCCCCTTCCCCTGGGGCTCCACCAGGCCCTGGGGCTGAGGCCCGCCTCTTACCAATGAAGCCAATGGCCTCCTGGAACCAGGCGCTGATCTCCACCATCTGATTGTCCTCCACCGGGATGCTCTTGTAGCGCAGCAGGCCCTCGAAGTGGTTGGGGCAACTGGCTGAGACGTTGAGGACGGCTGTGATGCCGCAAGCCTGCAGCCCCTGCAGGTCCGACGAGTGGCTGCAGCTGCCCAGGTACAGGTAGGGCAAGATCTCCACAGGGCCACCCTGCACGGGAAGGGGAAGGGACAGTGGTGAGGTCTCAGCCCAGGCCTGGAGGGCTTGAACACCAGCGGGACAGAGACAGGGCAGACTGGCCCAGGCAAGAGGAGCTCTTAGCCAGGGATCCCTGCCTAAGGATCAGACTCCGGAATACCAGGAGGACCCAGGGGGACATACAGAGATACACACACAAAGATACACACATTCCCCTCAAACCCCCAAAGGATGCTGCTCACAGGACATAGGCAGACTCACAGAGATACACACCAGCAACGCCCACCAGGCACACACAAAGGTGTGCTCCCATTTGGGGGCGGAAACACACACACACACACACACACACACACACACACCCCTAGGTGACCGTGGGCATGGACAGAATCCTTCCCCAGAGGCGCCTACCCTGCATGACACTGACAAGGAGCCCTGATCTCAACTCACCTGGTCATACGAGGGAGCCCTGGGGTCGGAGCGGCTGTTTTCGGGCGGCATCGCGGGGCCGGGGGACTCAGAGCACAGATCGGGGCAGCAGGCTTGAAAGCTGTCGAAGCCTCCTGCAAGGAGGACCAAGACACGGTTAGCCGGGAGGGCCCGGCGGGGGTCGGGGACGGGGCGGGGGACGAGGGCGGGCCGGCGCTCACCCGGCAGGAAGCACACGGCGGTGGGTCCGGCGCGGGTCTCGTGCAGCAGCGCGGCAAGCAGCGCGTGGGCCGGGCCGTCGGGCTGGATCTCTGCCACCGAGGCGCTGCCCTCGTCCAGCACCACGGCCCGCGCCAGCTCCCCGCGGGCCAGGCGCGCCCGCAGCGCGCGATCAGGCAGCAGGCAGGCGAGGGCGGCGGCGGGGGTACCGCGCGCGCGGCGCCGCAGCAGCGCGTTCCAGGGCACCGGCCGCGCGGCGCGCACGTGGCGGCGGCAGAAGGCCAGGAAGGGGCGACAGTCGAGCAGCAGCGTGCGCTCAGCCTCCCGCGGCTCCCGCAGCAGCGCGCCCAGCGCCGTGCAGTCCAATTCTCTCGCCGCCTCCAGCCCCATGTCTGCCGGCCCCGTGCAGCCTCCTCTCCCCTCTTCCCGCACCTCTTCCTCTCCTTACCCCTCTCCCCGCGAGCGCTCCGGACTCTGGCGGCTGCCGCGCTGCCCGAACCGTCTGTTCCGGGCGCTCTGTCCAGCGCTGGGGCTTAAGTAGCCGTGGGCCGGCCTCCCGGGTCACCATATAAGGGCAAAGCAGGAAGGCGTCGGCGCCGCCCCCGCGGCCTCAGGCGGGGCGCAGGCTGGGCGGGCCCGGGACTGGGACCGGCTCTGGGGGAGGGGGTGCACTGGGAGAGGAAGCCGGGCACCAGCTCTGAAGGGAAGGTGTTTGGCCAAACGCCCACCTCCCACCTTTGCGCCCCAGGACTCTTCCTGAGCGCTCCCACCCCTGGACCTGCTTCGCGCCGCTCGGTCCTCGGGCACCCGGCTACTCAGATAGATACAGGTCCGCATCCCCGGAGACCTCGGAGCCCGTGGTGCCCCTCGCCCTGCTTCCTCTCCCTTTTCCCGTTCCCTTAACCTCCCAGTGTTTCCCCCCTCCTAGGAATCTGCTACAACAAAAATTGACTTCTGTCTGTTGCCAGGCTGATTTCCGCACTGGAGGATGGGGAGCCGTGCTTTGATGTACCTTTTCTCTTCTGCTTAGAGACCCTGGGCCGGAGGGGCTTTATTTCCCCTCCCCCTCCCCCGTTTCATGGCTGAGACCAGCACTCGGGGTTTTGCAGCTGCTCAGTGCCCAGAATGTCGTCCTCTGAGCCCAAGACCCTGAGCACTGGCATGAGGAGGACGTCTGGGCCTTGGCATGGGGGGAGGCGGGGGGCCCGGGACGACTTTCCAGTTATTAGCGGGACAAGGGCTTCTTCCCCTGGAGCCCAGGGAAACCCCAGGGGCCCAGGGTGAAGCACTTCCCGAAGTCACAGGCCAGCTCTGAAGGGGAACTTTGCTGACGCTGCTGGGCTCTCCCTGGGGCCTTGTGGGAATTTCAGGAGCCTCACCAAGGGGAAGAGGGAGAAGAACTACCAGAATCTGCCTCCCCCACTCCCCCCGCCACGTCCTCCCTAGGCCTGCAGCGGACCCCCTGGACAGCAGGGACCCAGGACTGGACTGGAGCAAGGCGATGACCGTAAGACTGGGAAGCTAGTTAATCCGCATCCCTTCTGCCTGCCCCCAGCTCAGCTGCCAGCCCTGGGGCCGGATGTGGTGAGCCCCAGGTGTGTGTGGGGGGACCTGGGCCCCTGCACTGGGGCAAGAGATGTTGGCAGCTGAACTCCTCCGAAGCAGGGACATTCAGGTACGTGGGGACAGTGCCCTGGAGTGGGAGCCACCCCCATCCCCGCCTTAGCTGCATGGGATTATAGAACCCAACCCCCTAGGCTCCCACTCCCCTGAGTCACTACTCTGTGCCCTTTGTAAGACCCTTCCAGCCCTACTGCAGACCCCTAGGTCCAGACTGTCTTGGAGGGCTACCACTAGGACCCGTCATGGACCCCCAAGCCCTCCACTTGGATTGTAAACTGTAAACTCTTCCCCGTGGTGTGTTGATGTGTCTGTGTGTGTGTGTTGCAGCATCATCTGTTGCTGGAGACAGAGCTGGTAGCTTGTGTGTGCTGCGAGGGAGAGGGGATACGGGGGAGAGAAGCTGCAAGGACTCCAAAGAGTCTCGGGGCAGTTCACCCTCTCAGGCCTCAGTGTTCCCACCTGTAAGATGGGAGTGTATAATAGACCAACTGCTCACCTACACTGGTTCCGAGGCTCTGAGGCTGTGGCAGTGCCTGGACACCTGCAATGTTCCGTCCCTCCCTCCCAGGCCAGTCTGGAGGCTGATGCGGCAGAGCCCACAACAGAGCCGAGGAGTCTGGGCCACAGATCCCAGCGACTGATAAGGGCCCTTATCGTTGGCATCAGCCCGGCAAATGACTTAGTGGCTGACTCCAGGGGTAAATTACGGAGCACACAAAAGGATAGCAGGTCCAGTCTTGCTGACCCATGGGGCTGCTGTCACCTGCTCTGCTGGGAGACATGGGCTTCCAGCTCCACGGGGAGGAGCAGAGAGGACTGGCCAGCTGGGATCCTGGCTCAGTCCAGCCGCGCAGGGGCTCCAGACCCTGGACTCCCACGCCGGGCTGAGCCTCTTCCCCTCCTGGGGAGAATGGCATGCACCTTGCTGGGAGGTCCCACGTGGGAGTGGGAGTGTGTTGGCAAAGGTTTGCGCTAGTGACACAGTGCCCAGTTGCCCTGCCCAGCGCTCTGGCCAGGACCAGTGACTTCCGCCCAAGGTGACTACATGTATGTACCCCCATCAATGCCACTGGCTTTGGGGTGTCCCCTTTGCAGCTCCGGAACACAGGCTCAGGGAGGCCTGACTTAGCCATGAAGGAGGGGCTCCCCTTGGCCTCTTTCCCCTATTCCCAAACTAGGGAAACGCCCACCCCCATAACTGGGTGAAAGCCCAAGCTCGGGGTAAGGAAAGAGTGGGAAGAAGATGGAACCCAAGTCCCACCCCCACTTCTGCTCTGACTAAAGATCCCCCCACCCTTGGTGAGTCATGGCCCCGGCATGTCTCTCCCCCTCTGCCACCTCCTCAAGGGCCACCGTTCCCCAGCAGAGACGAGGCAGGGGTCTGGACGCGTGGGTGGAGAACGTGTGAGGAGGGGTCTCCGTTACACTGGCTGCCCCACAGGTCGCAGGTCCCGGAGGGATGACCCCGCTCCTCTTCACTAGGTGGTAAAGGGACAGCAGGGCCCAGGGATGGGGGGATGGTGCCATACTCGGGTTTTGGGGGGCTTTGTTTCCCTGGCCTGGCTGTTACAGAGCCGACACTATCAAGCAAGTTTGGGGCTCAGCGTTTTTTTTTAATTAAAATACCCAACTGGAACAAATGATGATTCTGTGCCATTCTTGTTTGTAACCATCTATTTCGATGGCTGTTTATGTGTCACTAGCCTCCTCCCTTTGGGTTTTGGGTCTTTCCCTGCCCCCCAGCCCGCCCCCAGCCCCATGCAGAGCGGCTTCCCTTCCACAGAAGCACGAAGCTCTGTGCTGACGTCGCCTTGCGTTGTGTTGTGTTCTCGTGTTGTCCTCCCTCCTCCTTCCAAACCCATACCCCAAGCAGATACCCCTGGGAGAGAGGAAGGAAGGAATGGTGGGACTATGATCCTTAGGTCCAGGCAGGTATGAAGGTGAGAGTAACAAGTGACAGCCACCCCCAGCCCGCCTGAGCCGTGAGTCAGGATGATGACAGGCTTCCTGTGCCAGGCCTCTGCCGAAGGGGCATGGTGGCCACTCCCACAGGCTCCTGCCAGGCGAGGACAGTGACTCCACACTCTGCGACGATGGCCCTGTCCAGCACGGCGGGGAAGGCGGGGAGGGGCCCGTGAAGGAGAGAGTCCCCTTGGGCAGCCAGCCCTCAGCAAGGTAGACTCAGAAGTGGCCACATGTGGCTGAGGGGACTGGCGTCTGTCCCCACACGCATGTGTCCCATCACTGGGGCAGCCTTGCTGAGGACCCTCTCCTGGACACGATGGATACATGAAGAAGAAAGTCTCCTAGAGAACAGACTTGTGGTTGCCAAGGGACGGGGGGATGGGGAGGGATGAATTGGGAGTTTGGGATTAGCAGATGCAGACTCATATATAGAATGGATAAACAACAAGGTCCTACTGCATAGCACAGGGAACTGTATTCAATATCCTGGGATAAACCATAACGGAAAAGAATATGAAAAAGAATGTATATATATATACGTATATACATGTGTCTATATATATACATGTATAACTGAATCACTTTGCTGTACAGCAGAAATTAACACAACATTGTAAATCAACTATACTTTGATAACATCAATTTTAAAAAAAGAAGAAGAAAGTCTCCATTTGGGGCTGGTGTGGCTTTCATGCCTCTCAAATACTCGCTTTTCCTCATTTAAAAAAAAATATTCATTTATTTATTTGGCTGCATAGGGTCTTAGTTGCAGCACGCGGGATCTTTCGTTGCAGCACGCGGCCTTCTCTCTAGTTGTGGTGCGTGGGCTCCAGAGCACACAGGCTCAGTAGTTGCAGCACATGGGCTCTCCAGTTGTGGCGCACGGGCTTAGTTGCCCCGTGGCATGTGAGATCTTAGTTCCCTAACCAGGAATCGAACCCATGTCCCCTGCATTGGAAGGCTGATTCTTACCCACTGCACCACCAGGGAAGTCCCTGCTTTTCCTAGTTTTAACAAAGGCTCCGCACCTTCTCTAAGCATCCACATCCAGGTCACACGTTCCTTTCTATATTTATTCATTTACCCGGCCCTTCATTCAAAAAATATATGTTGAGTACCTGTTATATGTCAGGTACTGTTCTGGGTTCTGGAGGTACAGCAATAAATCACAAACCACTGCCCTCGGGGAGCTGAAGTCACTGTTTGAATATTATTTTGGGGACCATCTTGTACTCATGGTTATTCACCTAGAGTAATGATATAATTTCCTTTAAAAATAAATTTTAGGTTTGTGAAAACTGAGTTGGACGGTACAGATGGTATCCAAAGATGTTAAAAAGTGTGATGCAGGAAGAAGACGCCAGAGTCTTTGCCCAGGAGGGCAGCCCTGCGGTCCCTTCCAGCTTTGGTGTGATGCGCTTCTGTGGGGTCTGGTTCTCCCTCCTGCCACAGTCTCCCATCAAGAAAGGAGGCTGACCATCGACAGACAAATGGATAAAGAAGATGTGGTACATATATACAATGGAATATTACTCAGCCATAAAAAGGAACAAAGTTGAGTCATTTGTAGAGACGTGGTTGGACCTAGACAGTGTCATACAGAGTGAAGTCAGTCAGAAAGAGAAAAACAAATACCGTATATTAACGCATATATGTGGAATCTAGAAAAATGGTACAGATGAACCAGTTTGCAGGGCAGAAATAGAGACACAGATGTAGAGAACAAATGTATGGACACTAAGGGGGGGAAAGTAGGGGGGGAGATGAACTGGGAGATTGGGATTGACATGTATACACTAATGTGTATAAAATAGATGACTAATAAGAACCTGCTGTATAAAAAAAAATAAATAGAATAAAATTCACAATAATTTTAACTTAAAAAAAAAAAGGAAGAAAGGAAAGGAGGCTGAGGCACAGAGGGGAGAGGTGGCCACAGCCCTGAGGAAGGGAATCTGGGAGAGCCCAACCCATTGCCAAGGCCAGAGATGGCTCTGCTTGTTGGAGTCCCTGCCGGCTCCATGGGCATGTCCCTCAAGGGGATCTGGGTTTGGCTGCACCCCTAGATGTGCCTGGGGTTGGAGCTAGAGGAGACCCAGCCTCCCTGGTCTCTTCCCCTGGCAGGCACCCACTCCCAGCACACCCCTGGCCCCCAACCCATGGCCACCGCCGCTATTAAACTGGTCCCGTTCCCACCTGTCGGCCAGAGATGCCCTTGGCTTGGGCCCAGGTAGACAAGAAGGGGAGAGGATACGTTGCTAAGGAAGAGCTCTGTCACTAGTGGTAACGATTGGGCAAGAGGTGTGGGATTCTCAGAAATGTGACCACACCGCGGTCACAGGGCTTCCCCACAGCCAGAGGTGGGTGTAGTGTGAAGGGTAGCAAGGGGACTTCGAGGCCCAGAGGATCCAGAGACTACTCCTTCCCACCCCATCACCCCTGACACCTTTACCTCCATCAAATACCAGGCCGGGCCACTCCCCTGAAGACCAGCAATACCATGAACAGTGGGGCAATGGCAACAGTGGTGTGCATCAGGGAGCCATAGGGGCTCTGGAGCCACATTGCCTTGGCTCAAACACAGCTGGGCTGCTTCCTTGCTGTGTGGCCTTGGGCAAGTGATTTAACCTCTCTGTGCCTTCTTAAACAATAGCAATTACTAGCACTATGCTAGGTGTCTTCTAGGCATTACTGCCTCTAAGCTTCAGGGCTTGGGGTCGGCATCGTTACCCTCACTTTGCAGATAGGAAAACCGAGGCCTAAAGGGGTTATAGGTGGCTGAACCAAGGCCATCCAGCCTGTAAATGGGAGCACTGGGTTTGGAACCTGGGCTTCAACCACTAGATTGCCCTGTGTCTGGGCCCACTTGTGTCGGCATCCACCCCTCCACCAGCACACACCTCCTGCCAGGTCTCGTCTCTTTATCATGACAACCACACAACTAACACTGATCAGCGCTTGCCCTGTGCCTGGCCCCATTCTAAGACCTTTACAGGAGTTACTGCATTTAAACCGCAGTGAGCGCTAAGGGGTGGGAGTGATTGGTACCCCAAATACAAATGGGGAAACCAAGGCACCAAGGGGCTAACTGACTTAACCCAAACTGTCACAGTTAGTAGATGGTAGAGCCAGAGTTTGAACTCACAGTTTTGTGTCCCTCCTGCCTCTGGAATGCAGGTCCCCACCCCACCTGCCCAGCCTCTTCCCATCCACCTCCCACCCTCACCCAAGCCCTCCTATCTCTGTGCTGGGCTCTGGCCACACAGGCTGTGCTCTCACGGGACCTTGCTATTTTTAGGTCATCCGTGCTGTCTCCTCAGCTCAGCTACAGACTCGTTGGGGATGCACAGGCCATGGGGAAGCACAGAGCACAGTTCACGGTGGCAGACCGATGATGCATCTCTGGAGATGTGGTGACTTGTCCCTATGCCCTCAGCTAGCCGTCAAATAGGAAGTTGATTACAGAGGAAGTTGAAAACCCACAACGTTGGACAAAGGTCAGCGTCAGGATGGGGCCCTGCCACGCCCTTCACCCCCAGCTTGCCCTGCTCCAGGGCAGAAGAGATGCCCTCAGGTCCCCAGAGCAGAGGATGGTTCCAGAGAGTAAACATGCCAGCACGTGAGGGGAAGAGCCCCCCTGTAACTTGTGCAGGGAGCTAGGTGTCCTGGGGTCAAGAGCGAGTGCTGTCATATAAGGGGGAGGGGGGTGGGAGAGGGTTGGATTGGGAGTTCGGGATTAGCAGATGCAAACTGGTATATACAGAAAGGATAAACAACAAGGTCTTACTGTATAGCACAGGGAACTATATTCAATATCCTGTGATAAACCATAATGGAAAAGAATATGAAGAAGAATGTATATATGTGCAACCGAATCTCTTTGCTGTACAGCAGTAATTAACACAACATTGTAACTCAACTATACTTCAGTGAAAAAAAATTAAATAAAAAACAAATAAATAAAAGGCATTCTTCACTAAAAAAAAAAAAAAAAAAAGAGTGAGCTCTGCCAGCACAGCTCAGAGGCCCTGGGCTCACTGAGTGCCGCTGGGTTCCCTCGGGTCCCAGCACTCATACGCTCACTGGGTATTCAGAGCCAGGCTCCGTTCTGGGTGCTAGGGCTGCACCACAAACAGGACAGATCAGTTTTCTGCCCTCATGGGGCTGAACTTCCAGTGGCGAAACAGAAACTAGACCAGTAAATTTAAATAATAAATTTAAAATTTAATAATAAAATAAAATTTATTATTAAATAATAGAAATAAAAATAATAAACTAAAATAATAATAAATTTTAATAAATTTAATAATAAATTTAATAAATAATGGGGGGAGGAGAGAAATAGTTGAGGGAGATTAAGAGGTACAAACTTTCAGTTGCAAAATATATGAGTCACGGGGATGAAATGAACAGTGAGAGGAACACAGTCAATAATTTTGTAATATCCTTGTAGGGGGACAGATCATCACTAGACTATGGTGGTGATCCTTTTGAAATGCCTAGCAATATGGAATCACTCTGTTGTGTAAGAGGAACGAACATTGTGTTGTAGTTCAATCATACTTCCAAAAAAAACACACGAACAAATGCACAGAAAGGTAGATCAGATTTGTGGTTTCCAGACGTGGGGAGTTGGCAGGGGAGGGGATGAAGACAGTCATAACGTACAAGCTGCCAGTTATAAGGTAAATAGGTGCTAGGGATGTAACCTCCAACATGATAAATGTAATTAACGCTGCTGCATGTTATACATGAAAGATGTTAGGAGAGTAAGTCCTGAGTTCTCATCACAAGGAGAAAATATATTTTCTCTGTTTCTCTAATTTTGTATCTATATGAGATGATGGATAGTCACCAAACTCACTGTGGTCATCGTTTCACGATGTATGTACGTCAAACCATGAGGGTGTACGCTGTAAATGTATACAGTGCTGTATGTCAGTTATGTGTCTATAAAAGTGGAAGGAAAAAAAAAAATGAGCTCATGTCATACAAGGGCAGGTGCTGTGGATGTAGCCCCAGAGGGGAATGAGATAGAGCAGGGGGAGGCCTCTGGGGGGAGCGGCCTTGGAGCTGTAACTTGAGGGATGAGAAGGGGCCGGTCAGGAAGGGGGCAGGGAAGAGCAGTCCGAGCCAGCAAGTGGAGGTACGGGGAGAGGGGAGGGACAAAGGCCCTGGGGTGGAACAAGCTGGCAGGCCCCAAGAGTTGCTGGGCGGACGCCTGGAGAGACAGGTCCCAGCAGCCTCACAACCAGCTCCTGTTGGGTCTGGTCGGCCTGTGTGAGTCTGATTTGATTAAAAGGACAATAGGAATCCTTGGAGGGTCTTGATTAAGTGGGGCAACCCAATCAGAACAGCCCCTCCAGCTGTGGGTGGAGAATGGCGTGTGGCCACAGGGAGGTCAGGGGACCGTGACTGCACAGGGGTGGCAGGGAAAGTGGAGGTGGAATCCAGGGTCAGGTGCGGGGAGAAGGGACAGGAATTACGGACAGAGCAGAGGAGGAGGGCTCCCGACTTTGGGCTGGCTAGGAGAATGAGGAGGCCCAAGCCTTCCTCCCCTCCCTCCTGCCCCCGGCCCTGCCTGGGCACCCACTCCACGCAACCGGGGACTCAGGAGCCAGCGAGGGATGCCGGCTGCTGCGTGCACCCCCGCCACCCCAGGACTTGGTTTTACAACTGGAAGAGGGACATCGTGAGGGCAAAGGGCAGAGAATTGAAGTTGCCCACGGGGCCACAGCCAGAGAGGAGCTGGGGGCCGAGGCTGGGGTCAGAGCAGCACAGATGGCTGGGGGTCAGAAGCCAGAGAGGAAATGCCCCGAAAGGATTAGGGAGGATTAGGTCCCCACATCGGATTATGCTGCCCTTGAACATGACAGCCCCTGATAAAGCTGAAGCCATCACGGCTCAGAGAGTCGCCCTGGACATCCACAGACACATATAGACACACAGACACACACTCACACCCCGTCCTTGTACACATGTTGTCACACGCATCACACATGTTCAAAGCCAAGTCCCCTCCCATCACCCGTAGACACTTGCACACGCCACTGGGAAGTGGCTTCCCCAGCCCCAGGACAGCCCCCAGAAGCCCCTCCACGAGCGGTCCTGCCCCAGCGGCTCCAGGAGCCGATCCACAGACCTGGCTCCGGGGCCTACTGCATCGTCTCACAGACACCCACCTGCCTGTGCTGCCCGCCAACCTTCACACCTGACCGCCCCCCCGAGACTTGCCCCTGCCCACCGGCGCCGCGCCCCGTTTAACATGGAACACCATCCGGTCTGGATACAAGTGCCCAGTATCATTTCTCACTCAGATAGTTCAGATGTGACAGTCCCCTTCCCGGCCTGGCTGCCCCACCCTGTCTGCGCTGCCACAGAAAAAGCTGGCTCTCCGACTGGTGTGCGTCCAAGCGGGGCGATTCCTCTTCTGGAGCCACACACACACACACACACACACACAAACATTCACACTCACACACACACATTCTCACACTCACATTCACACACACACATTCACTCTCACACTCACACACACATTCACACACTCACACACACATTCACACACACACACACATTCACACACACACACAACTTGCAAGGTGGTCCCATCATCAGTGCTGTTCTTTGGCGGGGATGTCACCTTGAGGTTAAACAAGATGGCCCATATTAGTGGTAAGTGCCCCCCTGGGTATCAGGCACTGTGCTAGGTGTCCCAGGGACACTTCACTATGAGCTGGGCTTTGTGTCATCCCTACCAACGCAATTCCTTGGAGCCCATCCACTGCCCCAAGTCAGGAACCCCGGCTCCAGGAAAGGGCGGCCCAGCCAGAGCTGCCCAAGGAGCCAGGCCGCATCCTCAGCAGACCCTTCTCGAGCATCCCACCCAGGAAAGGTTCTCCCTGCTGCCCCTGCTCCTTTCTGGAGTGTAACTCTCGCCAGCGTGACTCACACACAGCCAGGCCTGGGCAAGGAGTGCCTGCCTCAGTTCCCCCAGGGGCAGGGGCAGGGGCAGGGGCAGGGGCAGGGGCAGGAGCAGGGGCAGGCCTCCAATTTAGTCTGAGACAGGAAAGGCCCCTGGAGGCTAGGCCAGGCAGAGGCAGTAGTGACCTAGGCCCAGCTTCCCAGAGCCTGCAGGGGCCAGGCACGGCCAGATGCCCGGTGTTCCTGCCATCATGCGGCTGCAAGATCACCCGGCAGTGGGGAGGGCAGGAGGCCAGAACGAGGCCACAGGCCCCAGGGTGCAGCTCCAAAGACAATAGTAATTAGGCCAGGAACCCAGGCAGCTGGAGCTTCCCCACTGCTGGTCTGGTTGCTGAGGGCGAGGGAGGGACGCCAGGGACACAGGAGGGCCAGGGAGGATGTGCTGTCCCTGCCTGGACCGCATAGGAGGACCCACAGAAGGGCAGGGGCGGTGCCCCAGGGAGGCATCTCGTGCAGCATCCAGAAGGGCCTGCAGCTGGGAAGCCACCTGCCCCTCTTCCTTCTCTCTCGGCTCCCTTCACCCATGCTAGTGCCCGGGCTTTCTCAGGCGGATCTCCTCTACTACTCCTCCCCCTCCCCCCTCCCCTCCTCCCCCACCCCTCCCCCCTCCCCTCCTCCCTCAGCCCCTCTCTCCTCCCCGCCTCTTCAGGCTGCTTCCCATCTTCAGTCTTTTTACTAAATATACCGCTTCTGGCAGAGGCGGCAGAGGGAGGTGGATGGGGCAGTGAGTTGAGGCAGAGCCCCTGGTGCTGGCAGCCTGGCCCCAATCTCAGCGGCTGACCCTGGGCAAGCCCCTCCCCCCAGGACTGCGGCCTCCTCGTGTGGACGGAAGGCCTGGGGCCCCTGATGGCAGCGCCTGGCTGAGTGTGGAGCCCACCTCTCCCTGCTCAGAGACCACGTGCGGTGACGGGCCAGACCCCACTCCTGGGCGTGGCCTTGAGGGCTCACCATGACCCCCTCCCACTCTGCATCCCCACTTCCAAACTCTGCCCTTGCTGTTCCCTGTCCCCGGGTCGCTGACACCACCTTCTCCGGGGAAACTTCCCTGTGCCCTAACCCAGCCCCTGCTGACTTCTCCTCGCACCAGGGTCTCTGGGAGCACCCTCCGTCCTGCCCTGCGGCCCTGCACCCATTCCAGACCCAGCACAGGTGCCTCTCCAGCCTGGGACACACACCTTGTGGGCAGAGGCGGGTGGGCAGCCTCGGCCAGCGCAGGATCTCAGCCATCACTCCCTGGGCACCAGGGTCCACCCCAAGCTCAGCCCCAGCCAGGCCTACCCTCAGCCTGAGGCACTTGTCTATTAAGGCAGAAGGGGTGAGAGGAAACCAGCACCATGAGGGGCAAAGGTCAGAATGCAGAACTTTCCCCACCCCACCCCCATAGGGTAGTTGCCCCAGACCCTTTTCCCTCTGGGCACCGAAGCCCCTCCTTGAGGCAGGGGGATGGCAAACATGACCTAGACAGGAGCCGGCACAGGATGCTCACCAGGTAGAACAAGGTTTTATGGTAGTTCCCCAGGCCCCAGAAGTACACTTCCCTGCCCCTTCTCCACCCATCAGGCCCCTCTGCCCAGGCCTCAGACTCCAGATCAGAACGTCCACTTTGCTGATGGGCCCCCTGGGAGCCACCCAGAAGCTCTCCCACATTCCCCAGGTCCTGGAGGCCAGACCGGCGCTGGATACGGCTGGTGCCTGCCTTCTGCAGCCCCACTCGAGACCCCAGGGGCTTCCTTGACTCTGTTCCAGCAGCCCCAGGCATCTGGGCGTTGCCTCATTCTGGCTGAAAGCAAGAACCACTTGGCAGGGACCTTCCCCCTGGCGGTCCAGCGGTTAGGACTCCGCACTTCCACTGCAGGGGGCCTGGGTTCCATCCCTGGTCGGGGAGCTAAGATCCTGCAAGCGGCGTGGCACGGCCAAAAAAAAAAAACCACTTGGCAATGTTTTCAAACTCACACTTCTTGTGACCTACCATGTGCTAACTAGCCACATTCCATCACATCCTTATCAGTTTTACCTCACTTTAAGAGACAGGAATTACTCATTCCCCTTGTTTTGCAGATGAAAAAACTGAGGCTCGGAGGTTTTCCCTAGTGTGCTCGGGGTGGGACGCCAGCCCTTTCTTTCCCCACAAAGTCCCTGTGCTCTGTGCGTTGGCCCTGCCACTCCAAAAACAGCCAAGGTGTGCGTGGGCCCCGAGCCCCCCACCCACGGCCTGCAGGAGATACTCCCCAGGGATGGGAGCAGGCCTGATGCGCTGTCTTTCCCCATGGCCCCTGGCAGCCTCTGATCTTGTGGACAGCAGGCACTCCCCTTACCCACCCGAAGGGAGCGGGACCTCACGTGTGACTACAAATGAGAGGGGCCAGATTCCATCCTCCAGGGGCTGGGGAACCGCCTCCACCTTGGCTCAGAGACGAGCCCACCTCACCTCCGCCTCCAGGAAGCCCCCTCGGTAACCCTAGGGGAGAGCTGACTCCCTCTCAGGAGCACTGCTAAGCCCCCAGGGCCTGCTGCCCACTGGAGGCCCCTACACACACACGCAGCTGTCACCGGCGCACTGCCCTCTCTGCCTCCCGGTGCCACTGGGCATAGGGCCGGGGTCAGGGAGGCTGGGGCGACATGACTCACCACGCCTGCCCACTGCCTGCCCACCGCCTGCCCACCGCCCGCCCGCACAGAGGGGCTGCCCAGCAGCGCTCACTGTGAAGGGGAAGACACCCGCCCTGCTGCGTTGGCGGGACCTCACAAAGGGCAAAGTCCTGCCTGCTTTTCTCTGCTTTCCCTTGCCCAGCCCTCACCCCAGGGATTTTCATCAGATGAGGAAACAGAGGCCCAGAGAGGAGAAGTGAGTCCTGCAAGGCCAAGTCCACAGCAGGGGGCCGGTGGGGAGGACCATCTTGTTCAGGCTGCCCAGAGCAGCACTCCTTCCCGTCCACCCCTTTGCAGAACTCTCCTGCCCCGGGGCCAAGCCCAGAGCCCCATGGGCCTCCCACAAAGGGCCCCATTCCTGACCACAGCGGTGCCCCATACCAGAGCCAAGCTGGGCCATGGGCTGTGGACAGCTGATAGCCAGGGCTCCTGCGGGGGAAGGGGCAGGTCTCAGAGGAGCCGCCAGGCTCAATCTCAGTGAAATCCCACCTCCCCATCCAGAGCTCCAGGGGCTGGAAGAGCAGCCGTGGAGGGAATGGACACTGGAGCACCCAGAGACGTGGGGTGGCCGCATGGGTCTGGGGGGCACGGGGCAAGGCAGCGTCCAGCTGCCTGAAAGCCCTGAGGCAAGGCCAGCCTGCAGGGGGCCAGGGCTGCTCCCCCAGACTGGGTCTAGCGGGAGTGACAGATCCCAGTGGGGAAGAGGTCCTGCAGGCCCAGTTAACAAATGAAACAGAAAACTGCTCTCACACCAACAATGGCACTGGCGTCTTCCCCTTCCCAGCGCGAGCCCTGCTGGGCATCCCCCTGTGGGCAGGCTGGTGAGTCACGTCACCCCAGCTTCAGCCGCCTCCTGGGGGAGGGCCCTCGTCTGGCTATTGTGGGAATTGAATGAGCCGCCATCCAGGAAAGCATTTTGGAAATTATGAAGGGCCGTCCTGTGTAATAATGTAAATAAGTACGGAACAACAGGCTCATGAGTGTGGGAAAGTGGGCTGCCCTCCGAGGCCACCCTTCCCTCTGCTCTGGTTCCCTTCACTTCAGGGAAGTTGCAGTCACTTCTGCTTCTACCACTATGGCCAGAGCGTGGTCACCTGGCCACACCTAATTGCCAGGAAGGCTTTGGGTTATCCTGGGCAGCCGTGGGCCTAGCCAACACCCCAGTCTCCACCACACCAAGAAGGCTGGTCAAAAACCTGACACCATTTAACACTCATCCAAGATAACAGAAAATTCTTAGAGCAATAGAAACAGAAAACATACAAGTCTTCTTAACTCCAGCAAACATCACACTGAATAGTGACACCCTGGGATCATCTCCATGAAGGAGGAACAGGAAAAGCGAGCCCCCCAGGACAGCCGCTGTGCCATGTTCTAGGGGTCCTGCCCTTTCAATGGAACAAGAAAGAGATGTAGGGAATTCCCTGGCAGTCCAATGGTTAAGACTCCGCACTTCCGGTGCAGGGGGCCCGGGTTTGATCCCCGGTCAGGGAACCAGATCCCACATGCCGCAGCTAAGAGCCCTAAGAGCCCCAAAATCCTGCGGGCCACAACTAAGACCCAGAGCAGCCAAATAAATAAATAAATATTAAAAAAAAAAAAAAAAAGAAGAAGAACAGAGAGGGGACACCCGTCTCACTTGATAGAAAAATAAACTACAAAAGTCTAGTGGTTTTAAAAGAGTGCTTCTGGTATAGTCATATACAAATGGATCAGTGGACTCTATTAGAAATCCAAACACCCAGTAATGATAAAGGCAGCATTTCAAAACAACAGAGCGAAGATCGGACTCTTCAATATACAACAAGAGTAGAACTGGCTGTCCAAGTAAAAAAAATTTTTGATCCGTATCTCATACCATTCACAAAAATACATTCCACGTGGAATAAATCATTCAAAATAATACCAAAATATAAAAGTCTTAGGGAAAATATACACCAGAATATGCTTATAACTTTGGGGTAAAAAAGCCTGAAGCAAAATGCAGAACACAAAAGCCACATGTGAAAATACTGAAAGATTTGACCTCATCAATTAAAATTTTCTGTACACTCAAACTCACTGTAAATGAAGGTAAAGAGCAAGTAGCAGACATGGAGAAAATATGTGAAAAACAAATAACGGATAAAAGGTTATTATTCATTCATCCATCCATTCATCCATTCATAGATTAATTAGGGGGTGCCTACTATGTGCCCAGCGCTGTCCTGGTGCTGGAAACGTTAGCATGAACAAACGATAAAACCCCTGCCCTCCTGGTTCTGACATTCTAACAGGGCAGGGAGGGACAGGCAACGAAGAAATAAACATATAATATGTTGGATGGCAGTCATGGAAAAAACTAAAACAGGGAAGGAGGAAAGGGAGTGTGGGGAAGGCAAACAAAGATGTGAGGCCCTCCACAAATGAGTAAGAAAAAGTCAAAGCACACAATAGAAAAAGGACAAAGAACAGCTACATAGAATTCACGGACCAAGAAACGCAAATGGGGCTTCCCTGGTGGCACAGTGGTTAAGAATCTGCCTGCCAATGCAGGGGACATGGGTTCGAGCCCTGGTCTGGGAAGATCCCACGTGCCGCAGAGCAACTAAGCCTGTGCACCACAACTTGCGCTCTGAGCCCATGCTCTGCAACAAGAGAAGCCACCGCAATGAGAAGCCCATGCACCACAACAAAGAGTAGCCCCTGCTCGCCACAACTAGAGAAAAGCCTGCGTGCAGCAACTAGAGAAAAGCCTGCGTGCGTTGAAGATCCAACGCAGCCAAAAATAAATTAATTAAATAAATTAATTAAAAAAATAAAAAAAAAAAGAAACACAGATGTCCAGGAAGCATGTGAAACTCACGCTCTCCCCACTGAAGGGATGCCAGGGGTTTATTCGCCCATCAGGTTGGCAAACATTCAGTGCTGAGAGGGTTGGGTAGATGAGTAACCTTGTATCTTTTTGGTGGGAGTGTAAGTTGGTATCTTTCTTTAGAGGGCGACTGCGCAGGACCTATCCAAACGTGGGAAGCACATGCCCTTTGACCCCACAACCCCTATTCTGGGTATCACTCTGGAAAGAGAGAATTATACAAAGATTCCCAGTGCAGCATTGTCCATACGGGGGGAAATGGGATACACAGTTTGTATAGTTCCCCTAAGAACTTTTGAAAAGACCACACTGATGCAAAACAAGCTCCAAACAACGCGGGGAAAAAGTGAGTTGCAAATGAAGGTCGTGCGGCATGATGTCATTTCTATAAAAAAGAGAAAGTTCTGTATTCTATATAAACATAAATATGTATGGAACACTCTAGGAGAGAAAAATCTGGTTGCAAACCAAGGAAATGCGTTGAACCACCAGGAGGTTGATGCTGACTTGGCGAGAGCCTCAGGGGTGACGCCACCACGGCAGGGCCGGGCCGGGCCGGGGAGAGACTTCTGGGGGAATGTGGGAAGGGGGGTTGCGCTGACTAGGAAGGAGAATGCTGGTGATAATGTTGGTGAGTGGCCGGGCCAGACGGGAGATTGCAGGCCCTGAGCAGGCCAAGCGGATGGGCTCTGGCCAGGTGGGCCAGAAGAAGCCCCTAGTGACACTGAACCACACACTTTAGTCCAGGTGTCCGCTCAGCACCCTGTGCTGGCTGACCCTGCGTGGGATGCCTTTACCCGGGCTTCAAGACTCCCCTTAGGTCTCACTTCCTTCAGGAAGCCTTCCCAGATCCTCCGGCTGAAACCAGGGCCTCTCCCAGGGCCTCCCAGAGCCCTTGCTCACCTCTGCCCTCCCAATACTTGGGCCTCCCTGAAGTCAGGCAGTGGGCCCCGGCAGTTTCACTTTCCCTGCTTCTGGCTCGGGCTTGGCCTGGGCAGGTCCTCCATCAGCGTGGGCTGGGTGGATGAGTGAACTGTTCTCCCTGTTCCTCCTTCATTTTTGCTTTCACCCTCGAGTACCAGGCCTCCCTGGGGGAGCTGGGGGCCCTTGTTATAAGATTGAATCCCCATCCTTCCAAAAGGCCACAGTCCTGTCCTTCTCTCACCCGGTCCCCCCGCCGAGGAGTCAGACTCTGCCTGTCAGGGAGCCAGGTGGGTGGGGGGAGGCCTGGCTGGGAGCAGGATGTGACGACTGCCACACAGCCCAGGGTCTTTTTCCGTGATCAGAACACGCTATACCAGGTGGCCGCCTTCGCTGGGAGCCACCTTGTTCTCACGGCCCCCTCTCTGCTCACATCCTGTTTCCACCCCACTGACACCCCGGGCCCCAAGCCCTGGGCCCCCAGCCCCGCCTCCTGGGTTTTCACATCGCCTTTCCTGGGCCGCTCTAGGGGCACCGGCCTCTTCTTTTCACCCCCCGGGGGTTTGAAGGATTTTACACCTGAGTCTGCTGTCCTGAAGGGACAGTCTTACCATGTCAAATGTGGTCTTGCAGGGCAGGCTCAACTGAGGCCAGCGCCCAGACGGAGGGGAAGGAGCGTGTGACCTGGGGCCAGGCCCTTAAACAACCCAAGCCCCACTTTCCTCAGCTTCCAAGTGGGAATCCAAGGGGGTGGCCTCCCCAGTAAAAGCCAGTAACAAGGGCACCCACAGCAGGGGCCTGGGAGGCCCTTGAGAACCCAAGTCAGGGCGAAGAGACCCCAAGTCGTGTCTCCCCCGGGACAGGGGCCTCATCCGTCACGCCCACCCTGCACGCACTTGTCACACAATATTTGTTATTTTCCTAGCTGTCCCAGACATCTGTTCACACTATAGAAAACATAGAACAGGGAATTCCCTGGGTGTCCAGTGATTAGGACTCCGCACGCTCACTGCCAAGGGCCCGGGTTCAAGCCCTGGTTGGGGAACTAAGATCCCACAAGCCGTGTGGTGTAGCCAAAAACAACAAAAAGAAAAAGAAAAAATTTTTTAAAGAAAAAAAAAACCAAACAAACATAGAACAAACAGAAAAGAAGGGAGAAGACCAAAAAAAAAAAAAAAAAAGGGAGAAGACAGTAAAACACTGCCCATAACCCACCTTGGTTCATTCTTGCGGTCCCTTCCACCCTCTGTGTGAGCCCTTGGCAAGGCTCTCAGTGAGAAGGGGCAGGAAGGGGAATCCATTACTGAAAACAAGGCCCCGGGGGGGAAGCTCTGGGTGGTGTGCACGGGCCCCTCCTCAGGCAGCACGGAGGGACCCGACCCCCCTCCCCTCCCCTCCCCCTTCCTCCTCCCCGGCCGGTCCCACCAGCCCCTCAGTGGAAGGCAGCCCTCCAGGGGCCCCTGCAGTCTCCCCTCATCAATGTCTCCCGCTCCGGAGCAGGCCCAGGGGAGGCCAGTCCTGACTGGGGACCAGCATTGAACATCCTGCATGGACAAGCCCTCCACTGCCAGGTGCCCAGAGCCTGCCCTTCACCCCCCCGCCCCGGCCCCCCGAACCTCCACAGTCGGGAGATCCACGTGACTCCGTGACTCAGTGCAGACAAGGAAATGTCACCTCTGGGCTGAGGTGGCATTTTCCAGTCTTGCTCTCTTCCTCTGCCTCTTTCTGATGGAGAAGACGCTCTCCAGGCAGGGCCGCTGCGTGGGGGAGGTCTGTGAGGGGCCCAGCATCTCTGTCACTGTGTTAAGAGGTTGGCATCTCCTGACCAGCCCGGCAGTCTGCCTCAGCGGGCGAGCTCCACGTCTGCTTCCACTGGGACAAACCCACTCTCGGTGGCCCTGGTCCCCTGCCCCCTCAACTTCCACGTCATGGCTGGGTCTATCCAATCCCTCTGCTTCCTGCCGCCCACCACCATCCTGGGGTGAAGGGGGTCTCACATGCCTGGCCCGAGGGCTGCGCCTTCAGGACAACCCAAGCTTCCCCACGTGGAAGTGCAGCTGCCGCTGGGCCTGACTCTGACTGCCCTCGTCCTAAGAGCCTCCTCCGCCATCAGTCTACACTGGTCTGTGCCGACTCCAAGAAAGGTGAGAGGGTGGAGGAAAGTCCCCCTATCACATTCAGGCGCTGAGTTACTGCCCAGCAGGAGCCAAAGACCCTCGCACTTCAAGTGCCCTCAGCACTTCATGCCTACCAGGTCCACTCCAGCCCTCGCCAAGCCCTGAATGCCCTTCCCTCCCAGCCCTTCCAGCTCTGACACCTGGAAAGCCCTAATGTCCTCTCGATCCAGCTCTCGGCCCTGGCAGCTAAGTGCTGCTGGAGAAAACCACCCCCGGGTCAGACTCAGGGGTGCCCTGACCCCCGTGCCCCTCTCCTGGTCCTCAGCTGCCTCACTGCCGTGCTAGCGACGTTAAGCACCTAGCGTTGGGAAACCAGGCTGGAAAATTTAAGGTTGGATCCCTACTTCACAGCACTCATCTAACAGAGTAAATATCTACATGTAAAAGGTAAAAGTCTAAAGCTAAGAGATGAGTATGTAAGACACATCTTTTACACTTTGAGGGAGTAAAGGTTTTAAAAGTACAGACTGTAGTTGAAAAAATGATGGATTCAACCACATAAAAATGAAAGCTCTCGGGACTTCCCTGGCAGTCCAGTGGTTAGGACTCGGCGCTTCCACTGCAGGGGGCCCGGGTTCCATCCCTGGTCAGGGAACTAAGATCCTGCAAGCTGCGTGGCACAGCCAAAGAAGAAAAAACAAAACAAAACAGATCTCTGTTCAATAAACAACACCTTAGAGTTAACAGATGGGGGATAGGTTGGGAGAAAATGTTTGCAATGTCTAAAACTGGCAAGGGTTACTGTATATATATTATATTTAATATCATAAATAAACTATTAAGGAATTCTAATTTAGCATTTACGAGGAATTTTTGCAAATCAAGGAGAAAAACAGGCAAATTACAGAAAAATACTAATAGAGAAATGGATATAGCCATAATCAGCAACTCATATAAGGGAAATCTGAACAGTTAACAAGTCTGTGAAGAAATACTTAAACTCCGTAGCAATTAGAGAAGTCAAAAATAAAACTATGGGCCGCAACTACTGAGCCCGCACGCTCTGGAGCCCACGAGCCACAACCAGAGAAGCCTGTGCACCGCAGCGAGGAGCCCACGTGCTGCAATGAAGATCCCGCGTGCTGCAACTAAGACCTGACGCAGCCAAATAAATAGATAAATAAATAAATAAAACTATGAGACATCCTTTTACACCATTCAGCTTGGCTAAAAATTAAAAGTCAAAGTCAGATAATACCAAATGTTGAGAAGGATGTAGGGAAAGCAATGTGGCAGGATTGAGTCAAAAATATATTCCGAATTAGCAAAATCTCTATGTATCTTTACTCTTAAAAAAAGAAAAGCACAAAAGAAAAACCAAAACTAGAAAACCATCCCTATAACAGGCGTAGGATAGGGTGGGATAGAGTGAGGAGGAGAAAAAAAGCAGGGGAAGAAGGGGAATGACACTCCCATTCTGCCTCATATGAAATAACATGCAGTATGGATTGATACGTAATAATATAGAACAAAAAATAACTGGAAATATACTCAATGTCAAACATGACTCGTACCTCACACCATACATAAAAATTAACTTGAGCAGATCACAATCCTAAATGTAAAAACCTAAAACCATAAACCATCTAGAAGAAAACATAGGGGAGGGGCTTCCCTGGTGGCACAGTGTTTAAGAATCTACCTGCTAATGCAGGGGACACGGGTTCGAGCCCTGGTCCAGGAAGATCCCACACGCTGCAGAGCAACTAAGCCCATGCGCCACAACTACTGAGCCCATGTGCCACAACTACTGAAGCCCACGAGCCTAGAGCCCATGCTCCACAAGAGAAGCCACCACAATGAGAAGCCTGCGCACAGCAACAAAGAACAGCCCCCGCTCGCCACAACTAGAGAAAGCCCGCGTGCAGCAACGAAGACCCAACACAGCCAAAAAATAAATAAATAAAATTTTTTAAAAAAGAAAACATAGGGGAAAAGCTTTGCATCCTTGAGTTAGGCAAAGGTTTCTTAAAACACAAAAGCACAAAACATAAAAGAAAAAATTGATAAGCTGGATTTCATCAAAATTATAAACTTGTGCTCTTTAAAAGATGCCACACACACACACAAAAAAGCCCAGCCACAGACAAGGAGAAAATATTCCCAACAAATATATCAGAGAAAGGACTTACATCTAAAATATATAAATATACAACTCAACAATTAAATGGCAAATAACCCAATTTAAAATGAACAGAGGTTTTGAATAGATATTCCTCCAAAGGAGATATACAAATGGCCAATAAGCATATGAAAAGGTGTTCAACATCATTAGTCATTGGGGTGATGCAAATCAAAACCACACTGAGATACCACATCACACCCACTGTGATGGCTAGAATTAAAAAACAATAACAAGTGTTGTTCAGAACGTGCAGAAATTGGAACCCCCATAATTTGCTAGTGGGGATGTAAAATGGTGCAGCTGCTTTGGAAAACAATTTGGCAGTTTCTCAAAAAGTTAAACATAGAGTTACCAGGCTTCCTTGGTGGCACAGTGGTTAAAGAAGAAGCCTGCGCACTGCAACGAAGAGCAGCCCCTGCTCGCCGCAACTAGAGAAAGCCCGTGTAGCAACAAAGACCCAGCGCAGCCAAAAATAAAATAAAATACATTTTTAAAAAATCATTAAAAAAAAAAACTCTTACAGTGTAATAAGACAAACAACCCAAAAAAAAAGGAGCAAATGATTTCAAATGACACTTCATAGAAGAAGATTCTTGAATGCCAATAAGCACATAAAGATACTAAATATTATTAGTCATTAGAAGGGACTTCCCTGGTGGTCCAGTGGTTAAGACCCCACACTCCCAATGCAGAGGGACCGGGTTCGATCCCTGGTCGTGGAACTAAGATCCTGCGTCCCGCATGCCGCGGCCATAAATAAATAAATAAATAAATAAATAAATAAATATCATTAGTCATTAGGGAATCGCAAATTAAAAGTATAATGAGAAGACTGGCCATAAGAAGTCTTGGTAAGGAGTTGGAGAAACTGGAACACTCATACATTGCTGGTGGGGATATAAAATATTACAACCACTTTGGCAACAGTTTGGTGGTTACCTAAGAATATTTAAACATGCAGCTACCATACGACTAAGCCATTCCTCTCCCAGGTATTTACAAAAAAAAAAAAAAACCTCAGAAACATATTCACACAAAGACTTGTACATAAATGTTTATAGCAGCTCTATTTATAATAGCCAAAAAACTGGGAGCAATCCAAATGTCCCTCAACAGGTGAATGAATAGACAAACTGTGATACATCCATTCAATGGACTAATTCTTAGCAATATAAAGAAATGAACCATTGATAAATGCAAGAAGGACAGATCTCAGAATCACTATGGTGAATGAAGGAAAAAGTAGCACATACTGCACGATTCCATTTATGAAAAATCCTAGAAAACGTAGACTATTTTATGGAGACAGCAGGTCAGTGGTTGCCTGGGGATGGGGCTGGGGGAGAATTACAAGGGGCACAATGAGATTTTTGTGGATGATGAAATATTCATTATCTTAATTGTGATGATGATGTCACAGGTATCTACACATGTCAAATTGATTAGATTGTTCATTTTAAACACATGCAGTTAACTGTACTTTGATTACATTTCAGTAAAGACGCGGGGGGCATGGGGGTGGGCGCGGGGTACTACGTAAAGAAACCAACAAAAACAGACCCAGGTAAAGATGTCAGATTGAAAACACATGTTTACTTTTGCTATCTCCTGAAATCCCACTACAACAAAAGTAAAGAAGCAAAATTTAAGGCAAACCCACACATTCAAAAAGAAAAGAGAAGAGCAACAGGAAAAATGTTTTGGAAACTGGAAGGCAGATGCACAAAGTGGTAAATGGAGTAGAGGAAATAAAAAATTGAATTCCTAGCCAGTAGTGGGGACAAGAGCCAATCCAGTTTACACAGCAGAATCCCCAAAAGGCTCAGGATAAGTGGGGCACCACGTGAGGTGAAGAGAGCGGCTACAATAAGGACAGTTGAAGGTCTGTGTGCAATGCAGCCGGCCCCATCCTACAGTGAAGTTCATAGCCAGCCACCGACACTCACGTGCTCACAGCCTCCAATCCAAGTTTCTTAATATGGACCGATAACCAATGGCTTTTAGCCATCCAAAGAAAGCCTCTACCATGCAGAAGAGGGATCTGTTGGGGAAAAGCCACTTGGACAAAACAAATAATGCAGGAAGAAGAAATATTAACAAAAATCTAACATCCTTAGAAGGGGAAGATACCTCACCCATGAAACGAGGACAATTACCACAAAAAAGGAAACATTCAAAAAAACAGATCTATTGGGTTGTAAATATAAGAAAGCAGAAATTAAAAACTCAATTTCAGGGCTGGAAGATAAAGATCAGGGAAACTTCCAGAAAGTAGAGAAAGAAGACAAACGATTGAAAAACAGAGAAAAAAGATAAAATGAGAGGACAATTTCAGGTGATTGAACATCTGAATAACAGAAGGGCCAAAAGAGAGAAGAGAGAAAATCAAATAATTCAAGAAAATTCTCCAGAACTGAAAGACGAATTTACAAACGAGGGCCCAATGATAGCACGGTAGATAAAAACAACTCAGACAATACCAGGAGACCTCACAAGCTTGGAGGATGGAGGATGGGGTGGGGTGGAGCGGCTACACGTCACAGAGAAGTGATGAGGGATCAAACCACCTTCAGGCTTCGCCAGAATTCTCAAGGAAAACTATTTCCATCTGGCACTGCAGTACTCAGCTGAACCACCCAACATGTGAGGACCTTTCTCCTTTGACAATCGAGGAGGAAATAAACCAAGACAGAGGAAGAATGGGATACAGAGAACACGGATGGACCTGAAAGGAATCCCAGGCAGGAGGAGAAGGTGGATCTTGGCGCCAGGTGGGCACCAAGTGCAGCACGTCTGCCCAGATCCCCTCAGGGAGGAGAAAGTGTTATCACCTGATGGGCTGAATAGCAGGAGATCACAACTGGCACAGAGGGTGCAGTTGGATTTGTGTTAACTCAGCAAACAAGCAAACAAAACACCAAGGACTCACTCTAGGAAAAGAAAAGGGTGTGCAAGACAGTAGTCACAGTGTTTTGTCTTGTCTGCGAATGACATTTTCATGCTCATACCAACATAAATGCTAAATAACGCTGTAACTAAAATTCGGTGTAACTACTTTGGGAAGATGAGGAGATGGAAAGGGTGGAGGAAAGGGAAGGAAGAGAGGAATATTCATATACATTTGTCCCTCTGTGTCCCTAGGAGCTTGGTTCTAGGAACCCCCCTCAGATACCAAACTCCTGGGATGCTCAAATCCCTTATATAAAACGGCACAGTATTTGCATATAATCTACGCACACACTCTCCGTATACTTTAAATCATCTCTTGATTACTTATATTACCTAATACAATGTAAATGGTATGTAAATAGTTGCTGCCTTTTTTGGAACTTTCTGGAAATTTTTTTTTTTTTTTTGGCCGTGCTGTGTGACATGCTGGATTTTAGTTCCCTGACCAGGGATCGAACCCAGGTCCACTGCAATGGAAGTGCGGAGTCTTAACCACTGGACTGCCAGGGAAGTCCCTGGAATTTAAAAAATATATATTTTCAGAAACTTCCCCGGTGGTGCAGTGGATAAGACTCCGCGTTCCCAATGCAGGGGGCCCAGGTTCGATCCCTGGTCAGGGAACTAGATCCCACATGCATGTTGCAACTAAGAGTTCGCATGCCACAACTAAGGAGCCTGTGTGTCGCAACTAAGGAGCCTGCCTGCTGCAACTAAGGAGCCCACATGCTGCAACTAAGACCTGGTGCAACCAAATAAATAAATATTTTTTAAAAAATATTTTCAAGGGCTTCCCTGGTGGCGCAGTGGTTGAGAGTCTGCCTGCCAATGCAGGGGACACGGGTTCGAGCCCTGGTCTGGGAAGATCCCACATGCCGCGGAGCAACTGGGCCCGTGGGCCACAACTACTGAGCCTGCGCGTCTGGAGCCTGTGCTCCGCAACACGAGAGGTCGCGATAATGAGAGGCCCACGCACTGCGATGAAGAGTGGCCCCCGCTCGCCGCAACTGGAGAAAGCCCTCGCACGGAAACAAAGACCCAACACAGCCATAAATAAATAAATAAATAAATAAATTTATTTTAAAAAAAAAAAAAAATTTTCAATCCACCGTTGGTTGAATCCATGGCTGTGGCACCCTGGGAATATGGAGGACCAAGTGTAATGCCTAAAATAAAAAGTCAGAGACACCATCAAACTCTTAGAGGAAAACATAGGCAGAACACTCTATGACATAAATCACAGCAAGATCCTTTTAGACCCACCTCCTAGAGAAATGGAAATAAAAACAAAAATAAACAAATGGGACCTAATGAAACTTAAAAGCTTTTGCACAGCAAAGGAAACCATAAACAAGACGAAAAGACAACCCTCAGAATGGGAGAAAATATTTGCAAATGAAGCAACTGACAAAGGATGAATCTCCAAAATTTACAAGCAGCTCATGCAGCTCAACATTAAAAAAACAAACAACCCAATCCAAAAATGGGCAGAAGACCTAAATAGACATTTCTCCAAAGAAAATATACAGATTGCCAACAGATACATGAAAGAATTCTCAACATCATTAATCATTAGAGAAATGCAAATCAAAACTACAATGAGATATCATCTCACACTAGTCAGAATGGCCATCATCAAAAAATCTACAAACAATAAATGCTGGAGAGGGTGTGGAGAAAAGGGAACACTCTTGCACTGTTGGTGGGAATGTAAATTGATACAGCCACTATGGAGAACAGTATGGAGGTTCCTTAAACTAAAAATAGAACTACCATATGACCCAGCAATCCCACTACTGGGCATATACCCTGAGAAAACCATAATTCAAAAAGAGCCATGTACCACAATGTTCACTGCAGCTCTATTTACAATAGCCAGGACATGGAAGCAACCTAAGTGTCCATCAACAGATGAATGGATAAAAAAGATGTGGCACACATATATAATGGAATATTACGCTGCCATAAAAAGGAACGAAACTGAGTTATTTGTAGTGAGGTGGATGGACCTAGAGACTGTCATACAGAGTGAAGTAAGTCAGAAAGAGAAAAACAAATACCGTATGCTAACACATATATATGGAATCTAAAAAAAAATGGTCATGAAGAACCTAGGGGCAAGATGGGAATAAAGATGCAGACCTACTAGAGAATGGACTTGAGGATACGGGGAGGGGGAAGGGTAAGCTGGGACAAAGTGAGAGAGTGGCATGGACATGTATACACTACCAAACGTAAAACAGATAGCTAGTGGGAAGCAGCCGCATAGCACAGGGAGATAAGCTCGGTGCTTTGTGACCACCTAGAGGGGTGGGATAGGGAGGGTGGGAGGGAGGGAGACGCAAGAGGAAAGAGATATGGGGACATATGTATATGTATAACTGATTCACTTTGTTATAAAGCAGAAACGAACACACCATTGTAAAGCAATTATACTCCAATAAATATGTTAAAAAAAAAAAAAAAAAAGTTGGGGTGTGGTAATATAAGCCCATTATTTAGAGACCAGGAGGAAAATACCAGTACCATGCCCTGTGAGAGATGAGCCTGGCTGTGCCTGGGCAGGGGAAATGGTAGGAGAGAGGTTTTTGCAACAAACTTCATAAGAACTATTTGGCTTTTTAGATATGCAAACAACCTACGTGTTCATTGATGGATAAATGGATAAAGAAGATGTGGTATATTTATACAATGGATTATTATTATTCAGCCATTATTAATATTATTCAGCCATAAAAAAAATGAAATCCTGCCATTTGCAACACGAATTGACTTTGAAGGTACTATGCTACGTGAAATAAGTCAGATGGAGAAAGACAAATACCGTATGATTTCACTCATATGTGGAATCTAAAAAAACAAAAACGAAAACAAAGTAAAACAATAACAAACTCATAGATAACAGAGAACAGATTACTGATTATCAGAGGTGGGGGGTTGGGAGGTGGAGACATGGGTAAAGGGGTCAACCGTATGGTGAGGGATCATTCTGTAGTGTATAGAGATGTTGAACTGCAATGCTGTACACCTGAAACTTATATAATAAACATTTTAAAAGCAAAAAAAAAAAAAGAATTATTTGACTTTTTAAACTGTGTGCATGAATGCTTAGATAAAACTGCACAAAATTATGTACAGATGCAAGTAAGTAGGAAAAAGACACTGAATCTCTAACTTGTAAGGATTCTAGATAATTTTTCTTTATATTTTTATGTATAAAATAAATTTATTACCTTTTTAGTCACATGGGTATTACTTTGGAAAATAAAAGAGTATGAAGGCAAAATCCAAAAGAGTGTCAAGAATGTTCTCAGTGGAGGGGTGGTGGGCAGGAGGGATACATTGGGAGATTGGGATGGACATATACACACTGCTGTATATAAAATAGATGACTAATAAGAACCTACTGTATAGCACAGGGAACTCTACTCAGTACTCTGTAATGACCTCTATGGATATATATAGGTCATTAAAAAAGAGTGGATATAAGTATATGTATCACTGACTCACTCAACTATACTCCAGTTAGAAAACAAATTTGGGACTTCCCCGGTGGGCCAGTGGTTAAGACTCCGTGCTCCCACTGCAGGGGCTGTGGGTTCGATCCCTGGTCGGGAACTAAGATCCTGCATGCTGTGTGGCGCAGCCAAAACGAAAAAAAAAATTGTAAATCAAGTATACTTCAACCAAAAAGCAAAACAAAACACCAAAAAGAAACCAAAAAAGCTTTTGAAGAAAAGTCATATTATGTAAAAATTAATAATAATCCAGGAATAAAATTCCAGTTTATTAAAAAGAAAATTCTCAGTGATGCATCAGCATGACACTGGTTTAAATATGTCCTAGACGGTCTGTTGGTCTTGTGAAGGGAGTCCCACCCACACCAGCTGCCCTGCCCCTGCCACACAGAATGGGCCACACAGAACGGGCCACAGAGAACTGGCCACACAGAACAGGCCACACAGAACGGGCCACACAGAACTGGCCACACAGAACGGGCCACACAGAACAGGCCACACAGACCGGGCCACACAGAACGGGCCACAGAGAACGGGCCACACAGAACGGGCCACACAGAATGGGCCACACAGAACGGGCCCACCATTGGTTCTCAGTACTGACCTGTTTAATTCTGTCCACTCCCGTGCCGTCTGCCCAGCTGCTTCACAGTTCTTTTCAAAGTCACAAGCACATAGTGGGCGTTCAGTAACTCCTTGCTGAATAACACCACATCCTGCCTTCTTTCTAGGCACAGAAATACAGCAATCGGACAAGAATTATAACGGGAAATGCAGGAATGAGAGCTGGAGGATGGAACATCAAACAGCGGGGTCCTCCACTTGGCCTGCCAGCCCTGGCTGGGTCTGGAGGAGACGACCCTCCTCCTAGCTTGGGACTGGTATTGGCCCCTCGGAGCAGGAAGCCTGGAGGGCAGCAAAGTGGAGCTCTCTCCTTATCCACACCTGTCTCTCCCAGGCGCACACCCCGGCCCAGGCTGGGGCCTGTGAACCTCCACTTGCCCTTGGCTTCCTCTTCCCACCAGCCAACTCCACACGCCCACACAGGCTGTGGTCGTCTGACCCACTTCCTCTCTCGTTTATTCATAGGTCTTGATGCCAGTGCAGGCTCTGAGGGAGGGATGGTGGTGCCCAAGGAGACCGCAGTGAACCGTTGGTTTCGATGAGCTCTGAAGTCTTCCAGCAGTCACAGGCGGCCTGAGAAAGGGCTCCCGGCGGGCGGTGCAGCCCTGCCCCCTGCTGCTGCCACAGTGAAGTTCAGGACCGGTGAGCCAGGCCCGGCAGGGAAGTCGTTCTGGACTCCGTAAGGGGTTATTGCTTTTGAAAAGTCGTTCTGAAATTGAGTTCTCTGCGATCTCCCCTTGTTACGGGTTGAACCGTGTCCCCTCAAAACTCCTAGGTTGAAGTCCTAACCCCCAACACCACGGAATGTGGCCTTGTTTGGAAATAGTGCTATTGAGATGTCATTAGGTTAAGATGAGGTTATACTGGAATGGAATGGGCTTGTCACCAATATGACCAGTGTCCTTACAAAAAGGGGAAATCTGGACATAGACACATGCACAGAGGGAGAATGCCACGTGAGCGTGAAGGCAGAGGTGAGGGGATGCATCTGGAAGCCAAGGGAAGCCAAGGATGGCCGCCAACCACCAAAAGCTGGGGGAGGCCAACCCCGCTGATACCTTGATCTCAGACTTCCAGCCTCCAGAACTGGGAAGACGACACATTTCTGTTGCTCAAGCCACTCAGTTTGTGGTACTTTGTCATGGCAGCCCTAGCAAACTAGAATATCTCCTGGCATTTTTGCCTTTTTAACTGAGTCCAGAGTCTTTGAAGTGATGCACTTAAAGTTGTAGGTGTCTCTTAGCTGTAAATTGGCAAAGCCTGCCAGCTGCCCCCATTTCCGTTCTCTCCTTCTTCCTCAGCAAAATGACCTCTGAATTTTTTTTTTTTTTTTTTTTTTTTTTTGGCTGCGCTGCACAGCTTGCAGGATTTTAGTTCCCCGACCAGGGATCGAACCTGGGCCCTGGCAGTGAAAGTGCCGAGTCCTAACCACTGGACCACCAGGGAATTCCCGACCTCTGAATTTTTACTGGGCACATGGCTGTTCAAAGCATAGCCTCTCAGCAGCTGGGTGTGGTCTTTGGCCTAAGTTCTGGTCCCTGCGGTTTTAAGCAGCAATGATGTGCCACTCTGGGAAGGGTCCTCAAGGGGGAGAGACATTCTTTTCCCCTTGCTCCTTCCCACTGGCAGAGCACAGACGTGATGGCTGGAGGGGAAGCAGGCCCCACCGGACACTGAGCAGACACAGGCCCCGTCCTCACAATGCTCTCCTGCCAGGGAACAGAGTCAAGTGTAGTCCTGGGCTCCACCTTTTAGGAAGAGCATTGACAAACTATAATATATCTAGAATTATAACACAGTGCTTGGGTCTCACCCCAGAGATTCTGATGTAACTGAATCCACCCCCGTGTGATGAGGGCAGGACATGACTGCAGAAGCCTGGGTCTGGGAGGACCAAGGAGCCACCGTGCCAGCCCTGGACCGGCTACATTCAGAAAAGAACATCAACGTAAGTCTTGTTTAGGCCATATTGTGGGTTTCTGTCCCTCAAGGATGAACATAATCCTAACTCATGTTTAGAGCAGAGAGTTTTAAGACATGGTAAACAGCAGAGTTTTAAGATATGGTAAAATGCATTAACCACAAAAACACCCAAACATTACTACGTTCAAACATACACCCTACCATTTTAGGTATGGTGAGGCTCTTTAAAAATAGATAAGGGACTTCCCTGGTGGCGCAGTGGTTAAGAATCTGCCTGCCAATGCAGGGGACAAGGGTTCGATCCCCGGTCGAGGAAGATCCCACATGCCACGGAGCAACTAAGCCCGCAAGCCACAACTACTGAAGCCCGTGTGCCTAGCCTGTGCTCCGCAACAAGAGAAGCCACCGCAATGAGAAGCCCGCGCACCGCGACGAAGAATAGCCCCCGCTCGCCCCAACTAGAGAAAGCCCGCGCAGCAACGAAGACCCAACCCAGCCAAAAATAAATAAAAAATAAATTTATTAAAACGAAATAGACAATAAAGTTAGGTCATTTATAAGTTATCTGTATGAAAAAAATTTTAAATGCATTTGTGGACCAGAATCAACCAGAATGAGGTTATTAAAGCAACTGTGACAGTGTGTGGCCTGGGAGTCGCTTTGGAATAATGTTCTAGCAAGTACTACTGAGGTTTGTAAGAACAGGCACATTTTACATCAAAATCACTTCCATCCAAAGGTTATAGTTTAATTTTTTAGACATTTTTCAAGCTTATTTGTTAGAAATTAAGAGTTCTCAAATTTTATAAAGGATATTTTCATTTTGAAAAGAATTTCCTAGACTTCCCTGGTGGCTCTGTGGTTAAGAATCCACCTGCCAATGCAGGGGACAGGGGTTCAAGCCCGGTTCGGGAAGATCCCACATGCTGCGGAGCAACTAAGCCCGTGCGCCACAACTACTGAGCCTGAGCTCTAGAGCCCATGAGCCACAACTACTGAGCCTGCGTGCCACAACTACTGAGGGGAGTTTGCTAGTCATATAGGGGGCAACTGGGGAAATTTTAATATGGACTGAATTATTAGATATGATGACATTGTTTATCTGTGTGCTAATGGCATTGTGGTTACACAGAATATCCCTATTATAAAAAAGTATGCTCGGGGACTTCCCTGGCAGGCCAGGGGTTAGGACTTCGTGCTTTCACTGCAGGGGGCATCGGTTTGATCCCTGGTCAGGGAACTAAGATTCTGCATGCTGCGTGGCGTGGGGGGGGAAAAAAAAAAAAACATGCTCCAGTATTTAGGGGTGAAATATGTTTGCAACTTAGTTTCAAATGGTCATGAAAAAGTGTATTAGTCTAATCAGGCCATAACAAAATACCAGACTGAGTGGCTTAAACAACAGAAATTTATTTCTCACAGTTCCGGAGGCTGAACATCCAAGATCGAGATGCTAGTCGATTCCATTTCCTGGTGAGAGCTCTCTCTGGCTTTCCAACCTGTGTCCTCACAGGTGGAGAGGGAGAACAAGCCTCTGGCAGCTCTTGTGTAAGGGCACTAATCCCATCATGGGGACCCACCCTCATGACCTCATCTAAACCTATCACGTTCCAAAGGCCACATCTCCACCATAATGTTGGAGTTAGGGTCCCAGCATATGAATTTTAGGATACAGTCCAGTCACAGCAAAGTGTATACAGAGAGGAAGATAAAGCCTTTGTTAACAACCAGCAAAGGTACGGAAATGGTATATAAGGTTTTTTTAATTACTCTTTCAACTTTTCTATATGTATGAAATTGTTCAAAATAAAAAGTTGGAGGATTTTTTTTTTTTTTTTTTAAGTTGGAGGGTTTTTGAAGCTGCTGGTGACATAAAGCCTGGGAAAAGCTGTCACATGAGCACCATCTTCAAGAACGTGAAGCGCTATCCCATGGGAGAGTTTTCCAGTGTTGCTCCAAGGACAGGGCTTGACCCATCGGTAGACAGTATGAGGCCCATTTGGTCTCAATGTAAAGAACGTTCTGAAAGCCGGAGCTATCCGACAACAGAAACGCTGCTCAGTCAAGAACCCAGCTGCTTCTCCGTGGAAGTGTTCACACAGAGCCTGGAGAATGGCAGGGGTGCTGAGCAGGGGTGTCCACAGCAGGCTGAAGGCCAGTGCAGCGACCAACTCTCCAAATGTGAGGCTACACAGGGACTTCCCTAGTGGTCCAGTGGTTAAGACTCCGTGCTCTCTATGCAGGGGGCCCAGGTTCAATCCCTGGTCGGGGAGCTAGATCCCTCACGCATGCTGCGACTAAGACCCGGCACAGCCAAATAAATAAATAAATAAATATTTAAAAAAACCAAAACAAAACAAAGAAACAAATGTGAGACTATACACACACACGTGCACCTGCAGCATACGACCTCTGACAAGTAGTCTTCCAGCACAGGCGCCTTTCCAGAGATCATCTGAGAGCAACGTGGAGGAAAGAGCTGTCGTAGTTTGGGTGTGCATCCGTGTTCACCTCGTGTCTCCCACAGGCAAAAGTTACACATAAACTCAAAATTCATGCTATGCTCAGTGTCTCTAACGTATCAATCACCTTGGCACAAATCTGCATTCCAGCAGAACTGCCTGTGTGACCTAACCATGCCCTCGGTTTTGCGCTCACCACCCTCCCTCTCCAGCCCCAGGACTCCAGCCCCAGCCCGAGTCCCCTCCTCTCCTCACTCCCTCCCAGCAAAGCTCTAACTGTTTCCTCCAAGTCAATCCTTCTTTTAAAGCAAAGGGTGTGGGTTACTAGTAGATCAAGACAGAGAAGTGCAAACAGGTGGTTTGTTTTCAGTTGCCAAACTGGTCACCTGGAAAGGGCTTACAGTCTAGACAAGGTAGTGAGCGGTGTGTCAGTTACCGTCAAGAAAGACCAAGCCCTGCCGCTTCCAAGTGCCAACTCTATGAGCAGAAACACACTTCAACTTTATGATCAGGAAGAAATAATAAGCCCAGTATGCAAGATCTCCCCACCGACATCTGTCCAAAGACACACTCTTTCATACCAATCTTTATGTATTTATTCACACATTTGATAAAAATGTCACAGGAGTGGAATCATTACAATGACATAAGTAACTGTATAGACCAACCCCAAGTGCAGAGTCAAATTGCCACAAAGCATATGGGCAACGCCCAGCCCTATCACATGTGCACTCACGCCACTCGCCCACGCCACCCACGTCCCAACAATCACAGGCGCTAACTTCCAACATAACCGAGGGACTCTTCCTGGCCTGTCAGGTCCTGGGGATGAGGAGAGAGACACGATCAACGAAAAGAAGCTGGGACTGCCTGATGCATCTCCCTGCTCTGCCAACGACGCAGAGAACGCAAGACTTGAAACACTGGGGCAGGCATTTCCTTGGCACAGTACTTAGGCAACAGAAAGGTCGAGGGGCTTGAAGTTCGTCTCAGGTTTAGCTCCCCTTTCAACAACGCAAAAGGGTAGGGAGCAATCTGGTCATTCAAATTCTAAGAAACAAGGGGAGGGAGGAGGATTTGAAAGCTGTTCCCGCTTCTCCAGTCAGAATGCAGCACGACCATAAGCCAACTCAGCCGGGCCAAACGGACCCCATCTGGTTGTGACTTTATCTGAACGGCGTAGTCTGCTCTTATTTTAGCTTGGAAGAGGAGGAAAAGCTTTTCAGAGGGACAAGAGGGTCACATAAACCACATCCCCCTTTACATTAGCACTTGGGACAAGGTTCCATCTATCTGTTCACACAGCTCGTCTACAGCTCTGAGAGCTGCAAGGGAGGCGCCCAATCCCCACTCGTCTGCCTTTAGCCTTCCAGGATGGGCAAGTGCTCAGCATCTGAGCACCTGAAGTGTGAAAAACAGCACCTCAATCAAAATGGTGTTTTCTATACAGTCAGACTATGGAAAAATCCTATTCAACTCCCCAATTCCCACTGGTTAACAAAGGTTAAAAAAAAAAAAAAAAACAGAGCTTAAGTGTAATGTGTCGAGCATCTCCACTGACCCCATCAACAACACTGACGATACAGAGAGCCACCGTCTCCCCGTGTTCTTGGTAAACGGCCTGCGGGAGGAGGCAACGACCCAGACGAATACAGAAGAACTGGTCAACTCAGAGGAAACTGCTCTGGGTAGAGGGAGTCAACGGGGTGTGAATGGGAGGCCAAGAGTGATATTTCCTGGTACAAACTTTATGTCCCTAAGGACAGGAGAAGGTGAGGACAAGGCACTTACACTGCCAAGCAACAGTTCACACCCACTCAACACCAGGACCGTGACCAAGGGCACTCCCCACGATCCCTCACTGAAGATGCAACCGTCCCGGTGGTCCAGCTGGACCTTCAGAACCGAAGGAAACCCAGAGTGCTGCAGAACCGAGGCTGAGAATGGAATGTGGGCAGAGGAAACCACGCAGAGGAAGCAAAAGATGTTGTCCCCTCTGGCCTGAGGTGAGAGGCTTGTTCCAGGTTAGCTCAGCGAAACACCAAATTTCCAAGTGCTTGGCCTGAGAATATGACGATGCCCCCTCGGATGCCTCCTTCTTCTGTTTCAATAAAGAGCAGTAGGGCTCTGAACAAGACCGGACACCAGTATTGAATTATCTTGCACTGGTGGTTACGGCAGACGCCTTCAAATACACGTCCTGTTTGTTCTGCAACAGAGGGAGTGATAAGACACGGAGACAGGGCTAGAAGCAGCCTGTCCCTGCTTATCTGAAAGTCCTTCAGGCGTACTCAATCCGGGCAGGGCCACAGCTACCCTCGCTCTTCCGCTCAGAAGATGGGGTGGCGGCCTTGGCTTCACTACCCACTTCCAGAGGCTTAGACGAGATATAGTCCTTTACTTTGATCTCCATGTTCTTGGCTTTCAGAGTGGCCATGTGCAGCTTCTCCAGGAAATCTGGCATGCCTGTTGGGAGAGAGGGAAATCTGGGTAGGTAGGCTGACATACAAACCAACAGTAGGCTCAAAATTAGAAGGGCCTGTTTCCTTCCTGGTAAGGAGCCAATGACTGCTTATAGAGATCACAGACGGACTGACAGACAACCAAAACTTTTAGGGAGTGAAAACAACCCATGACCTCTGAGATCCTTTGAAAAGCGGTGCTGATCAGGCCACATAAATCCCCAAAGGCTCTCTTATGTGATCAAAATATCATTTATCAGTGGCACAGCGTAAATATCTGCCAATTTTGTTTAGAGAATGTCAAACGGAAACACCTAATCTCCTCTCCATTCTCCTCCTGAGGTGTAAGAAGCCGCCTACAGAGAACCAGAAGAAAGAAAATCACGTGAGGCTGCTTTTAAGGCGAGAGACTGGAAGGGAAAGATGCAGTCACAGCAGTGATGGGTAGCCTCCGTTAAGTAAGAAGGGTGATGGCCCCTTTCTCCGGGTGACTGTCCTATAACCACATTTTCTATGCCAGATTTATGGCTTTCAACACTATCTAAGAAGAAAAATTTTAAATGCATTAATATACATAGAATGTTCTTCAGCTTGCCTCTGGGCATAAGTTCCTTTTTGGGTCTCCAGAATTCTTACTCCTCCAAACTGCAGCTGGAGGCTTTACTACCTTCAAGGTAGTATTCAACAATGAACTCGGAAGGGCTCCAGTGAGACAAGTACTAATCTCCTTGAAGCCACCAAGAAGCTAGAGAAAAACAAAACGTTCAGCCCAGGTCCAGGCCCTGTACACAAGCGCCCACTCACCACTGGAAACCATCCAACTAACGCAGTAACGAGGAAACACTGTCTGGGGATTGTCACTGTACGTCAGCAAGTAGTCAAAGCCATTCTGGAAAAGAAAAACAGCAAAGATGAAGGTACCGGAACTATCCCCACAGCCTCCATATCCAGTACCACAGAATAACCAAGATCTGACTCTGAGGCGGAGAGTGGCAGTTTTTCACCGTGAGCAGAAAAGAGTGAACACTGAAGACCTGAGAGGCTACCATCTCACGAGGTTGGCCCCGGCTGGTGTCTGGGAACTTGGCTCCAGTCAACAGTTAAGTGCTAAGGGTGGCTCCCTGTGTCTCCTCTGTGCAAACAATGCACTTCATACTGAGCACCTGCTTTCCTCCTGGGGGTCTGGGATTTTAGGACACGCTAGGCAGAGGGCGTTCATGTGACCAGCCCCCAGTACAAATCTTGGGCGCTGAGTCTCTACTGGGCTTCCCTGGGCAGAAACATCGCACGCATGTTGCAGCTGGGAGAGGGTGTGCTCCGTGGGCCCTCACGGGAGGGAGAGCATGGGGAGACTGCAGTGGGTTCCTCCAGACCCCGCCTGTGTCTTCCCCTTTTGATCCAGTTGTGCATCTTTCCATCACTGTAATAAATCTCAGCCATGAGTAAAACTATAAGCTGAGTCCTGTGCATCCTTTTACTCGATCTTCGAATGGGGGGGGTGGTCCTGAGGACCCCAACACATACCCCCAATGTTTAAATATCTTAATCTTTACCAAAATGATATGATCTCTACTACCATTACTGCTACAGCAAACATGTAAACAGCACTTAACCACTTGTCAGGAACTGCTTCAACCCCTCACAACGATCCTATAATGTAGGCACCAATATCCCCCACTTTACAGATGAGGAAACTGAGCACAAAGAGGTTCAGGGACTTTGCCCAAGGTCACCACATACTCAACGAGAGCCAAGATGAACCCAGAATTCTGACCACAGGGTCCATGCACCCATTCTCTCTGGCTCAACCTCTCATGGGTACAGTGAAGGACAGGGATTTAACAGGTTTACAGGTGTCCCGATCCCAGGAGAGGTCTGAACCAATTATGCTCCACCCAAAGGGGTAAGAGATCATCCACTACCGCTTATATGGAAAAAAAAGAAGCCAGAACTGCAAACAGTGGTTACCTACAGGAAGAAGGAAGGAACTGGGTAGATGCAACAGGGATATAAGCAAATCACTCTATTTCTTATTTTACATATTTGACTTTGAAAACACAATTTTTTAAATTATTTAATAAAACAAAACTATATTTAAAAATTATATATTATATAATTTTAATTATAATTTATAATTATATAAAAATTATAATTATATATATAAATTATATATTCTATAATTATTTTATATAATTTATAAAATAAATTTATATAATATATAATTTATATGATATATAAATTACATAAATTTATATAATATATAAAATAATTATATATTTATTATATATATAAATTATATATTATATATTATATAAATACATATAATTATATATTATATAATTTTAATTATAATATATAATTATATAAAATTATATATAAATTTATTATTTAATAAAACAAAATTATATTTTAAAATTATATATAAATATTTAAATATTTATATTTAATTATATTTATATTTTTTAATTTACTTAAAAAAACAAAATTATATTTTATATTTTTAGTTACCTAAAAATCAAAAGTAGACAACAAGGAACCTAACTATGAACTGAGTTGATAGGAAAAACCACGAAGAGAGGACCTATTTCAAGTGACCTTAAAACTCAACATTTTGGGGACTTCCCTGGTGGTCCAGTGGTAAAGAATCCGCCTTACAATGCAGGGGACGTGGGTTTGATCCCTGGTCAGGGAACTAAGATCCCACATGCCACAGGGCAACTAAGCCCGCGCGCCACAACTAGGGAGCTAGCGCGCCTCAAACTAGAGAGCCTGCGTGCTGCAAAGTACAGAGCCCATGTGCTCTGGACCCTACCGTGCCACAACTAGAGAAGAGAAAAACCCACACACCATAACAAAAGATCCCGCATGCCGCAACGAAGATCCCACGTGCCGCAACTAAGGCGCGATGTAGCCAAAAATAAATAAAATAAATCTTAAAAAAAAAAAAAGCCTCAACATTTTGTACAGTGCATACATATCCTAAAGACAAAAAGACATACACCCTACAGTCCTAAATTTTGAATTAAAAGTACTAGTGTGCATTTAGGATGTATCTTTAAAACAAACAAAATTTATTACTTAGTGCTACCTTCTGAAAAGGCCTAAAAACAATGAGTAGGCCCAGAGCCACGAGAACTCCTAGAAGCCAAACTGTGGTATTTAAATGACATTTCCTTAAAGGGAACCAGGGCTCCCAGAAGAAATGCTCATTTCCAGGTTTACACCTAAAACTATACAAGGTGAACCTGGAACATCGTATAACACCAGAAACCAGGCGAGTCCTGAGGTCAAGTCAAAAGGACTCCAGTCAGTAAGAAGAGGCTCCTAATGACCAAAAATGGGACAATTTGAACACCAATAAGAATAACTGGGAACAGACTAAAACCAACCAAGTATGTTTAAATTTGAGTTTCTAATGGCATTTCTTAAAAAAAAAAACAAAAAACTTTATCTTTGAAGGACTGCTAGCTGAAAGAACCAATTCATTATTTTAAAAACTAGTAAATGAAGGAAACAAATCAAGCATTTCTCTTACTTCCCTTTCCTCTGTGAACTATGGGAAACCAAATAGTTAATGAGGAAATTCTCCCTTAAAGTATGTCACCTAATAAATGGAAATAAATGAAGAAAGAATGGAGGATTTACACAATATTTTGTTAACCTCTAATGAAATAGTGGATCTGAGCAATAATCATTAATCACTTCCAAATTCACAAAGAAAGGGACAATCAGACATTATTTCCTTCTAATAAAGTGGTCTTGCCCCAAACAACCTGAATCTGTTCAAGCCTCTAGATCAAAGTACCCATATACAGGAAACACAGGGGACAGAGAAACATGTTAAATGACACTATGGACACTATAGGAATATAACCAGCAAGATCCAGGACAAAGAACCTGCTTCTTCAATAAATACAACTGCAAGGGAAAAAAAAGGAGGGAAGGACTTCCCTGGTGGTCCAGTGGTTAAGACTTCACCTTCCAATGCAGGGGGCCCGGCTTCGATCCCTGATCAGGAAAGTAGATCCCGCATGCATGCCGCAACTAAAGATCTCGCATGCTGCAACAAAGGTCCCGCGTGCCGCAACTAAGACCCAGCGCAGCAAAAATAAATTAAAAAAAAAAAAAAAGGAGGAAGAACTCAAGAGATAGATAGAAAGCTACAGACAGTATGAACCCATTTCAATGTCTGGATCTTATCTGAATCCTGATTCAAATAAACCAACTACAAAAAAATACATGGATGATCAGGAAAATTTGAACAATATTATGTTTTCAAAAATCCCTTTTCTTTTTGAGATAAATACTGAAATTTCTATAGAAGAATTCTTCTTTGGTTCTTCTATAGCAAAACTAGAATCTGCTTCAAAATAATCAGGGGAGTGGGAAAGGGAACAGAAAGAGTACAGATAAAACAAGTTTGGCCATTGTCAGAGCTGGGGATGAATACAAAGGGTTCATTCATTATACTCTCTACTTCTTTATCTTTTGTCTACATCTCAAATTTTCCATAAAAACTAGGGAGTTCCCTGTTGCGTAGGAGTTAGGATTCCGGGCTTTCACTGTCATGGCCGGGGTTCAATCCCTGGTCAGGGAACTGAGATCCTGCAAGCCATGAGGCGGGGCCACAAAAAACAAACAAACAAAACACCTAACAAAACACCATACCTCGGCCCAAGGATCTACTTTCCATCTGGCAAACCCAAACTCAGCTGCCTGGTTTTCAAGTACCCTCTGCACATGTAATTACCACTCCTCCCTAAACTCTGCCCTCCTTTCCAAGCAGTGAGTCAGTCTCTCAACATCCACAGTTCATTCCTATCTTTGTCTTTGGTTGAATCGTGTCTTCTACCTCCAGGGTGCTTCCTGTTTTCCTCTATCCACAGTCTGCCTTTTTATAAGAACCAACTCAAGTCTCACCTTTCTCTTAAGAGCTTGCCACGATATGCTAAAAGACTTACACAGATAATTCATACTGTTCCCCCACCCCAGCTGAAAGAAGTTACTTTTTGGGTGCAACACACTCTGCTAGGTGCCAAACTCTGCCTTAGCTGTTTCATGGTCAGGGTTTCTAACGACAGTAATGCTGGGACTCAAGTCACTTGTTTTTCAAATAGGAAATACACAGACAAGGTTTAAATTTCAAAAGCAACGTAAAGGAAAAGAGTGAGGCACAATTCTAATTCCCACCGTCACCAGCCAGGCTCCCCTTCCTAAAAGCAGCTAGCTATCGACAGCAGCCTTCTTGTCTAGCTTCTAAAGCAAGGACTTTTAAAACATTTTTTAACTGTATTTACAACACACTGTAGATACTCCTTTTTACACTGTAACCAAGTTCTCTCTCACTCTGTCTCTCACACACACACTTGTACATACTTACGTAATCAAACAAAAGTTTCATGAAATATGCTTACACTCAGTTTCTATTCTATTTATTCCTTTTCTCTTTAAGCACTAAATTAATTTTGTCTTCCACTAGTGGGTAGCAATGCGTGGTTTGAAAAATACTGCTCTAGGGCTTCCCTGGTGGCGCAGTGGTTAAGAATCCGCCTGCCAGTGCAGGGGACACGGGTTCGAGCCCTGGTCCAGGAAGATCCCACATGCCGCGGAGTAACTAAGCCCGTGAGCCACAACTACTGAGCCTGCGCTCTAGAGCCCACAAGCCACAACTACTGAAGCCCGTGCGCCTGGAGCCCGTGCTCCGCAACAAGAGAAGCCACCGCAATGAGAAGCCCACACACCACACAAAGAGTAGCCCCCGCTCGCAGTAACTAGAGAAAGCCCGCGCGCAGCAACAAAGACCCAACGCAGCCTAAATAAATAAATAAATAAATAAATAAATAAATAAATAAATAAAATAAAAATTTTTTTTAAAGAAGGCAGAGAGCGTTAGTCTCTCTCATTTTACAGACAAGTAAAGAGGAGCCCAGAAAGGCGGTCAAGTGTTCTGCCCACTGTGGGGAAATTCTGATGGAATCGGTGCTAGCTCTGGCTCCTCAGGAACGCCGCTAATGACCGGCCAATGAGTCAGGGGCCATGGTCTTCTGCTAACTGTCCCCCAGGTAACGGGAGCCATGAGTCGTCACTACATTGTCTCGGGAGGTCTCCCAGGTACACCGCTCTACAGCGGGGGTCCCGAAGTGGGGTTCCCAGGCCAGCGGCAGCAGCCTCACCTGGGAACTTCTCAAAACATGCAAATTCTCAGGCCGCAGCCCAGCACTGTTTTAACAAGCTCCAGCGGAGTCTGATGCAAGTCAAGCGTGAGAACCACTGAGCCCTCCCCAGTTCAGATCAAAGGCATTCCTTGAGAAAATTCATAAGCCGCTAACACATCACCTCTCGGATGATGTAGAACTCACCTCATCAAATGACCTGTGGGGACGGATAACCATTTGGGATTCATAGGATCTGACCCTTACAAATTCCGGAGACTCCGGCACACTAGGGTGCTCCACGGCCCTGGGAGGGAGAGAAGTGAGGGCAACTCTGAGTAATGTCTACACACAGAACAGCATGGGAGCTGAAGTTAAGAGGAAAATCTAAAAGGCAGCCTCTAATTTTTTAAATACATCAGAAAAGTCACAAAGATGAATGAGTATAAACTAGGTACTAAAAACAGTGAGTTAAGTTGGTGATTCCTGGCTCACTAGGCTTTGTGTTGAGGAAGAGAGCATTTCTTTTTTTAATTATCAACATTAAGGAACTAAAGGATTAGTTTAATGAAAAGCTTGTATCCCTTCAATCCTCTGAGATAGTCACCAGTCCCAGCACACTCACATTCTAGCTGGGATGCACAGGGCCCGGGCTTGACTCATAAGGCAAACTCCCACCACACATGTATGAATGAAGGACACGCTAAAGGAACCCAGCAGGAGCCACCGCACATACCGTGACACCAACACCATCACGTTGTTTTCCTCATCCACACTATACCGCCGAACATAAACATAATCCCGTGAGTACATTGGATACTAAAGAAAAGGAGGGGCAGGATTAGTGCTCTGCCTCACATGGACATGATAAAAGTAAAAGCAGAGGTAAAAATACTCACAGGAAAATGGGTTACCCAGTGAAGAACCTCAGAACCACTAACCACATCCCTCTCGATCACTTCCAGCTTGATCACCAGGGCGTCCCACTTTTTTCTATACTCTGTATCCAGCTGCGGAAACAGAACAGACCATAAAGACCCAAGAGATCCAAAACAAAGCTGCAGAAGACTTCTCCAGATGCTTGGGCCTCTGACCCAAGAATCTTCTTCTGAAACAGTGATCCGACCTAAAAGGCAGTGCCAAAGTGTCAAAGACACGGCTATGTTTACTACAGACGAGTCTTTTAAAATCCCTTCCTGTAGGCCAATCCCATTGAAAATGAATCTTAACAAGAAAAAGACAAGTGTAAGAAAAAAATATTGTAATAGACATGTCTGGGGAAAATACAGCAGACAGTGATATAAATGTTTATGGGTGAAACAATTCTAAAAAGTTTTAAACAGCAAGTCCAAAAGTAGGAGCAGACACCTCACAGAAATACAAGTTGCATATTTTTAAAAATTTGTAGCATCACTAGTAACTATGGAATTTCAAAGTAAGACATATATCATACATATCCAGACCAACAAAAACTCAATACAGATTGACAAAATTCAGTGCTTAGGGGAAAGCATGCACTTGCGTATTAGCAGTGTGTGTTATAACCATCAAAGTCCAGTAAAACTTGAAAACTCCAGGAAGGAAAAAAAATTTTTTTTGTAGAACTCTGGGTGATCCCACCTTCCCTTTCATACACTTCCCCACAAGGAGGAACAGAGTCTTTAAACACATACGCTTCATCTTTATCAAATAAACACCTTCACTGTAGATAAGTTCCAGATTGCTAAATCCTGACTGCATCTGTACTGAAGGAGAAAATGCCATAGAGGACATCGTTGGGCCAGTAGGTAAAACTGGAATACAAAGATTCTGTAAGTGCTGCATCAGTTAAATTTATACTGACTTTGCTAATGGTACCATGGCTAGCTAGGAGAATATGTCTAGTTTTAGGAAATATACACTGAAGCACTTTGGAATAAAGGGTATGTAAACTTACCCTTAAATTGTTTAAGAAAAAAAAAACTATAAAGCCGTATAAAATATATTCAAGCACTCAAATCCATTCCTCTATTTGATCTTCCCAACAGCCCTGTAAAGGGTAGAACTGGCCTCATCCCCACTGGACAAACAAATTATAAATCAAAGGTTTACCCAGAGGTCATTTGACGTGAAATGAGGGGTACAGAAATAGATAGATGGATTGAAGCCAATGTCTTCTGAGTCAGAGAAATTACTCATGTGGACGATGGCAAGTGGACTTCTAGGCTTAGTGGCTCCAAATCTGGGAAGAAAAATGTACTCACCTGAACATTGAAGAACTGCCGAGGTGTCACATCTGTGTAGGTTCCAAAAACTAGAATGACAGGAAAGAATTAAGGGATGTTTGCCACACTCTCGTCACTTAACTGCATTTCAGTTGTAGAGTACTGACTGACACATCTTAAAGGCAGATTCAGAAACTAGAAGTCCTATTGGGGCGGCAAAGACAAAGGCAACCTATAGCAAAGTGTAGCAAAGACATGGAGACTCTTGTCATCTGGGAGAGGAAAACCAACAAACAGGGCAATTTTCCCAAGAAACCACCAGAACGGAAGAGTTTAGAGAGCACAGGAACACAGTGCTGTGCACCCGCCGGCATGAACACCCTTGCCAGCAGCCAAGCTGGGCTCACCTCTGTACTGGTAAAGGGGGGTGCCTGTAATGGGGCGCCGCCACAGCTTGAAGTGTTTCTTATCCATCACCATTTCCCACGGTTGCTCTTTGCCTCCTGAATCTTCATCTCTTTCTGTTTGGGATTTTGGTTCTGGAGGGTGGTGGTCAACTCCAGAGCCCCGAAACATACTTGACATTTCCTCCAACCGTTTCATCTCATCAATGGATCTGGAGAGAAAAACAACAGGCGTGGTGCAATGGTTGGAGTCTGCCCTGTGAAATGCAATGGCCACACAAAGACTTGTACAGAACGGTGTGGCTTTAAAACAGTATAAAGTGTAGGGAATAAAAATATGAGTTCCTGAGTTTGAATCCCAGTCCAGTATTCATCAACTAGAATATTAAACAACTTAACCAATCCCTATTTCTTAATCTGTAAAATGGGGATAATAATAGTACTACATCCAAGGTTGATTATAAAAATTAAATAAATTTACCTGTAAAGTGCTTAACACCAGGCATATAATTAGCCCTCAAATGTTAACTATTATAATTTATGACTATGAAATGTCATTTGATACCTTTTGTCCCTTTTTTATTGGGTTGTCTTCCTATCACATTATAAGAGTATTTATATATTTTTCCTCCTTCTTTTAAAGAGATAGTTCACATAAGAGTCATCCTTTTACTGTATACAAATCAGTGCTTTTTCGTATAGTCCCAAGATTGTACAACCATCACCACTAATTCCAGAGCATTGTCGTCAACTCCAAAAGAAACCTATACTCATCAGCAGTTAACTCCTCATAGCCCCTGACAACTACCAATCTACTTTCTGTCTCTATGAGCTTGCCTATCTGGAAATTTCACATAAATGGAATCTTACAAAATATGGTCTCTTGGATCTGGCTTTTTTCACTTAGCATATTTACAAGGTTCATTCACGCTGTACTTTGTTCCTTTTATGACTGAGTAATATTCCATTGTATGGATATATCACATTTTGTCTGTCCATTCATCAGGTGATGGACATTTAGGTGGTTTCTACTTTATGGCTATTATGAATAACACTGCTATTAATATTTGCATACAACTTTTGTATAGACATAAGCTTTCAGTTTTCTTGGGTAGGTTCCTAGGAGTGGACTTGCTGGGTCACGGAAACTCTGTTTAACTTTTTAAGGAAGTGCCAAATTATTTTCCGAAGCAGCTGTTCCATTTCTATATTCACACCAACAATGTGTGAGGGTTCCAACTGCTTCACATCCTTGCCAACACTTGTTATCGTCCCATCTTTTTGATTCCAGCAATCCTAGTGGGTGTGAAGTGGTATCTCATTGTGTTCTTCCATTTGTATTCCCCTAATAATGACTATTGACATTGAGCATATTTTTATGTGCTTATGGGCCATTTGTGTATCTTCTTTGGAGAAAGATCTACTGAAATCTTTGTTTTAAATTGGGTTGCCTTTTTGCTGTCAAACTTTAAGAGTTCTTTATATATTCTGAATACTAGTCTCTTATCAAATACACAATTTATAAATATTTTCTCTGACTCTGTGGGTCGTCCTTCCACTTTCTTGATAGTAAGTAACCTTTGATGCACAGAAGTTTTCAATTTTTTATTCTGGCTGCGCCGCACAGCATGTGGGATCTTAGTTCCCCGACCAGGGATCGAACCTGCATCCCCTGCACTGGAAGCACGGAGTCTTAACCACTGGACCACCAGGGAAGTCCCCGTAAGTTTTCAATTTTGATGAAGTTAATCTATTTTTTCTTTGATTGTTCAATTTTTTGGTGTTATATCTAAGAAACCAGTGCCTAATCCAGTATCATAAGAACTTATGCCTATGCCTTCTTTTAAGAGTTTTAGGTTACATTTAGGTCTTTGGTCCATTTTAACTTTTGTGTATGGTTTGAGGTAAGGGTGTAAATTCACTATTTTGCATATGCACCTCCAGTTGTCCCAGCACCATTTGCTGAAGACTATTCTTTCCCCATTGAATTGTGTTGCCACTTTTGTTGAAAATCAAATTGACCATGAAGCTAAGAGTTTATTTCTAAACTCTAAATTTTATTCCTACAATTTATATATCTATCCTTATGCCAGTACCATTATCATCTTAATTACTGTAGCTTTGTAGTGAGTTCTAAAATTGGGAAGGGTGAGTCCTTCAACTCTGTCCTTCTTTTTCAAGATTGTTTTGACTATTCTGGGTCTTTCATTTCCATGTAAGTATCCTAATGAATCCACAGGAACTTACTGGAGCTAATAAAAGAGTTCAGCAAGCTTGCAGGATATAAGATCAATTTACAAAAATCGTATTTCTATACAGTAGCAATGAACAATCTGAAAATAAAATTGAGAAAACAATTCTATTTACCATAGCATCAAAAAGAATAAAATAATAAGGAATAAATTTAACAAAAGAAGTGAAAGACACACTAAAAACTACCAAAAGATCATTGAAAGAAATTTTAAGAGACATAAATGGAAAGATATACTGTGTTCATGGGTTGAAGGTCTTGATATTGTTGAGATGGCAAAACTACCCAAAGTGATCTATAAATTCAACATAATTTCTATCAAAATCATAGGCTATTTTGTGGAAACTGACCAGCTGATCCCTAGGTAAACAACAAGGACCTACTGTATAGCACCAGGAACTATACTCAATATCTTGTAATAACCTGTAATGGGAAAGAATCTGAAAAATAATAACACACTACTGTATATAAAACAGGTAAACAACAAGGACCTACGGTATATAATCCTTTTTATATGTTGCTGAATTCAGTTTGTTAGTATTTTGTTCAGAACGGCATAAAGCTTTGAAACATTCAAAACAATACCATATGTCAAACTATGTATCATTATATATCATATAGGGATGTATACATATGTATAAAGACACATTTGGTAATGAAATATAATAAATTGGGATAATCTCGGGGACAGAGGATATTTCCATTGGAAAAGGGTCCAGAGGAGGCTTTAATTGTATTTACAATATTTTAGTTCTTAAATATAACTGTATCTGTAACATTCATGTTTTTCTTTAAACCTTTTTATATATCTGAAACATTTAAAAAAAAATTTTTTAAACATGGTTTGTTTTCCCCTTAACCTGGTAGGATGAATTGGGAGATTGGGATTGACGTATATACACTAATATGTATAAAATAGATAACTAATAAGAATCTGCTGTATAAAAAATAAATAAAATAAAATTTAAAAAAAAAGATGTGGTACATATATACAATGGAGTATTACTCAGCCATAAAAAAGGATGAAATAATGCCATCTGCAGCAACATGGATGGACCTAGAGACTGTCATACTGAGTGAAGTAAGTCAGACACAGATAAATATGATATCTCTTACACGTGGAATCTAAAAAAATGGTACAAGTGAACTTATTTACAAAACAGAAATAGAGTCACAGATGTAAAAAACAAACTTATGGTTGCCAAGGGGGAAAGGTGGTAGGGAGGGATAAATTGGGAGACTGGGAATGACATATACACACTACTATATATAAAATAGATAACTAATAAGAACCTACTGTATAACACAGGAAACTCTACTCAATACTCTGTAATGACTTATATGGGAAAAGAATCTAAAAAATGAGTGGATATATGTATATGTATAACTGATTTCACTTTGCTGTACAGCAGAAACTAACACAACATTGTAAATCAACTATACTCCAATAAAAATGTTTTAAAAAAGCAAAAATCCAAAAAAAAAACATGGTTTGTTTTCCCCATAACCTTTTTTTTTTTTTTTTTTTTGGCTGCATTGGGTCTTCATTGCTGTGCGTGGGCTTTCTCTAGTTGTGGCGAGTGGGGGTACTCTTCGTCATGGTGCGCGGGTTTCTCATTGCAGTGGCTTCTCTTGTTGCAGAGCACAGGCTCTAGGTGCGCAGGCTTCGGTAGTTGTGGAGAGCAGGCTTCAGTAGTTGTGGCTTGCGGGCTCTAGAGCGCAGGCTCAGTAGTTGTAGTGCACGGGCTTAGTTGCTTTGCAGCATGTGGGATCCTCCCGGACCAGGACTCGAACCCGTGTCCCCTGCACTGGCAGGCGGATTCTTAACCACTGCGCCACCAGGGAAGTCCCTCCCCTTAACCTTTAAATAGCAGTTAGGAAAGCAAGACTGCTGGCTGACTATGTCACTTCCGCAATTCAAGACTGAAGACACCGGGCTTCCCTGGTGGCGCAGTGGTTGAGAATCTGTCTGCCAATGCAGGGGACACGGGTTCGAGCCCTGGTCTGGGAAGATCCCACAGGCCGTGGAGCAGCTGGGCCCGTGAGCCACAATTACTGAGCCTGCGCGTCTGGAGCCTGTGCTCCGCAACAAGAGAGGCCGCGATAGTGAGAGGCCCGCGCACCGCGATGAAGAGTGGCCCCCGCTTGCCACAACTAGAGAAAGCCCTCGCACAGAAACGAAGACCCAACACAGCCATAAATAAATAAAAATAAAAATTTTAAAAAAAGAACAGCCTCAAGAGAAAGAAATGCCACAAATTGAACAATGTTGCCTTTAAAAAAAAAAAAAAAAAAAAAGACTGAAGACACCACCTACTGATACATTCTGTCTGAAAGGCCCTTTCATGCCTTTTTAACCTTCAAAAACCCCACAAGGGTCAAGGTTAACTCCCAGGCAGTTAACCATATACATTTACTTTTATTCCTCAACAGAAACATATCACACAATATTATAATTAATCTATCTTTATATCTGTCGCCCTTAGTAAACTATGAATTCCCTAAAGGCCCAGAATCAGTCTTTTTCATATTTTTATGTCCAGCTCCTAGCAAGTACCTGGTAAACATTACATGCTCAACAAATGTTCACAGTATAAACTGAGTAAATATGGAAGTAGGCCTTAATAATTCAAATTCGTATTAAAAGATTAACACATTGCTTTAAAAGCCAAAAATTCAAAGTTATACTGGCAACCCAAGATTAAAGGTTTAGAGCAATCTAAAGCAATGGTGAGTGTAGAGGTCTGTGTTCCAGTCCTGGCTCTGCCAACTAGCGGGGTGATCTTACACAAGTCATTTTAATTGCAAAGCCTCCCTCTTTCCACCTGTAAAGTGAGGACATTATTTCTTGAAGGTTTCTATTAGCTCTAAAATTCCAATTCTCTGAATTTTAAACTTCGGAATTAAATGAAAATATTTATATACAGGGACATTTGCTGTTTTCACTGCCTGAAATCCTTTCCTATTTGAAGAGAATTCCCAAATAGGTGAGATGCAGCAGCCCCTCTCTCAACCCCTAGCAGTTAGCACATGGCTCCTAATTTAAGTGAGGTTAATCAGAGACTTCTGGTAGAGGCTTTGAATCTTGAGGAAATAATACAAGGCACAGGACCTTTTAGATTTTCTCAGTGATCTTGAGGCAGTTGAGAATCCAGCAGTGCAACAGATCTACAGGAAACAATACCAGCAACACTGCCCAAAGAAGAGCATTCCTGTACCAGTAGCAGGCCTCGGCTGTTCTCTTGGCCAACCTGTACTGTGGCCTTCTTGTCAACACTCTGAATGACCTAACACCTTTTTGGCTTAAGTTAACCAATATCAGTTTCTTTGTTTGCAACCAATAACCCTAGCCAGTACAATTTATACTGATGTTCTGATGAAAAATGTTTAACCATTTTTTTTTGAAGTTTCAATTTGAATTAACATTGCAGAACAGGATTGACTGCTACCATTGCAAAAACCATACAGAAATAGAGAAGGAAATTTAGAGTAGGCAATAAGATCTTGCAGAGGAGAAAGTAAAGTCACGTCACAGCTTTGCTCCGAGAACAACAATGCAGGCATCACGTGGAACCAATCATGGCACTTTTGAGGACTAGTAAAGCACCCTTCAATAAAAATTAAGCTGGACTTTTGAATGTCCTTATCACATAATGAAGAGGGATAGGAATGTCTTATGAAAAACACATCAGAGGCTCATAAAATTATATAGTAATATGGTTCTAAGAAAATTAAGCTATATGACTACAGGCAATATTTTTAACGGCCTTCTAAGACTCAAGGTGGTACAGAGCTCCTGACCCACTGCTTAATCAGCCTCTCCTATAGGATTAAAGGTCACTAGGTGGCCTTGATTAAACATGAGACTAAGTCCCTAGGGAGGACAGCAATGTCTTGTGAAGGTATGACATTCATTCTTTGAATAGCACAGCATGAATGCTAGAGTAAGACTGTATCATGGAAATGTCAATGATCGTTATGTCCCAGGTTCGGGAATCTCAGAAGGGTCTCAACTTCTAACTGTTGACATGACAGACGTCATTAGCACACAGGTGCACAGTCACTATCATAGATGTAGAGGAAGGAGAAACCTCTCACCGTGTTATCTCGTTAGCCTGTTGTGCCAAACCTTATTTGGAAGGGATGGGGGTCTAAACCTTGGTATCTAAGAGACTTAAGTAATAAGAAGGGAGGAAAGAAGGACAGAAAAGATTATTCCCAAGATAGTAACAGAACCAGCAGATTAGTAAGAGGATCAAAGAAAGAAAGTCAATGCTTTCCTTTCTTCAAAACTAAAATCATTTCAACATTTGAGAAAGGCTGGACTGAGAGCCATGGAAATTGAGGGCATAAAACCATGAAAACAGAAATATAAGTATAATCATATTTGGCTCATCTATAGGGGGTCCTGACCTAAGTGGAGAGCTTGATATAAGGCTCCTAAAATGACTCAAATGAAGCCATTCCTGTAATTGGTAATTTCAGTAAGACGCTGTCTTGTTTCAATGATCCCCTCTCAAATTCCCAATTATTGTCAAAGTTAGAGACCTTGAAGTACAACTGTCATGGGACATACCGAAAAGACATCAATTAGGTCATTGCAATTCTGAGCGTAGTTCTGATTATCTAAGAAGGTATAACAAAAACATCCTTAAGTGACAGTGGCAACAAAAAAATTTTTTTTTAATTCCTTTAAGCCAAAAGGACTTTCTGTTGATCATTTATCTAATTAACAGCACACTGAAAAGTTAAAGACCAAAATGGGAAAATGGCTAATTTTCTTTATGAAACTTTACTGTCACTTATTTACTCAAATTTCTAGAGCAATGAACTGTAACTTTTTTAAAAAAGAGGAGGGAGATTAACGGAGCATTTTCCCCTAGGCTTTCATATTTCTTAACTTCCTTCTCCTTTTTGTTCCTGTAATTTTTCTTAATGTTCCAAAGCAATAAAAACTTACTACCGGGACTTCCCTGGTGGCACAGTGGTTAAGAATCCGCCTGCCAATGCAGGGGACACGGGTTCCAGCCCTGGTCCGGGAAGATCCCACATGCCGCGGAGCAACTAAGCCCGTGCGCCGCAACTACTGAGGCTGCGCTCTAGAGCCCGCGAGCCACAGCTACTGAGCCCACGTGCCACAACTACTGAAGCCCACGTGCCTAGAGCCCATGCTCCACAACAAGAGAAGCCACCGCAATGAGAAGCCCGCGCACACCACAAGGAAGAGTAGCCCCCTGCTCGCCACAACTAGAAAGCCCACGTGCAGCAACAAAGACCCAACGCAGCCAAAAAAATAACTATTTATTTATTTTAAAAAACTTACTACTGTATTTTCCCATAAGATTTGACCTGCGCTCACAGAATGCCAGCTAGCACCAAAAATAATGATTAAAAGCTATTTTGCCTGATCATTTAATTAAAGCCTATCAGGTAATAACACTAGATTAAGCATTAAAAGACCTGATTTCTACACCTGGCCTATCAGTGAGTCTCAGTCACTTTGTACAAGTTACTTCTTTTCTCTAATTTTCTTGCTGATTCTCGATTAATGAGTTCCTACTTGTTAAGATGTTCTTAAGCACAAGAGAATAGAAAGCAAGGGTTTTTCTTTGTCCTTCTGAACAGAAACTCTACTAACATAAGAAAAAACACACACCACTTTAAGGCACACATTCAAAGAGACATCCTCACACCCCATCACTGTTTGACCAAGACAGCAATATCTGAATTAGTCTGTACCAGGACAAGTTGGTACAGAAACAGCACAGAAGAGCCAAAGGCTGTGATTTAGGGGCCATGGGACAATCATGCTCTTCTTCCGTTAACAATGAAAGAAATGCACATGTTCCGAGGCACACTCAACTGTGCTCCATTATGGAAGCTACCCAAAATCATCTCACTAGAACAAACAAAATCTAAGATCCTCTGAACTAGCTACGACAACCTCGGTGCCCTTTAAAGCAAACAGAATACTTAAACACCAAACCAAAAAAAGTTAACCTATACCCAGAATATCTTATTCAATAAAATACTGGGAATTCCCTGGCAATCCAGTGGTTATGACTCCATGCTTTCACTGCCGAGGGCGCGGGTTCGATCCCTGGTCAGGAAACTGAGATCCAGCAAGCCGCGGACGGTGCGCACCACCCCCAAAATAAATTAATTACTTAAAAATAAAATATAAACATGACAAGCTATGACAACAGACCTATGAGATCACTGTACAAGCAAGATACAGTTGACAGCATATTATTTGCCTCCCTATCAGTATAACATTTAAAAAAATCCTCAGAATGGACTTGATCAAATTTTAAGTATATGACTGAATTCAAGCATGAACTGGACATGCGGTGTTAAATGAGGGCCTTTACTGGAACAACTCTGGAGAGGGTCAAAAAGGGCGCCTTAAGTGTCCTTACTGGCCTTCCTCTAAGCTCCTGAAATTCCCAAATGGGTTATCGCAGATTACTTCTTTAGGAGTTGGATTAGAACCAAGTGCTTCAACTGTCCGATTTCTTTCTGCCACAGTGGGTAATGACTACGGACTCAAGTGTTTACCACATCTATCTCCTATTGTTTTTTCCCCCTCTAGCTCCTGCAAATGGGAGACCTGCTAAACAGAGGCTCTAGGGCATATGGTCGATAAAAATACATGGAGAGGGCTTCCCTGGTGGCGCAGTGGTTGAGAATCTGCCGGCCAATGCAGGGGACACGGGTTCGAGCCCTGGTCTGGGAAGATCCCACATGCCGCGGAGCAACTGGGCCCGTGAGCCACAACTGCTGAGCCTGCGCGTCTGGAGCCTGTGCTCCGCAACAAGAGAGGCAGCGATAGTGAGAGGCCCGCGCACCGCGATGAAGAGTGGCCCCCGCTCGCCGCAACTAGAGAAAGCCCTCGCACAGAAACGAAGACCCAACACAGCCCAAAATAAATAAATAAATAATAAAAATAAAGGAATTCCTTTTAAAAAAAAAAAAAATACATGGAGAAAGACAAAGAACGACATCTGTCACCTAGGCCCCAACGCTATTCAACTCCCACCCCCAAAACATCTTCCCTCTCTTTGGCACCCAGGGGCCCTTTCCTGGTCTTTCTCCTCTTCCCCAAACAGATCCAACTGGGAATTTTCCCCTCAAACTTCACCATCGTGGAACATGGGTATTTCATCGTCAAAAACAGAATGAAAAGTCAAACAGTTAATTGGTAATTTCTCAATTTAAAAGTTTCCTTCCCATACATTCTTTTACTTCTCACACCTGAGGACACCATTAGAACACATGGACAAAGTAGCAAAAGAACACTAACAGAAACTAGGCAAACCACCTATCATGCTTCGATATCTTAACTTTTTTGTGAATAAGGTTGTTCGTGGTTATGATTTTAAATTGCATTTGTAGAACAGTCATCTTTCCTGTTAGAAAAAGTATTACCAGCTCTTAAGATACACTTGCATTTAACCACAACGCACAATGTTACACTAATAGCTGCCTGCCATCTGGGTGCTACACTTCCATACAGGTCACAGTGCTAACTTTACTGAAATACTTCCATTTTTAACCTAACCAAAAATGTGGAATAACAGAAGAAATAGCTACAACAAATAGACTTGTGTGGAATTTATCTGGTGTAGGGGACTATCCTAGGTTCTTGCAATCAGTTTCAGAATTTGGGGGGCAGAGTATGTGTGTGGAGAGAGAACACAGTTTAAGAATATCTGTTAAAAAGAAAATACAGCGACAATGTAAAGCAAGACCCAAATCAAGGTTTCCCCATGATATTACATGAAAACCGTAAGGGCTCAGTTTAGAACCACAGGTTAACAAATTCAATCAATGGTACAGCACTTTTTTCACACAGAGGTTTTTGATGATGACAGCGTGATTTCAGAACCTAATAAAACAGTACTCCCAGAGTTCTAGTGGAAGTAGCAAACAACTGACCTAATTCTTCCAGGTTAAAATGTCTGGGCTACTGGTTTGTCCCAGGAGGGCAAAATCGCTTCCAGCCTCCTAATTCTGCCATGAGTCACAATGACAAGAGCTCTCCTGACATTTCTCACGAAATCCCATTTGGAATGAAGTGATTTTGTAAATTGCACAAGTATACCCTCACATCAAGTTTAAAACCTGTCTGGAACTTGCACCTTTCTGGATATGTTAAAGATTACGTGAACAATGGCCTACTTCAATACCCATTTTCCACAGTGCTATTTCTTTAGTGGCATGCGCCCCAAAGCCTCCCTCCTCCACTAACCTACACTCGCATTTATTTCTGACTCGACAAATCAAGTTAACACACAGATGCAATGAAGAAACGTGCTTTGCTACGATAGGATCAAGCTACTTGCATCGTCACTTCCAGTACCACCGGGTCAACGGGAGACACTGACGGCCAAGGCAGGCCCCAGGGTTCAACGTTCCCACCTCCCCACCCCACCGCCCCCAACCCAGGGAACAGGCGCGACCTCGCCGCCGAGCCCACCTCTGCAACTCCTCCTCCTGGATCCTCTCCTCGTCCCACGCGAACACGCCGGCGAGCGCCGCCATCAAGGCAGAGGCATGGCCCGGGCGTCCGCGCAGCCGGCGCCAGAGGCGACCAAGGAGGATGCGGCGCGAGCTCTCCGAGTAGAGGCGGCCGTAGAGCTGCGCGATCTGCTGCGCCCGCCGCACGCGCAGGCCCGTCACGAAGCGGCACTGATTGGCCAGCAGGGCGAGGAGGCCCCCGCCCCGCGCCCCCGCGCGCCCGGTCGCCGCCGCGCCCACCAGCAGCCAGGCGGCCAGGCCAACCGGCGGCCTCCGAGGGAACATGCTGCCCGCACGGCCCGCCGGGCCCAGGTGCTCTCTGCACCCGCCGCGTGCCCGGAGGCGAGCGAGGCCTCGCTCAAGGGGCGAAAGGAACGAGCCCGGGAGGGCGCAGGCGACCTCCTGCCGAGCCCCCCTAGTTGGCCGGCCCCGAAGTCGTCTGACGCTCTAACAGGTCCTTCATCTCTCGGCAGCAACCGCTGAGGAAGTCTCCTTTAGGGAAGAGAGTCGGACATGGCACCGGCCGCGGGGGGCGGGCCCGCGACCGCTGCAGGAGGTGCTCCGCGGTTCCGGCCGGACAGCCCTGTCGGCCCCCTGCCTCCTCGGCGTCCTCAGGCCGGCGCCAGGGGCCTTGGTACAGAGCGCGCGGGAAGCGGCGAGGCTGGCGGCGAAGTACCCAGCGTTCCGCGTCCACCACATGCGCTGCCAGCTTGCAACCTACTCCGGTCTCTGCCGCCCGGCCCTGATTGGGCGCGGCCCGGACTCCCGGTGTTGATTGGCGGTGCCAAGTGCCCGTCACCGCCCCTTCGCGCGGCCCGCCGGGACCTCTAGCTAGCAAGGTAGGTGGCGCGGCGGCCAGAGCTAGTCAAGGGCGCCTGGGAGATTGGACGGTGGACCTAGCCGATGCCGCCATCTTCCGGCCCCCCGACCCCGCCCTGTGAGGGGGCACGGCCAGGTGCCTGTTAGACCTCTGCGCGGTGCTCGCTCAGTTGTTCTGAGAGGCCTGCGACCGTCGTCTGGTTCACTGATTTGAGACTAGGGTGGGATGGGGTCTCGGCACTGCATCTGCGGGACGCTGGGAGTGTCCAGTTTGGGGAGTCGGGGGCGGGACGGTGTAGACGCCTTTGGTGAGTGGAGACCCTGCCGAGGCCTGGCGGCCGCTGCCCTCAAAACCTTCCTCGGCCTCCACCTGGCTCTCCCGCAAGCGCCCGGCGCGCCGAGACCACCTCCGAGGCTCGGAGCCTGAGCACTCGTCCTGTCCCTGTGAAGCCTCGACGCGAGAGTGGGCCGGTGTGGCATCCTTAGAGCCCAGGACACTTTCCAGGGAGCTACGTGGGCAGGTGACCCGTCGCAGTCTGGAAATGCGGTAGCCCTTTGGTTAAAGGGACAGCAGAATGGAGTTGCTTGGGGCAGATGCCCCTGGTCGTGTAGTAGCTGTCCTTCTCTCCTTGACCCAAAGGTGGCAGCTTGAGAAGGTAAACAGGTTTCCCAAAACCTACTTTGCACCACCCATGAACAACCTGGCCAAATGATCTTGAAGGGCATTAACTTACTATTCTGTGCCCAACCTCATTAAAATGGAATGCCTGGAGGTCCACTAGGAAGACCTTACACGAAATTGTTTCCTTAATTTTTTTAAACTTACGTTAAGAGCCTTATTGACAGACGAACAAAATACTGTAAAAGGAAGTCTTCATGTGAGAGCCTGTGCTTATTCCAAGGCAGTGCATTTAGAAACTTTACTCTTAATGTACCTGTTTGAGCAATTTTATATGTTCTTAATAAAAGATGTTTCCAAAAAAAATGCTTTACTGGGAACTAAAATTTAGATCTCTCCAGACTGTCTGATTTTACTCTGGGATTGGTATTGATGTTTATTTTCCCTTGAAATAAGGAGAAATGTATATAACAGAAAATAGTATTTGATGCTTTTCTCAATGATGGTAGGATGGCCGGAACGGGGTGTGAGGGTGTATGGTCAGGCCACTCAAGATGGCTGTTCTCTTGCTCTCTGTACATCCCCTGCCCAACCATGCTTGCTTCACCTACACCCTACTGACTTGATTGACCTTCCTACTTACTTGCCCCAGGCCCCAGCTAATGATAGCTTTTCAAAAGGGTGGTGAGGGGCGTGCCCCTCTGCTGGTTTCCCTGGTAACTAATGAGCCAACCTGACATCATTTCCCCTATAACTGGAAATCTCCCCTTCCCCTTGGGAGCAAAGACTGCCACCATGTCCTGCCCATATGTGCCGCACATGGTGGGGTGTCGCTCCAGGACCTTGCTTCAGACGTGTAAGTTCCCCCCATCCATTAAACCACTGATGTCTCTGTTGCTGACTCCAGGCTCTTTGTTCGGTCTTGAAGCTGGGCAAGCAAAGGCCTTGTAGGCCTGCGGAGTGCAGCCCAACACAGGGGAAAGTTTGAATTTTCCTACAGTCCTGCTTCCTTTGTTCCTTTTTTGTTTTGCTTTCTGTTTTTGTTTTGTTTTGTTCTGTTTACCAAAATGAATTTTCAGGTACTCCAGCTGAGCCCCTCTAATCCCACCATTTTTCTGCATCTCTATTGCTTCTTTCCCCTCAGTACCTAAACACAATCAAGTTCATCCTCAAAAAAGCTTTGGGAAAAAAAGAGACCTTAACTCTTCCTCTTTCCAGTTACCACCCCCTTCTCCTTCCTTTTACAGCTATGAGTTTGTTTTTCAAAAGATGACAAACATGCTTGCTGTCTCCATTTCTGTACCTACCTATAAATTCCGCTTTAGAATTTTCAAAATCCATTTCTTCTACACCATTCTCTCTACCACTTTGTTGTTCACACCCTAGCAGTACATTCTAGCCTAACTTCTCTTCCAATCCATTATCAACAAACTTTGTTTCGCTTGTGTAACCCCAGGACAATGTTGAAAAACTTTATTCTCTTTGTATATTTTTGAGTTGATCCAAAATTCTTCATCATGAGCTTATCTTATATAAGTTGGGTTCTGCCTATTAGACCCACCAAAACATAAAGATGAGTAGGCCCAACAATAATCTATAGTAAGAAGTGGTACATCCAGAATTGGGATGAGCAGGGCCAGGGGCACAGTAAGCCACACAAGCAGATGGCCTAGACATCCATGTCACCTAGCATTTACGCACTGATGCTTCTCCCTCAGCTCACACCTATGGCTGCATAGGAGATGGAGTCCCTTTATGACCAGCGGACAAAGGAGGAAAAAAAGCAAAGCTCGATTTGCTCATAGGTCAAAGTGGTGTGTGGGTGCAAGCTGAAAATGAACTGCGGCTGCACTAGAGCCCCACCCTAGGGTGATCTTGAAAGACCGTGGCAAGGGAAATTCTCCCAGTGAATAAGTCCTCTCACACTTCGTGTGAACAGAAATGTAGGCAAGGTGGGAATATATATGGACTCAGGGCACTAGCAGATGGCTTGGCTGGTTGCTCAGGAGCCTGGGAGGAGAAAGAAGATCAAGGACACGGAGGTCTGGGATAGAGGTATGTGGATGGATTATGTGTTTGGGCAAGAAGTGTGCAGGTGCCCACCAGAGAGCACCTACCATGAAAGAGGTACTAAACAACCAAGTAGGAAGAATGACTCACCCATTGATATCAGCCAGATGCTATGAGCCACCTCAGTACTAGCCATGAACGGAGTAGCCACGGTGGCAGGGATGAGAACACACGGACCCAAGAGCATGGGCTCCCATTCACAGAGGGTGGTGTAGCTACTGCCACTGCTGGATGTCCGGTCTGCCAGCAATGAAACCAATGCTGAGCCCCCAAAATGGCAGTATTCCTCATAGACAACAGCCAGCCACTCGATGACAAGTTGACTACATCAGATACCTTCCATCCTGGAAATGGCAGCAATTTACTTTGACTGGAGTTGCTGCGTTCCGGGTATGGTTTGCCTTTTTTGCCTGCCGGGCCTCAGCCAGCACCACTATCTTGAGTGTTTACTGAGTGTCTGACACATTGACACAGGGTCCCACATAACATCGAATCAGACCAAAGGACCCATTGTACAGCAAAGGAGGTGTGACAGTGGCACATGACCATGGAATCCACTGGCCCTACCACATTCTGTACCATCCAAAAGACGCCAGCCTGAACAGAGAGAAGGAGTAGCCTATGAAGGCACAGCTGAGGTGCCAGCACAGAGATGCTACCAACCAAGGATGGGCATCATCTTCCAGAACACAGTTTATACTCTGTCAACAATCAAGAGACTTCCCTGACAGTCCAGGGGTTAAGACTTCACCTTCCAATGCAGTGGGTGCGGGTTTGACCCCTGGTCGGGGAGCTGAGATCCCACATGCCTCATGGCCAAAAACAAAAAAGAAAGAAACCAAAACAGAGAATAGAAGCAATATTGTAACAAATTCAATGAAGATTTTAAAAATAGTCCACATCAAAAAAATCTTAAAAAAAAAAAAATCAAAGAATATACAAATCAATTTTCACTGCAAAGTAAAGGAGCTGTTACAGTGGAGGATTACTGGACTGAATGTCAATATTATGACATAGTATGAGTGTGTTTCATGTTTGGTAATTGCAATCATTGTTGCTTTTGTTGTGGTCATCCATGTACAATGCTCGGTGTCAGTCTATTTATCTCTTGTAAAAATAAAATACAGTGTGTGTGTGTGAAAAAAAAAAAAAAATCAATATGGTGCTATGTCCCAAAAGGAAGAATAAATAGGTCCAGGAACCAAAGGGTGGAAGTAGGAGTGGCTCCATTTACCATTAATCCCAGTGATCCCATTGGGGTATTTATGTCACCACAACTCTGAGCTTTGAGGGTTTTTGAGGTCCTCGTTCTCAAAGAGGAAATATTTCCATCCGGAGATGCAGCAAAAGTCCCACTGAACTCATTCACAGTTGCCACCAGGCACTCTGAGCCAAGGGACCAGCAGGCAAGCAGGAGTCACCATCCTGGCAGCAACAAGTGACCCTGATCCTCAGGAAGAGCCAGGCTGCAGTTTCACAATGGGAGCAAAAAGGAAGGTGTCTGGCAAGCAGATGATCCAGCTGGGTGTCTCTTTGTTCCACCCTTGCTCATTTTGATGGTAAATAGACGAGTGCAGCAGCCATGACCTAAAAGGGGCGTGGTGACCAGGGGCTCTGCAGAGGTGCTTCCTGCGGGTGATAGTAGAGGAGGGAGGTGATGAGTTATCAGCTGGGGCCTCGAGACCAGCTGCAGTGGTGGAGGCTATGGTTCGTCCCGTTAACCATCAGTTCCCCCCAGAAAAAGTAGAGCTGCTCCCAGAACTTATACAAAGAAGTGGATCTGAGTGGCATAAGGAGTAGCAGACACCAGGATATGCAACCCAGGTGGACCTTCATGACAGAAGGGCTTCTGCCCCTCGCTTCTGGGAGTGTTGCTGGCTGACAGCTCTCAGTTATCAGCCCTCTTCAGGAATTGAGCTTCCTCACCCAAAGTCACAGCCTCTTCTCTGGGGACAGCATGCATGCAATGACTGGCTGAAGCTGGGGTATAAAGGCCTGGTCCCCTCACCCCAACTCAGGACAAGTCAAAAGGCCGTCCCAGCTTCAGAACTCTCTGTGGGGTCAGCTGAGGCCTTTGTCAAGACTACTTGGCACCTCACCTTCTCCATCTGACCAAGCCTGCTTCCTTCCCTTCCTCCATAGGTGTGGAACCTGAGAGCACCCCCAATACCACCTGCTCATCTCCATGGCCAAGTCTGCTGCCCAGGGAACCCAGCCTGAATCAGGCTCCGTCATCGAGCTCAACAGAGTATGCCTGCCCACAGAGCTGGTACTGGGAGTTAGGTCATGGGCCCGCTCTCTGCCTGGAAAGTGCTAGGGGCACTGCACACTCCCACCTCCAGCGGTCCTTCTCTGGTGCCCCTTAGCACATGCCCTTGCCCTCTGTTCTGCCCTTCCTTAGGGCCTGCAGGTTCCAGGTCCTGAACTGGATATCATCTCTCCCAGTTTCGGGATCTGGCAGAGAGATACGAAGCACCTATTTATTGGCTAAGCAATGGCATGTATAGAAACCATTTCTCAGGCATTACACCTGAGGACAGGCATTCCCCGGAGGGTTAAATGGACCCATTGTAAGTGAATTAGGGTCAGCTTTGATGCCTATGCCTTAGTCCCTTTTTCCCAAAAACTTGGAAAGTAATTTGCTTGAGTCTGACGCAACCCCTGGGCTCCAACTGTCAGGACCAAAGATAGCAGTAATTGCCTTCTCGTCCCTTCACAAGGGTGTGTAAACCCAAAGCTCTATCCATCTATTATTCAGAATGGCAAGTGTTTACAATATTCATCCACTTACTCATCAGTATGTGAAATCTCTTCATAGCAGGCAATTTCCTCCTAGTTCATAACCTAAAAACAATTCATGGAAGCATCTGTTTTTGTCCTCAAGGATGGGGCTGTATATGTTACCGCAAGACCTAAGACACCTCAGATCAACTCTTCCCAGAACTAGATCAAAAGCCCAGGTGAGAATCACGTTCAGGCAGCCTCCACCAACCCCGCTTCTGGAGCAAGGCTTCCCTGCCTCATGTAGGCAAGAATTGCACCTGTTTTCCCAACTGGACAGTGGAGGGCCCGGAGCCCACGGGGTGAAGTGGCACATGACTCCTATTGCTTCCTTCCTTCCCTGCAATCAGTGCTTTTCTGACTCAGCTCAGGTTACTCTCATCTACAGCCTGGCCCAGTTCACAGTGGGAAGAAGCCCAACAGCAGGGGCTGTGCACCTGGCAATGGACCACTCATTGCAGTGTAGGACTGGGGTAGGATCTTCGGGTACAGAGACGCACAACCATGTACAAGCAAGTCAAGACCCAAGTACCAGGGTCTAGAGATGCTGCACTAGAGCAGCCCAGCCAGGAGGCAAGCAGGAGGGCAGTCATTAGGGCCATGAGACAAAGGGGCAACTAGAAACTGCACCTAAGAGTGTTGGCCTGAAGCCTCTCCAGTCCCTTCTGCTTGGGACCCAGGTAAATGCCACCTTCCATAAGGCCACCTTCCATAAGGCCATTTCCACCTTTGGAAACCTTACCCGTTTCCTTCCACGTGCAAGGAATTCCACTAGGTGTAATACCCCTGTCCTCTCTCTACCCCTCATTATTTACTTTGTCTCAAGGAAAGTAAAAGATGACCATTCTGGTGGTGGTGGTGGGGGGACTGGTCATGCATAGGCCAATGCCACCCCTCCACCCCTCAGTCCTCTTGGGACTGAGCTGCCTGCAGGGTACAGAATCCCACCGTTCTTGCCGAAGTGGGCTCGACCTCCACAGGGGTCAAGGGTCAGGGGAGGCTTTCTCTGGTCTCGTGTTGCCATGACTGGGTGGGTTAATCGGCGTCACTATGGGATTTGTATTAGCAGCCCACTTAGCAAACAGACCTAAAACTATGTCCACCAACCCAGCCTCTCTACCAATAATCAAGGGGATGTTTTGGCTTCTGTGGCAACTCCTTTATTTCTCAGACCCTTAAAGAGACCTTAGAACAGCTTTCCTGACCCCTTCAATCTTGCCCTTCTCTGAATTCCCATTGCACTTTTTGGCGTATGTCTAGAGTGACCTTCCATTATTTGGGTAACTATCTTATTTCCTTCCCTTCCCAGCTGAGAAGATCGAAGAGAAGACACTGGAGATCAGCTGAGACAGAGAAGAAAGAAGAGAGTAACTTGAGGAGACAGACCTGGAAACAAACAATGAGGAGGCCGTGTCATGAGTGTGCTAATGGGGTTGTTAGACAAGGCTCTGTCAGGGACACCAGCGACGGGAACCCCGACCCTGCGGGGGAGGGGAAAGCTTAGCATGTGGGGCTTCACAAGCCCGGCATCCCCTCCATTTCTGGGAAACACTGTCTCAGCTGCTCAGCCTCCGTTTTCCCTTCTTTTAGTGAAAGTACTTTGATTTCCTTTTCATGGAACCACACCTCCCATACCCACTCCCTCCTCTCATCCAAGTGATTCTATTCCCAGCATTGGGGGGCGGGGTTGACAATGACCCTAGACCAAGCCAGTCAGGGCATCCGGTCCCCCTAACCGCAGGGACTCATTCAGGAACAAGGTCAGTCCCAAGTTGGTCAAATCAGAGTGAACCCTGGGACATTTGTAAACTGCAGGGAAAGAGAGCTTGCTCTGTTTTCAGTTGAAATTGGTGCTCTGAGGAAAGCCTGAAGCTAAGTATCACCATTAGGGAAAAGCCTGGCTGGGAAACGGAGCCAACTTCCAGAAGTGGAGCTGAAAGAGTGAAGTGGTCAGGGGGCACCTGTGGAGCTCCTGAATTCACTGCATTACATGACTTATCTGGTCCTAAGCCAGTAAATTCCTTTCTTGCATGACCAATTTGTGTTTTTAGTCATTTTTCAACTTAGGTAAGATCAGAAAAGAGGTTTCAACATAAAGAAGGAACACAAGTGTTGGTGAGAATATGGAGAAATTGGAAACCTCATACACTGCTGATAGGAACATAAAATTAGAGTCACCATGACCCAGCAATTCCTCTCTTAGACATATACCCAGGAGGACTGAAAGCATATGTTCACACAAAGACAGAAATGTTCATGGCTGGGACATCACTGGCAGTCCAGTGGTTAAGACTCCGCGCTTCCACTGCTGGGGCACGGGTTCGATTCCTGGTCGGGAACTAAGATCCCGCATGCCACGTGGTGCAGCCAAAAAAAAAAAAAGAAATGTTCATGGCAGAATTATTCACAATAGCCAAAAAGCAGAAACAATGTAAGTGTCCATCACCTGATGAATGGATAAACAAAATGTGGTATATACCTATTGTGGAATTTTAGCCATAAAAATCAATGGAGGACTGATACATATTACAAGATGGATGAGCCTTGAAAACATTTTGCTAAGTGATAGAAGCCAGATACAAAATGCCACATAGTCCATTTAAAGGAAATGCCCAGAATAGGCAAATCAATTGAGACAGAAGGTAGATTAGTGGCTGTAAGGGGCTGGGGCAGGGACAGGAATGGGGAGTGACTGCTGAGGGGCACTGGTTTCTCTGGGGGGTGAGAAAGATGTTCTGGAATTAGTGGTGATGGCTGCCCAACCTTGTGAATATATTAAAAACCACTGAATTATACTTCACAAGGGTGCATTTCATGGTAGGTGAATTACATCTTAATAAAAATAAATGTGACAAAATGTTAACAGTTGGTAAATCTAGCTGAAAGGTATATGGGAATTCATTGTCCCATTCTTGCAACTTTTTAGCAAGTACAACTTTTTTTCAAAACAAAGTTGTTTTTTAAATGCTTAAAATAGGGACTTCCCTGGTGGTCCAGTGGTTAAGAATCCGCCTTCCAACACAGGGCATGCGGGTTCGCTCCCTGGTCGGGGGAACTAAGATCCCACATGCCGCAGGGCAACTAAGCCCGCACGCCACAACAAGAGAGCCCATGCACCTCAACTACTGAGCCCATGTGCCGCAATGAAAGATCCTGCGTGGCGCAACTAAGACCCGATGCAGCCAAATAAATAAATAGATATATTTTTTAAATGCTTAAAATAAATTCAAAGTCATTCCTTCTTGATCCCTCAGAGTGGATCTGGAGGGTGGGATCCCCCTCTCAGGTAGTTGTAGATTAGGGATGGCAGGAACTTTAAAGTCATCCAGGTCACCCCCTCATTTACAGATGAGGAAACGGAGTCCCAGAGAGCAGTGCCTTTTAAAGGTCACACATCTTGTTGGTAACTATCTCCTCACACGTTTCAGATTGCTATTCCATCCTTTTCTCTAGAGTTGTTTACTTTTCTCCCAATCTTTCATCCACGTAGAATGCTTACCTGGACTCTCTCCAAATTCTCAACATCTTTCTGAAGTACGTAGGTCCAAGGTTGGGGGAAGGAAACCCACCATAGAGACGTATGTTAGCTACTGAACATGTGGTGAAGAAGGCATCACTCCAAGATCAGAAGAAATTTCAGGAGTTCTGAGGAATAAATGCAAAAACGTACCCTAATGCTGGCACGTGGCATCAGCCCCGCTGCTTTCTGCTCGTGCGCTGAGGCCTGCTCCCTCCCCATCACACTGGGCTGCCTTCCAGATGGAGACGTTGGGGTGGGACTGGGTTTAGGTGGGTGGTTCCCCCAAACAGCCAGGATGCCTGCAGGCAGTGTCTTCAGGGGTGCCAATCACTACTCAAGAGAAGTACTGAGCGCAAAGTAGAAAAGAACAAAGACGGGAAAGTCAGAAGCTGGGTGGGCCCGGGAATGGAGCTGGAAGAAAGGGGCAAGTGTAAGAGAGAAGGAAGAGACACAACTCCTGAGGACAGGGCCAGGGTAATCAAGGCCCAGTTTGCCTGTTTGAAAGTGGGCGAGCCTGATTTCAAGGCCCAGTCCTGTTCCAAGAAAGATAGGACACACGGAACTTCTGCAAGAGAGCAGAGCTGGTTGGTGCCCACGTGTCCTATTGCCACAGTGAGAAGGGCTGAGGGGGAGATTACAGGCGTCCCATCTCCATCTCGTAGGCTCATGCCAGCAAGGATCTCTGACTGGTGTAGGCCTCGCCCTCGTGCTCACATATCCCAACCAACACTGGTGGCGCCATCTCTGAATCCAAGACCCCATGTGTAACCATCCACATCCCCGGCGACAGGATGAAGCCCCAAGTCCTTGGCCACAGTTTAGGGAAAGGGACATGATCTCAGCTGGGCAAAAGAGACTCATCCTGGTCCTTAAACAAGAGGTTAGCGTCAGCCTGGGTCTGCCGGGGGCCACCTTCACCACCTTTGGAGAGAGACTGCCTGAGTCAAAGAGCAGAGCAGAGAGACGGAGAGAAATCACGCCTTCACGTCATTGTGTGAGTCCCAAGATCTAGCCAAGTCATCTTTTCAGTTATGGGAACCAGTAAATTCCATTTAATTAAGATGGTTCTGTGTTAAGAGTTCCGTATCTTGCAATTGTGTTCTGACAATAACTTTGACATTCCAGACCCACATAGGCTGGGTCCATCCACCTAATCACCCCCCTCCAGTGGGTGTCATCACTGCTCAAAACACCAGCTCGGTGTTCCCTAAAGCCCGTCCCTTTCCACTGACAACATCATTCTCTCAGGAAAGCCATTCTTCAAAGCCCATATTAAGTGTCTCCATCTCCATGAAGCCTTCCTGTCTCAAGGCTGAGCCTACAGTCTCAAGGGGCATCAAGTGCCCTTTGTCAGGTTTCTGCCTTCCTGACAGCTGGATCGGAAGGTCCTTTGTGGGGACAGAGCTTTGTGACCCATTAATTTAGTGGCTGAGAGCGTGGACAGCTGTGGGCGAGATGTCAGCTGAAAAGATTCGCTAGTGATCTTGAGAAAACTGCTCTCCCCCAAGACACAACCACCTCTTCCTCTGTTCCCCAAGGTTCTCCCCCTGCTGCCCTTCACATCCCGAGTCTTCTCATGCGTGTGGCCCACTAGGCCTGCGCCGCTGGCTCCGCCTCCCATCGCGTGATGGGTCAGCAGGAACTGGGGCTCCTGGGTTCCCTACTCGGTCACCTGGCTGAGACTCCAGGCCCTGGGGGCCAACTGGGCCTGCTCTTCGGGGTCCGGGCCTCCACCCCACTTCCCACCCATCCCCTACTCCGCACACCCTCAGACTCTTCCACTTGACACCAGGCTGACCCTCCTTCACAGTCACCAGTCATTCAAATAAACCCTCCTTTCTCTTCTCAAAATCCCTCCAGGGCTTTCCACTGCTTTTAGATCCTTAAACGGGGCCCCCTTGCCTTTCTCGCCTCTTCTCTCACCACGTCCTTGCCGCCAGGTGTGCTTCTGCTTCTGCTTTCCCTCAGCAGGAATTCCCCCCACCCCACTTCCAAACACCCTCTTACACTAAGCTCATCCAGGAAGCCTCTCGGAGTCCCTGAGGTAGGAACCAGCCTCCCCTCTGGGCGCAGCACTTTTCCCAGCTGTCCAGTAGACCACTTACTTCACTCTACCTTTCCGTGGTCGAGTCCATCTCCCGGACTAAGAATACGAAATCTTTGGAGACAGGGCCCCTGAAGGTCATCACATTTCTCTCATGGTGCCTAAACGGTGCTTTGTACACAAGGCGCCTTTCGTAAGTGTCTGAAATGAAATGACATGAGAGAGCGAACCCATTCCCAGCTCCCGAGAAAGACACGTACTCTTCCTGGGAATAAAAAAAGAACGCCCAAGTGGGCTGCTCCTCCAAGGGAGCCCTGAGATCTTTCACTGTGATGCACACTGGGGCCCAGCGTGTCGGCTGAAGGGGTGAATGGACGAAGGGAACGTGGGTAACCGCTGGAGGCGTTGACGTTGGTCACGCTCCTGCTCCTGGAGCTGTTTGCACTCACACACCTCTCCCTGGACACGCTCCTGGAGCTGTTTGCACTCACACACCTCTCCCTGGAAGTCAGTGATCATTCCCCGTGGCTTCAAAAGGAAGTGCAGCTTCTTCTGCAAGTCCTGGCCCTGCAGAAGTCTATTTCTCTCCACACAAGGGCTGGAGTTCAGAAGCCACGCTCTCTCCTGCAGCTCACGGGATGCAGAGGGAAGAGCTCAGGGTCTGAAGTCAAGGACCTGGGCCGGAGGCATCTATGGCTCCCAGCCTTGGGACCTCGGTGCGGAAGTTGTCAGGATTAGGAGGACCATTCAGGTGCAAACGCCTTGCATGGAGCAGGCACACTCAAGTCCCTTCTAACTTTTTAAAAATTACGCCCACACTTCCTCAATTTCTCCTGCCTCTCTAAGAGGAAGGGAACGAACCAACTCAGGGAAGCTGCGACAGAAAAAGGACAGGGAGCCATTGGCATTTACATTCTTATTTGTGGTTTCCGGTTTTTTTGTTTTGTTTTGCTTTTAATTTTTTTTTCTAGAAAAAAAAAGGAACACAACCAAGGGAATTTATATGACAAACTATCAGTGTCAGGAGGGCAGGGGAAAAGAGAAAGAAAGCCCAGAGGCATGGGTAGCTAATAAAAAGTGGGTTCCGAACCACGCGGAACGGTCCACAGGGTCATGTCTGGGTCCTCATGAGATGACCGGTCACTTTGGCATGCGTGTTCGGTGCCCGGTCTCCTGGTCCGCCTGCTCGGACCCCCAGGGTCAGAGAGAGCTGGCTGCACCCTGGAAATCTGCCAAACTCAGACTACAGCAAGTCAAGACTTAATTTAGCTCCTTGGCTTTGTGCTCAGGTATCACACGGCAGTCTTTCTTGCCTAAGAGAAGAGTCTAGAAGAGTGTGAGAGTCACCATGGGACACACTTTGGCATCACAGTGAACCCCACGTGGCCACTCACTCAGGCGCAGACATGGCCTTCACCACCGACACAGGCGTCTGTCCAGACATCCTCAGGCAGTCTGGCCAAAGAAGGACAAGGGACATGAGAGTCCCTGTCTAGCCACAGGTCAACAATGGTGTCCATTCTCCAGTCTTACTCTGTCTATCGCCTGTGAAGGACACGGGGATCCATCTGCTTTTCGGCTTAACACTGGACACTGATTCCAAAGAAGCTTGGCCATTTGGATCCACACCATAGGTCTCTCCGGTTTCTCCCACTTTACACCCCATATCTCAGGGCAGAAAATTCAGCCGATCCAGAGCCACGTGTGGCCAACAGAACAGCCTGAGTGATGGCCGGGCAAGAAAGAGCCGGTAGCACACTGTAAGACCAGAGTACATTCAAGAAGGGGAGAGGGGCACGCAGCAAGCTGCTGCCCCAGGTCACAGTCTAGGGGACACACTGAGCCTGAAGGGCACAGCCAGGGCCGCTCGCCTGACAGGGGGTTCTGACACCTCATGCAGCAGGGCCCCCCTGGCTGCAGTTCCTACATGGAGAGCGGCGGGCTCCCTGCCCTGCTGCGGCCCCTGTTCCTGCACGGAGGCCAGGTTACGTCTCAGTGCCGCGGTCCTGAGGAGCACCACGCTGGCCAGCGAGCCAGGCCGATGTGGCTCTGGGTTCCACAGGAAGGCCGCAGGGAGCCATGGTCACTGGGAGGGGGGAGCAAAGGAGGAGGGCTGCATTCTGCCAGGAGGGATTCGGGGAGGAACTACCGGGGGCTGGAAGGGTCTGCGGGACCCAAACATTGTAGAGCCAGAAGGGATGGGATAAACAGCTGAAGGACGACGATGACAGTCTTGTCGCTAGTTTAAAAAGAGAGTATTGGTGTTGTTGCTCAGTTTTGGTTTTCCCTTTTAAAACCACTCACATTTTAAAAGGTGACAGGGCTGGGGAGATTTGGCCCCCTTCACACTGATCCTTTCCGGGGGGCCTCAGGCTCACGCCGGGGCGCCGGCCACCAGGCAGGGGCGGGTCGGGGAGAGCACGTGCTCTGCTTCCCAGCAGCCACCCCTTCTCCCTGCAGAACCAGAACACACGTGACAGGCAGTCCAAAGACTAAAGTGCAGAGAATTCCACAGAGCGGGCAGCCCGGTACTGGGCACTCCCAGAAGCGGCAGGGGCAGGG